>NC_134579.1:82143000-82475000 GCF_037038515.1 Microtus pennsylvanicus | reverse complement strand
TGGGCGGGGGCAAAACTCCTTCCGGAAAGGGTTGCAGGCTGGCGCAGGCGCAGCTGCGGCCCTTTGTCCCAGTACCGGCGCGGTGTAGGCGTGCTAACCTGAACCCTGGGTGCAAATGTATTGCTGCTACATGTGTACTCCCTGCCCCTGGACACCCAGAATGATCTTCCAAGCCTGTTGCAATCCGCTCCACGGCTTCTTAGGCAACTCCCGCAAGCAGAGTGTTTCAAAATTGTCCACATTTTAGAAAAGGAAATCCAAGCAAAAGCATGTGTCAGACCCACACAAAAGGGGTTTCTCCTTAAAAGTGGGCTGCACGTAGAGTTTATTGAATGGGAGGTTGGGGGTATAGCTCAGTTGGAAGACAGAAGACACAGAATGGAGCAAAGGAACAATTTTACTCAAGTCTAGCATGGTGAAGTTGAGTTTATTGAGGTTTCTTACAGGAGCATGGGTTCCTCAAAGGCATCGCAGAGAAGTCACCCCAGCCTGGAGGATGATCATGAAGCATGATGCCTGGAGCTTCCTGCTCAGTTGATAGGCAGCCTAGTTACCCAGAGAGTCTCCCCTCCCCAACAGTTGTTACTGTTGACACAGGCATGCACAAGACCGTGTGTGCCCTCAGAGGACAGCAGGGAGCATTGCATCCCCTGGAGCTGGAGTTACTGATAGTTGTGAGCTGCCTGATAACTGAACTCTGGTCCTCTGTAGGAGGTGCATGTTCTTAACTCCTGGGCCATCACTTCAGCCCTCGTTTGTTTCTATAACAATGGTTCTCAACCTTGCTAATGCTGCATCCCTTTAATACAGTCCCTCACGTCGGTTATCCAGGTAGGGAAATGCAACATGGAGACCACTTCCCATCCACCAGGCTGACTATCAGAATAAAAATGATGTTGCAAAGACACTGGCGGGGCTCCAGTCCTGCCGCATTGTGAGTGGGGACGTAAGAGAGCACAACTACCCTGGAAAACAGGCAATTCCTCAGAAACCTGGAGCCAGGGAGATGGCTCCGCGCGGAGAGGAGCTGAGGAAGGCCTGAGTCGAGACCCAGCTGTCCCCAACCATAAAACATTTTTATTGCCACTTCACCACTGTTATTTTTTTCTACTGAACTGTAATGTAACTATCTGATGGGCGACATTCATGTGGGTGACACCCGCGTCAGTTTGAGAACCACTGCTTCAGAAGGTGAAGTAGTGAAAGGAGGTTAGACCACTGGGAATGCGCCTGGAAAGGGCTGTGGGCATCCAGGCCTGTTTCTGTCGGCCTCTGCTTCCTGGAACTCATGGAGACTCTGGCCATGGTGTGCTGATTCCCACAAGCCCAAATCAGTAAAGCCGGGAGACTGAAGCCTCCACGATCATAACCTAAGATAACTCTTTCCTTCTAATTAGTTGGTTGCATCTTGTTACCGTAATAGAAAGACAATATAATGCCATGTGTATATGTCTCTTTTACCGATCTTAGCTTTTTTTTTTTTAGGTTTGTCAACATGATAACATGTATCAGAATTCCATCTCTTTTCTGGAAGTGAATAATATTCCAGCTGATAGACAGACCATGTGTTTATCTAGTCACCCGTTGTTGGGCTTTTGGGCTCCGTCTACCTTTTAACTCTTAAGTATAAAGATGTTAAGAGAACACGCACAGATGTGCACTTGGTCAGGTCCCTGGTTTCAATATCAGAGGTGGAATTCCTGACTCGTGTGATTATTTCTTCTCTCTTCTTCATTTTTGGCAGGTGGGGTGGTTGTTGGTGGTAGTGATGGGTGTGTGTGTGAGTGTGTGTCTGTTGCTGGGGGTAGAACCTAGGGCCTTGCACTTGGTAGGCAACACCCTATCGTTGAACTACACCCCAAGCCCTGTGTTTAACTATCAAAAACCGGATTTACATTTTGTTAATTAATGTACATGTGGGTGTGCACACATGTGAGTGACAGCTGGGTCTCGACTCAGGCCTTCCTCAGCTCCTCTCCGCGCTGAGCCATCTCCCTGGCTCCAGGTTTCTGAGGAATTGCCTGTTTTCCAGGGTAGTTGTGCTCTCTTACGTCCCCACTCACAATGCGGCAGGACTGGAGCCCCGCCAGTGTCTTTGCAACATCATTTTTATTCTGATAGTCAGCCTGGTGGATGGGAAGTGGTCTCCATGTTGCATTTCCCTACCTGGATAACCGACTCATTTCTGGAAGACATCTACTGTCCATTTCAACCTCTGTTACGCTCTCCCCTTCCCTCCCCTGCTCTTAACCCCATCTTTTTCCTCCTGTCCCTTCAAATGAAGCATCTCTCTGCCCCGGGGCCTTTGCACAGCTGTTCCTTCTGCCTGGAATGCTTTCCCTCTAGATACCCACGTGGCTTCTGCCTTTACCTTCTGTCCATATTTTCTTATATCTCTTACTCACTTTCATGTTTGAAACAGTGTCTCATTCTATTAGCCTATACTCACCTTGCATACAAGATTCCTGGGCTTCTGCCTAAATGTCATCATCTTATGGGACCTTACTGATCACACCTTCGGAATATTCCTTGCACCTTTATTTGGGTTGAGCTCCAATGAGGGGGATACACATGTGTACACACACATGTAGAGCCTAGACAGCCATGTCTTCCACTTTATTTTTGAGATAAGGTCTCTCACTGGCCTGGAGCCAGCTGGACATAGAGTCCCAAGGATCCTTTTGTCTCTGTCTTCCTGGTGCTGGAATTGGAAGTATGCCACCACACCCTGCTTTTTAGCTACAAGCTCAGGGGATTGAACTTGGGTTCTTGCGTAGCCAACCCTCTATCAACTGAGCCACTTCCCCAGCCCCTGAGACAGGTGTCCTGAACTTGCTAGCAGCTGAGGTTGCCCTTGAGCTCTACAGAGTCTTGTCCCTTCTTCCTAAGACCAGGGATGACAGGTGTGTACTACCACAACTGACTCTGGGATTTTGTGTGTGTGTGTGTGTGTGTGTGTGTGTGTGTGTGTGTGTGTGTGTGTGGTTGTTTACTTATTTGAGACAGGGTCTCACTCTGTAGCTCTGAATGGCCTGAAACTCACTATATGTTCCAGGGTGGCCTCACTTGTATCTATCCTCCTGCCTCCACTTCGCAAATGCTGAGATTCCAGGCGAGCACAGACATGTCTAGAAAGATCCCTTGAATATGTGCTCTCCCTGATGGCCTGTGTCTGCATGATGCTTTTCTCTGAATGCCCTGCATGCTGCCAGACTCTCTGCAGAACCACCACCGCGCACCCCCTGCCTCTCCAGCCGTTGTACCACACCCCCACCCGCCACTGCCATTCTTCACCCTGAGACACAGCTTTGAACTTTGCAGGCCATGCTCTCCCAGCACCTACCAGCTGGTGAAGAATTGAGCTTGACTGACCTTTGAGAAAAATACTTACGCTGCCCTGGCCTTCCTAGCTGGCCTTGGAGTTGCCAGGCACAGTCTGGCAGTCACCACTGGTGCCCAGCCAATGTCCTTCTTCCCAACACAGAATACCCACATGAGACAAGGCCACTCTGTTGTCGCGTCTCTAAACACAGGCAGCGTGCACAGCTGAGCACAGACAGGAGGCGCCAGCCCTCCGTTCTTTTTGCGTGTATTTATCGTGTGTGGGGGTGGGTGGGCGTGCAGGTGCTGTGGTGTGCAGGTGTCTGTCTGAGAACAGTCAGGTGGTTCTCTCCTTCCACCACAGGAGTTCCAGGGATCTAACTCAGTCACCAGGCTTGGTGGCAAGCACCTTTATCCCTGAGCCATCTCTCCAACCCCACACCTCTGTTCCTAGTTTATGAGAGTAACTAATGTCCTCTGCCCATCACAGCTTCATCCCTGCTTCATTTCTTTGTGATTCTTCCTTAAAACAATTCAGAGACTCAAGAAACAGAGCTTCATTCATGCTAGGCAAGCACCCTGCTGATGAGCCTCACCACGCCCCACTGGCCTACCCCCACCCCTGGGCCCTGCATTTCCAGCAAGCAGGAGAATGAGGAGGAAATGCTGTGTCTGGCTGGCTGGCTGGTTGGACCAAAGCCCTGGCTGGTTTGGAGGCTGGAAGAACTAGCCTCAACCCAAAAGACAAAAAGCCACAATTGGCTGGGACTGCTTTTTTGAGAAGAAAGCCATCCAAATTGCTTTGGTGTTCATTGTAACTTCAACATTGACCTTTTTAGATAGGGTCTCAGCAAGTAGCTCTGGCGAGCCTGAAACCCTCTACATAGACAAGGCTCTCTCAGACTCACAGAGAGCCACCTACTTCTGCTTCCTGCATTCTGGGGTTAAAGACATGCACCACAGGCCTGGCCTTCAGTTTTTTTTTAAAATATGTTTTCTCTCTCTCTCTCTCTCTCTCTCTCTCTCTGGGGGTGGGGGGGATTATTCTTCCTAACAGGCATTATGGAAGCATAATTTACATACAATGAAATTCGTTTTTTAAACATTTGTTTGGGGGATAGAAATGTATGCATGCATGCCATGATGTATTTACGGAGACCAGACAACTTTCAGGATTCAGTTCTCTCCTTCTACCATGTGGGACCCCAGGATCAAACTCAGGTCATCAGACTCAGTGGCAAGTGCTCTTACCTGCTGATTCACCTTGTCCCCACCCATCACTTTTTTGTTGTTTTAAGACAAGGTGTCACTATGTAGACCAGGCTGGCCTCGAACCTGCGGTGACGCCTCCTGACCGCTGAGAGTACAATGCTGGGATTACAGGCATTTACCACCATGCCTAGTTTACTAGCAGAGCACTTGTCTACCGTGTGGGAGAACCTGAGTTCCATCCACAGCAATGAAAAAAGGAAGAACGAAAAGAAACTAGGCCAATTTTGGTGTTGCACCTCCGTAACCGAGATGAGTTTCAGCCCCAGCCAGAAAGCCCCATTCCCTTCTGTCCCACCAAACTCATACAAAACAAATCCTCTGCAGACTTTCTAAAACACCCAACACACACACACTCACACACACACACACACACACTCACACAGAGTGACAAGTTGAATTCATCAGAATTCATTTAACCGAGAGTGGGTTTCCAAGCAACCCTTGGGTAGTAGGGAAACATCCATTTAAAAAGTAGCTTGAGGGAGGGACTAGGTCTGTAGCTTAGTTGGTGGAGTGTTTGTTCGCATGCATGGATCCCTGGGTCCCATCCCTAGCACCACATAACGTGGATATGGTGGTGCACATCCGTCCTCCTTGACTATATGGCAAGTTGGAGAACAGCCTGGGCTACATGAGACCCATCTCAAAAATAATCAGGGGCCAGAATGATGGTTCAGTGGGTGAACGCACTTTGCCATCAGCCTAGTGACCCCCATGATGACCTAATCCCCAGGACCCAAGGAGAGAAATGACTCCCAAAAGTTGTTCCCTGATATCCACAGGCCACCATGGAGCACTCCCAAAATATACAAATAAGTGTGCTCTAGTTCTATTTATATTACCGTGTTTTAAATTCTCTAAAAAAGAGCAATTTAGGGGAGAAATGGGGTATTTCATCTCACTGTCCAGCACTGTGAAGACAAGGTTGGAACGTGAGTTACTACCAACACATCTGCAGCTGACAGCAAAGAGCATTAAACGCATCGGTGCTCACTTTCTTGCTCGGTGTGCTCATTGGTTTCTCCATACTATCTTATGCATCCCAGGACCCTGTCTAGGGAATGTTGCCACCCACAGTGGACTGGGTCTCTCCACATCCATACTTAGGACAAACCCATACAGATAAGTCCACAGGTCAACTGGATCTACACAGCAACTCACTGAGACTCTTCACAAGTGATTCTAGGTTGTGTCAATTGAAAGTTAAAGCTAACCTCAGAAAATGTAATTTTTAAACAGTTAAAGCCGGGCAGTGGTGGTGCACACCTTTAATTTCAGCACTGGAAAGGCAGAAGCAAGCGGATCTCTGAGTTCAAGACCAACCTGGTTTACAGAGTGAATTCCAGGACAGTCAGGGGTACACAGAGAAACCCTGTCTCAAAATAAATAAATAAGTAAACCAATGAAGTTTTTTTTAAGGAATTAAATTATAAAAAGGTTATTTGGCAACCTGTGAGTCCTGGAATGGTAAGGAGGAGCCAGTGACGGTAGGGCATTAGTCCCCATGCACAAAGGTCAAGATAGAGATGAACAGAAAATCTTTAAAAATAATAGCAAAATAATAGCCCCGGCACACTGCTGCTTTTAAAGTCATCACTACTATCCATGCTGTTTCCCAGATCACAAAACTGAGGTTTTGAAAACCCAAATTGCATGCATGGATCTCTGACAGAACTCAAGTCCAGGTCTCCAGGCAGCCCCCAGAGGTAGCAGGGTACCTTTGTGACAACGTCATCTGGGGGAACTCTTGGGGCCACAATGTCACAATGAGCGGGGCTAAATCACCTTGGGTTAACCTCTAGAAAGGACCAGAAGACCAGCCCCTGGCATGACCGGGGGCCAGAGGGAGTCTGAGGGACCAGACGTGTGCTAAGTTCAAGATTCATTAACCCAGTGAAGTAGGTCTGTGTTCTTATCCCTGACCCCCTCACTGTTAGGGACTGAACCAAGGATCTCATATATGCTAAGCACACACTCAATCCCTACCTAAGCTGAAGCTCTAACCTGAGATGGGTTGCACGTAGCCTAGGCTGGCCTCCAACTTGCTCTGCAGTCAAGGGTGACCTTGAATTTCTGATCTTCCTGCACCTCCTAACCTGGGGATTATAGGTGTATTACCATGATTGGTTTATGCCATGCTGGGGGTGGAACCAGGTCTTCATGCTTGCTAGGCGAACACTACCAGCAGACTGCAGTGTAGGGCTCCTTATTTCATTCATTCATTCATTCATTGGCCCAGGCTATCCCAAGCTCACACTCAAGGTTGAGCCTGAACTTCTCATTCTCCTGACTCTACTTTCCAAATTCTGGGATTACCAGCACAAAGGCAGCTGACTGTGTGTGTGTGTGTGTGTGTGTGTGTGTGTGTGTGTGTGTGTGTGTGTGTGAAGGCTCTAGAGGACAACCTCAGGTGTCATTCTCAAAATTTCCATGAGATAACGTCTCTCACTGGTACAGAGCTCATTGGTTAAGCTAGGTTAAATACCACTGAGCCCCAGGAATCCCCCTGTCTCTGCCACCCCAATGCTGGGGTTATAAGAGCCACATAACAAGCATGCTAGGTATCAAATTCATGGATTGATCCAAACTTCAAATCTTGTTTTGTTTTCCTTTTCTTTTCTAAGATTTACTTAGTTTATTATTTTATTTTAAGTATCTGGGTGTTTTGCCTGCATGATTGTATGTACCTCACATGGATGTTTGATGCCCTCAGAGATCAGAAGAAGGTGTCAGATCCTCTGGGGCTGGAGTTACAAATGGCTGTGAGCCAGCTTGTGGGTGCTAGAAATCGAACCCGACTACTCTGAAAGAGCAACAAGCGCTCTTAACAGTTGAGCCATCTGTCCGGTCCCTTCTTTTTGAGACCTTAGGTAGCCTAGTCTAACCTTGGATTCTCTATGCAGATAAGAATGACTTTGATTTTCTAAACCTCCAGTCCCTGCCTTCGGATTGCTGGGGTGACAGCCTGTACCACCACACCTGGTTTATGCAGTGCTGAGGTTCTAACCCAATGCATGCTGGGCAAGCATTCTGCCAACGTATCAGAACCCTAGCCCAATATATGGCGTTTCTTTCTTTTCATTTATGTTTATTTTCATGTGCTATAGAATCAAGCACCTAATGTAAGGTTTTTTAAAGAGTTCAATGTGAGCACATAGCAGGCTTCAGTCAGGGAGGGCGAATGTTGATGGGCAGCCCGGGTCTCCAAGGAGCATCAAGGAAAACAAAGGAGGCAGCTCTGCACCAAGTTCCAGCTGGCCAAGCAGCGGGATGACTGTCTGAAGCTGAAAGTGGAAGGAGCCCAGTCACATGGCATCTGCAGTCGACAAGCAAAGCCACCCACGCTTATGCCCAACTCACTTTAGCCTTTACAGCAGAGGTTCTCAACCTTCCTAACACTGCGGCCCTTAGTACCTCACACGGTGACCCCCAACCATAAAATTATTTCTGTTGCTACTTCATAACTGTAATTTTGCTGTTATGAGTCGTAATGTAAATACTTGTGTTTTCCGATGGCCTTATGTGACCCCCTGGGAAAGGGTGATTTGACCCCCAAAAGGGGGGCAACCCATATGTTGAGAACTGCTGATTTATCCAGTCCAGGACCGAGCTCAGGGTTACTTTTAGTGTACGTCTCACAATAAACCTCCAACCTCGTCTCTCACAGGCCTGCCTGGAGGCTTGCCTCCTATGTGATTTCAGATTCACTGCCCGTCACAATGTTTAAGTATTCACTCATGTATGTGTGTGTCTCCAGTCCTGAGCTAACAAAAGCTCAGGGCTCTTGATCTATTTTGGCTAACTGATGACGGGAGTAACCTATCTCAGGGTTTTTATTGCTGTGACGAAACAGCATGACCCAAACCAAGTTGGGGAGGAAAGGGTGTATTTCATCTTACAGCTTTTTGTTCATCATCCAGGGAAGTCAGAGCAGAAACTCAAGGCAGGAACCTGAAGACAAGACCTGATGCAGAGGCTATAGAGGTGTGCTGATTATTGGTTTGCTCCTCATGGCCTGCTCAGCCTTATAGAACCCAGCACACGTCTTAGTTGGACTCCCCAAGGGAGGCAGGGAGGCCTTAATTTCAATGAGAAGCAGATTCGGGGGGGAGGGAGGAGGATGGAGGGAGAACTGGGATTGGTCCATAAAAATAGAGAAAAAGACAAAAAGAAAGAAAGAAAGAAAGAAGGAAGGAAGGAAGGAGAGAGAGAGAGAGAGAGAGAGAGAGAGAGAGAGAGAGAGAGAGAGAGAGAACGAAAGAAAGAAAGAACGAAAGAAAGAAAGAAAAAGAAAGAGCCACAGGTCAATCTAGTGAAGCATTGTCTCAGATGTTGGACGTTTCCTTTTCTAAAAGGGCTCCTAGCTTGTGCCTAATTGACGTAAAACTAGCCAGCACAGTACAATACCCCTACACAGCAGGAGCCAAGTAAGGAGTCTCTTTCCTCTTTCTGGGGTCAGGCTAAGGACTGAAAGGCAGCATTGTCCTGGGGTGGAGGAGGCGGTTTTCACGAGTTTAGGCCTTTGTCTTCGCCCCACGCAGGTGGCGCCGGGGGAGCCTCACGATGCCTGTGTGCCCGACGTCCCTGGAGTTCCTCAAAGCCTCACACTTCGCTCTGGGCCCAGATCCGCGGCTGCACGATGATACTATGCAGTGCACGACGCACCGGGACTTCCCGGCCTATTCCTCCGTCACCCCGGCACGGCCCCCAGCTTCGCCACCGCACCCCAACGTCTTGCAAATGGAAGCGCATTGGGCGGCCCAGAAGCGTGTGTCAGAGGTGCGCCGCGCGTTCTCGTCGCCGCCCGAGGTGCTGTCGCCGGAAGAGCGGCGGGAGCAGAAAATGGAGCGCGCGCGAGCCATGCAGATCAGCAACCTGCACGTGCACGCGGACGCGCGCACCGGTCTCAAACTGTCCACTGCACGTTCTGACTACCGCTGGCCTGAGCTGCCGCCGCACGCCCCTGAGGATATCCGAGGCGCGCGCCTCATCTTCGATCGCGACTCGGTGCCCTTAGGCGACAGGGAGCAGCTCGGCATCCCTCCCACCTCCTACCAGGCACACTACCCGCCACACGACGACACCCCTCAGCCCCGTGTGCCCAGCAGCCACCTGGGTGAGCGCGCGCTCTGGCCAAGTGCACCTAAGGTCGCTCAGGGACTCCTCACAAACTACACCCCCACACCCCGTCCACACCCCAAATGGCCACTTGTCATCTTGAAGCAGGAAAACGCTTCTAGTTGCCACCCAGTAGAGACCAAAGATGCTGCTGCTAAAACCGCCAGGGCTGAGAATACACTACTCAGTTGGTAGTGTATTTACCTAGCATTCATGAAGCTCTGGTTTGCGACCTGAGCACTATATAAACTAGGCATGATGGCCAACACCTATCATCCCAGCACTGGGGAAGTAAAGGCTCACTCAGGAGTTCAGCTTTGCTACATAGTGAGTTCAAGATTAGCCTGGGACCCTGTCTCCAAAAAATAAAACAAGGCTTGCAAGACGACTCAGTCAGTACACTGGTTGATGGGCAAGCATGAGAACCCAAGTTCCACCCCTAATACCTACGTTATGCATGGTTGGGAGAAAGAGATAGGAGTATCTCTCTCTCTCTCTCTCTCTCTCTCTCTCTCTCTCTCTCTCTCTCTCTCACACACACACACACACACACACACACACACCCCTCCCCATTTGCTGGCCAGTCTAACTGAATCAGAGAGCTCCAGGTTCAGTGAGAGACCCTGTCTCAAAAATATAAGACGGAGAGCAATTGAGGAAGACACCTGACATCAACCTCTGACCTCCACATGCATGTGCATTCTCATGCACCCACACACATGAACACACAAAACAAAAAAACCCCACAGTTCGCTTGGTGGCTCATGTCTGCAACCCCAGCACTCAGGAGCTAAGGGAAGGGATTGCTGCAAATTTTTGACTCACTCCCCAGATTCTACCATGCACAGCAGCAGCACTACCCCACAAAAGAATCAGCCAGTTCCAAATATCAAGGAAATTTAGGTACCAGGGACTATGAGACAGCTCACTGGGAAAGGGCACAGGCAGCCAAGTCTAATGACCTGAGTTCAATTCCTAGGTCCCACATGGTAGAAGAAGAGGACTCATTCCTGCAAGTTGTTCTCAAACCTACACATCACACACACACACACACAAAACACACACACACACAAACAAAAAGTCGAGCATGATTTTTCATGCCTGTAATATAAGCACTTAAGAGGCTGAGAGAAGTTCAAGACCAGCTTTGGCTACAGCATGAGTTCAAGTCTAGCCTGAGAGATTGGTGAGTTTCCCCAAAGAAAAAAGGTTGAGAACATACCTCAGTGGTAGAACACTGGACTAGTGTGTATGACGCCCTAGGTTTTTCTTTTTTACTTTTGTTTTGTTTTGGAATTGTCTGGCAATGACTCCAGTACAACCGTAGTTGTAAGAGGATACCCTTTGAGTTGGGCTTTGGGATTCTGGGATTTGGGTGCAACCATGTCATTTAGAGGACAACCTTGAGTATCAGAGCTCGGGCATCTTCATCTTTTACTTTGGAACAGGGTGTTTTATGGGTTAAGAGAATGAGCTACGATAGCCATACTTTCGGTTTTGAATGAATGAGTTTATTAGTATATAGCAAGACAAAATAACAGGAAAAAAACAAACCAAGTGATGACACAGTAGAAACCAGCCTTATCTCGTACAACATTCTCCTATTGGGTGTTCAGAGCATCCCTCAGAGACCACCTGGGAAAGCCCCCTTGTTCCTGGGGCAAAGCAGTGAGGCTCTGCTCACAGGGGAGGCTTCCAAATGAAAAAAGAGCAGATAGAAATGACATCAGAACAGGAGCTCAAACATGCAGCAAAACTGACGTCATGGTGGCGCACGCCTTTAATCTCAACCCTCAGGAGTCAGAGGCAGGCAAATCTCTGTGAGTTCTAGGCCAGCCTGGTCTACAGAGCAAACTCCAGGACAGCCTAGTCTACAGAGGAGAGGGGGGTGTCAGGAAGGGAAGTGTCTCCTTGCAGTGAGCTTCCCAGGGCGGAATGTCCTCCCTTTCCCGCCCAGGGGCTTTTATGTCATGGGATAAGCAGTAGTACTGTTTGTTTCAAGTGGCTCGCCTTCCAGCTGTTCTCAAGTACATGATGTTTTCATTCTTGGATTGTTTTGCTGTTTTCTTGCCTCCTTGTCACAGAGTTGGAGGGGACAGCCCACCCTTGGACAACGGGCCATGGAGAACACTTGAAGATGTACACTCTCAGGTCTAAATGAGAGAGGGAACCTGACTTCCAGAACTTAGGGTCTGGCATTGACCTGGAAAGTCCTCAAATAAGCTGCTCTGGCTGGCAGGCAAGCACCTGGGAGCCGCCTCCCTAGTGCTGAGACTACAGACTTGTGCCACCATTTCTGACTTTTTATGCAAATTCTGGAGGTCCCAACCCGGGTCCTCACGGTTGTGGAAACAAATGTTTTACTGCATCTCCCCAGCCTTTTCTTTTTCCTGGGTCTCACACATACCGGGCATGTACTCTGCCACTGTCCAGACTCCGTGCTCCTCTTCTCTATCCGGCCACTTCCAGTCTCTGCACCACGAGGGTATAAGAGGAGTGTGAGAGAATACCAGGTCCAATTCAGCCTGAGCTGGGAGCGTGACCCCAGCACTCAGAAGGCTGAGAACTGCGAGTTCCTACACTCTCTCAATACACACACACACACACACACACCCTGAAACAAAACAAAAATATTTAGAAGAAAGGAAAGAGGATCCCAGGCATGGTGGCCAGAGGCAAGAGCAGGAGAGTCAGCTCAAGGCCATATTCGACTGTGTGACGTTTGAGACCAGACTACATGAGACCCGAAGGGAAATGAACTTAGCCTAGCAAGGTGCCTGTCCTAAGCCTTGGTAGTTATTTTATCTTATGTTTCTTGTGTTTATATGCATGTGCACATGTTCCAGGGTTCAAGTACGAGGTCAGAGGACAGCTTGCAGGAGATACTTTTCTTTCACCAGGTGAAACCTGGAGCTCTAACCCAGGTCTTCCAGCTTGGTAGCAAGCACCTTTACCCACCAAACCATCTCAACAGCCCCCCTTTTTTTATTATTTTTGGGGGATAGTTTGCAGATATCCTTCAGTCTAGAATGTTCAGAGCTGCTCAGACTACCTTCCTGTGGCTACAATCCCAGAAGGCCTTAAGGCTGCAGAGAATCAGCCCCATTCTCTCCCACTACCTTCCTCTTTTTTCTTAGGGGGCCCCAATCCCCTGAAGTGGAACTACAAGGGAAAGGAAGGCACCTCCTACCAGAATCAGTTCCAGGCCCTCCCAGGCCCACCTGCCTTGATGTGTAAGAGGGTAAATCAATGTGGTTCTGGCTTTGCTGGGGTGGGGGGAGGGTACAGCTATGGCAGCTAGGGTGGTTTCCACCTTTCCACCCTTCTTTGCCCATAGGCCTCCTCCAGTGTGAACCTAGGAGACAGCAAGGTTGGCTACAGCACCCTGTGCTCATATGTGAAACAGACCTACACCCCTCAGGAGCTACCACCACACAGGTAGGAAAGGCCACAGTTTGCTCACAGTTGGCTGTCAGCACCCTGTGGGAGGCTGGGGAGACGGCTCACTATGGAAAAATGTTTGCAGCATGAGCCTGAGGACATGAGTTCAAATCCTCAGCGCCTACCTAAAAAGCTGCCTGTGGCCATGTGCCCATCATCCCCAGGGTGTGGTACACACAGACAGGGCAATCATTGGGGTGTGTCAGCTGTCAGCCTAACTCTAGGATCAGTGAAACTCGCTCTCAAAAGAATAAGGCAGGGGCCAATGAGATGGTTCAGTGATTAAAGTGCTTGCCACCAAGCCTGATGACCTGAGTTCAATCCCTAGGATCTACATAGCGAAAGGAGGGAACTGATTTCCATAATTTCTTCTCTGACCCCCACATGTGCACCATGGAAGAAGCACAGGTACACACACACACACACACACACACACACACACACAGTCAGGCTCACACTTGCACACAGCCTGTATATGCACAACACACGGACAGCAGCACACACACCAAAATAAATAAGGAGAAGGAAAGATGTTTCCACAGCTGAGCTCTTGTTCTTATGAAGAAGACCAGAGTTTGGTTCTCAGCACCCACGTGGTAGCTCTCAACAGCCTATGACTTCAGTTCCTGGAGATCCAACATCACCTTCTGGCCTCTGCCAGCCTCCACACACATGTGACACATGCACATGCATGTAATATAAAAATGAAATATACATCTTTAAAAACAAACAAACAAATGGAAAGAGCTAGGCAGTGAGGCGCACACCTTTAGTCCCAGCACTCGAGAGGTAGAGACAGGTTGATATCTATGAGTTTGAGGCCAGCGTGGTCTGCAGACCAAGTTCCAGGGACAGCCAGAGTACACAAAGAAACTCTGTCTTGAAAAACAGGGAGGGTGGTCTGTTCACTGGCGAACAGCATTGGCTGCTCTTCCAGAGGACCCAAGTTTGATTCCCAGCACCCACATGGCAACTCTCGACTGTTGGTAACTCCAGTTCCTGGGGACCTGATGCCTTCTTGTCTCCTTAGGCAGCAGGTATGAATGCGGTGCAAAGATATACATGCAGGCAAAAATACCCATACACATTTAATTTAAAAAATTCTTTTTAAAATGGGAAACTGAGTATGCAGGAGAATGCCCTGAATCCCAGAACTTGGGGGCCAGAGAATGGGGGTTCACTGTAAAGTCAATGCCAGCCTGGTCTACATAGTTCTGGATCAGCCAAGGTCACATACTAAAACCCTGCCTCAAAATAAGTAAATTAAAATAAATAAATAAGGGCTGGAGAGATGGCTCAGCAGTACTTGCTGCTCTGGCAGGAGACCCGAATTTGATTTCTTGTACACACATGGTGGCTCCCAACTATCTGTAATCCCCGTTCAAGGAGATCTTCTGGCTTTCATGGGCATCAGAAACACCAGGAACACTTACATATATACAGGCAAGCACTCATACACATAAAACAATCATCTTTAAAAATAGCCAGGTGTTGCTGGGCAGTGGTGACGCACACCTTTAATCCCAGCACTTAGGAGGCAGAGTCAGGTGGATGGATCTCTGTGAGTTTGAGGCTAGCCTAGCCTACAAAGCAAGTTCCCAGACTGGCTCCATAGCTAGTGAGAAACCCTGTTTTTTTGTTTTTGTTTAAAAAAAAAAAAACAAGACCAGACTGTAGTGGCACATACCTTTAATCCCAGCACTTGGGAGACAGAGGCAGGTGGATCTCTATGAGTTCGAGACCAGCCTGGTCTACAAGAGCTAGTTCCAGGACAGGCTCCAAAGCTACAGAGAAACACTGTCTTGAACCACCTCCCTGCCCCCCCAAAAAATAGCCAGGTGATGGCAGCGGCGGCGGCAGCAGCACACACCTTTAATCCCAGAACTCGGGAGGCAGAGACAAACCAGCCTGGTCTACAGAGTGAGTTTCAGGACAGCCAGGGCTATATGGTGAAACTCTGTCTCCAAAAAACATAAATAAAATTAATAATTAATAAAAATAAAAAGGCTGAGCAGAGTGGCGCATGCCTTTAATCCTGGCACTCCTATCCTGCTTAGGCTTCTGCAGCTCCAATAAACACAGAGGCCAAAAGCAATCTTGGAAGGAAAGTGTTTGGTTTGTAGGTTCCAGTCCATCGTTGAGGAAAGCCAAGGAAAGTCAAGGAGGAAGCTCTCAGAGGCAGAAACTGAAGCAGAGGCCCTGGAGAAATGCTGTTCACTGGCTTGTTCTCCAGGGCTGGTTTAGCATGCTTTTGTAAGCCACCTAGAATCATCAGTCCAGGGGTGACACCACCCACAGGGGCCAGCCCTTCCCACATCGATCATTAATGAAGAAAACGCCCTAAAAAAAAATCCCCTCAGACAGACACCACAAGAACAGGAATTTGATGGAGACAATTCCCAGGTTGAGGGGACCTCTTTCAGAGTGATTCAGTTTGTCTTTAGTTGGCCACTAACCAACACAACTCCTGAGGCAGAGGCAGGCAAATCTCTGAGTTCCAGGCCAGCCGGGACTACAGATTGAGACTGTCTCACAAACTTATACAAACATTGACGCACCCCAGGCTCAGCCTTGGTTCACCTGCCCCTATCACTTTTCCTGGAAATTCTGAGGACCTACCTTGATCCTAACTTGCTTTGCCTGAGGTACGACAAGGCCCAGACTGCAGCCCACATCCACCGGGTGAGCATTGGTCCTGGAGACGGCATGTTCTATGACAGGACCGCCATGAACGACCACTTCTACCCCCGAAAGCCAGGTGAGAACTGGTGTGTGTACTCCATCCCTGGCTTCTTTTTGTGTGCTGCCTACCACTGACACACCTCTCCCCAGCAGAGCCTTTTGTCCTTCACCATGATAAGACCCCAGAGTCGCACATCCTGGAAGGAAACCGGTGCCCTGGCCCTGGCAGCCTTGCTACCTCCACAAAGTTCTTCTATGGTGAGGTCAGCAGGAAGAGGGAGAAGGTGCCAGTGTGCTCTCATGGGGGGGAAGCGGGTCTCAAAGGCAGAACAAAGAGGTGAAGCTCAATGTAGACCACAGGCCCTGGGATTCAAACACACACACACACACACACACACACACACACACACACACACGCACGCACGCACGCACGCACGCACTCACGCACCAGTATCAGCCACAATGGTTCTGTCTGTAAAATACAATAACCGAATTAAATCTAAGCCCATCTGGAACCCAGAGGGTGGGAGCTACCCACGCCACGCGACTGCTTCTCGGTGCTGGGGCCCCTGAACCAGAGATCCCTAGAAGCTTGTATTCCTACAGCCGCCTCCTGTGACTCAGCCTCCAGGGAGACACGTGTCCCATGAGAAATTGAAGCATCACGTGATCCTGGGAGAAGAAAAGCTGCTCCGAGACTTCTTCCAAACCTCCACGGGCTCCACCTACTGCCCTCCGGACACCAGCCCAAAACAAAAAAAGAAAAACTTTTTTTTCTTGCGGAGTAACTTGCCTGAGGGCACAGGTGGTGAGTGTGGTCTACCCATCCCTGAGAACCCCGCCCCATCCCCAAGATCCTCCCTGGTTCCTGGAAGCACGGTCCATCACTGAAAGCTTCACCTCACTAAAAAACCGTCCCTTCCTGACGCCCCGCCTCTCACTCCACCCCCTCCTCCAACTCTAAAGATCTGCTTCTGTCCCTGGAAGATTTGTCCATTGCTGAAAACATCACCTCATTCTTAAAGACCCCCCCCTCGGCATATGAAAGCACAGCTCCAGTACTAAAGACACCCCCAGCCCCATTTCCCTGTTCATTCCTATACACCTGCCCATTCCCTGAAGTCCACTCTCCATCTCCAAGGACATGCTCATGTTCCCATGGGCCCGACCCATAAATGAAAGCTCCGATCCTGGAAACCCATCCCTACCTCCAAATACTTGCTTCTCTTCCCCGATCCCACCTCCCCAGACAGGTTTCTCTGAGTAGCCTTGTGTAGCCTTGGCTGTCCTGGAACTCGCTTTTTAGACTAGGATGGCCTCGAACTCAGACTCCAGAGTGCTGGAATTAAAGTCGTGTGCCATCAAATACTTACCTCTTATGTCTAGAAATCTTACTCTATCTTCAAAGACCTGCCGATGGCTGGACTCATAACTCCCTGGAAGCCACATCCGCATCCCCCAAGTTCATCCCCCTTCCTAAAGCCCCGCCCCATTCCCAAAGTTCCGCCCCTCAAAGTGCCTACCACCACCTACCTCGAACTGACGCCACCTTGGATTGACAACTCTCATCTCCTGGACTATGCGAACTATGTGTAATTCCAATCCTATAGTCTGGGCAAGGCCCTTCCCCCATATTCTCCCCATCCATCCCTAAGCCCTCCTCCTCTGTTAGACGCTGGCTACGCACAGTGCCTTCCCTGGCCCCGCCCTTCAGACTCCTCTGGTTTAATCCTGCTCACACTCCACACTGTCTTTGCCTCAGTTCAACATAGGTTCCTGAACTCTGAATCTTCCACCCTTAGTCCCTCATACCCTGACTCATTCGTTTCCTCTGCTCCCCAACTTCCCCAAACCCAAATCTCCAGAATTTGACTTTTTAACCACGAACCAAAAGATGATGAAGCAGCATGGAATAGTTCGAGCCACTATCACCGAAGAATTGTTACAGAAGGTGAGTCAGAGGGAGGGGATACATCCCCTCATCAGCACCCCTCAGACGAATGTCAACCCCAGTCTCAGAATCACAGTCAAGTCGGCTAGGGTCAACCTGTGCTGAAAGTAATTTTGTCAGTGCTGAGGATCAAGCTAAGAGTCTTCTTTTTTTTTTTTTTGAGATGACCCCCTCCCTCCATCTCCCCAGGGCTGAGGTTGCAGGCACACATGCACTACCACTCAGAATTCAGAGGTCATGTTAATGACAGCCCAGCTTCGAGGTTAGCCCTAGCTTCTCCCAACCCTCAAGTCTACACCAACTCAGATACATTTATTATCAGACAGGTTGGTTTAAATCTCAAAAGAAGGGTTCATTTAGAGGCCACCTAAGACCATCCAAAGTCCTGGGGTCATTCTAGGGACTAACAAATGGTTTTATTTATTTAATTGTTTATGATTTATTATTTATTTATTATATATACAGTGTTCTGTCTGCCTGTATACCTATAGGCCAGAGGAGGGCACCAGATCTCATTCTAGATGGTTGTGAGCCACCATGTGGTTGCTGGGAATTGAACTCAGGGCCTCCGGAAGAGCAGTTAGTGCTCTTAATCTCTGAGCCATCTCTCCAGCCTCCGATCATTTAATTTTTATGACATTTTAGTGTGTGTGTGTGTGTGTGTGTGTGCATGTATGTGAATGCATGGGCACACACATGCCTTGGTATACATGGGAAGGTCAGAGGATACTTGCGGTAGTCAATTCTCTTCTACCATGTAGGCCCCAGGGATGGAATGCAGGTCCT
The DNA here is from genome assembly GCF_037038515.1 of Microtus pennsylvanicus. NCBI lineage: Eukaryota > Metazoa > Chordata > Mammalia > Rodentia > Cricetidae > Microtus > Microtus pennsylvanicus. The sequence continues at coordinate 82,456,429 of NC_134579.1, read as the reverse complement.
CCCACATAGGGTACAGTGCTGAGCGACTTCTCGCCCTCCAATGCCCTCCCCAGAGAGATGTAGAGGTGGCCAGGGTCAGCAAGCACAAGGCTGTCTGACAAATCACCTACCTTGACTTCACAGTGCAAATACAGCCACATAGAGCCCCCTCTGGGTGGACAGCGCTTCTTCTCCACCCATTTTCAAGACCAGTTTCCTTTCAAGTACCAGGGCCCGCTGGTACTGAAGCTAAGTAACATCCAGGAGAGCCATGTGCCACTGGGCACGCCTCAAAACGTGGGCTGCTGGAGACAGAAAGTAGACCCTCTGAGCCCCCAACTCCCATTGTATCCTTGCCTGAGCCAGCAATAAATATCACTTGATTGTCAACTTGACAGGCTTTATCTTCACTTTTTTTTTTAAACATTGATTTGTGTTTGAGCATTTGCCACAGTGGGGGACGGATGTCAGAAGGCAACTTGCAAGAATTGGTTCTCTCCTTTCACCATCTCAGGTCCCCAAGGACCAAGCTTTGTGGCAAGGCCTCTGTTTGCTGAGCCATCTTCACTGCCCTGAACAGAATTTAGAATCATCGTGAAAACCAACCACTGAGCATGTCTACGTGAGAGTTTCTAGATTAGGTTAAGTAAGGCAAGAAGACCCTAAATGTAGGTGGCACAATTTCATGGTCTAGGGTTCCAGCCTGAACAAGGAGTAAGTGTCCTAAGCTCCAGCATTCTTCACTGCCAGCCGCCTCCTGACTGTGGAGGCAATGTGACCAGCTGCCTTAGCTCCTGTCAGTTTACCATCCCATCGTGATGAACCGCGCCCTCAAACTGTGAAGTTTCCTTCCTTTCTTCCTTCCTTCCTTCCTTCCTTCCTTCCTTCCTTCCTTACTTCCTTCCTTTCTTTTTTTCTTAGAGTATGTGATATTTTGCTTACGTGTATGTCTGCACACCATGGACATCCTGGTGCCTGTGGAAGCCAGAAGTGGACATTGGCTCCCTTGGAAGTGGAGTTACAGATGGTTGTGGGCCACCATGTAGGTTCTGGGATTTAAATCCCGGTCTTATGGAAGGCAGTGGGTGCTCTTAACGCTGAGCCATCTCCACAACCCTGAACTGTGAGCTTCTATCAGATAGTTTCTCAAGTGATGAGACAAGTAACGAATACAGAGGGTTGTGCTGGAGAGAATGATGTCACCAAGACACACCTGAGCAGCTGTGTGTGTGGAGCACACCTGGAGACTCAGGCAAGAGGATGGAGAGTGTGAGCCTCATGAACTCCATGGTGAGTACCAGTTTTACAGAACAAGACCCAAGCATGGGGAAAAAAAGACACTTGAGCAGGTTCTTTTGATTTTTTGTTGTTTTTGAGACAGGGCTTCTCAGTGTAGCCCTGGTAGTCCTCGAACTCTCTCTGCACATCAGGCTGGCCTTGAACTCAGAGATCCACCTGCCTCTGACTCCTGGGATTAAAGACATGCACCACCAACGTCCAGCTCTTCTGATGTTTGAATGACACAGAATATGAATAGTGGGTCTGGAGATGACTCAGTGGTTAAGAGCCCTGGCTGCTCTTGCAGATAACCTGAGTTTTATTCCCAGCACCCACGTCTAGAGGCTCACAACCACCTGTGAGTTCAGCCCCAGTGCCCCAGCTTCTGACTTCTGAATGCACTGAACTCTCTCTCTCTCTCTCTCTCTCTCTCTTTCTCTCTCTCTCTCTCTCTCTCTCTCTCTCTCATACACACACAGATATGCATGTAGACACATAATTAAAAAAGTTAAAGCCGGGCGATGGTGGCGCACGCCTTTAATCCCAGCACTTGGGAGGCAGAGGCAGGCGGATCTCTGTGAGTTCGAGACCAGCCTGGGCTACAAGAGCTAGTTCCAGGACAGGCTCCAAAGCTACAGAGAAACCCTGTCTCGAAAAACCAAAAAAAAAAAAAAAGTTAAAAATCAGCCAGGCAGTGGTGGTGCACTCCTTTAATCCCAGCACTTGGCAAACACAGGCAGGCGGATCTCTGAGTCAAGGCCAGCCTGGTCTACAGAGTGAGTTTTTCAGGACAGCAGGGCTACACAGAGAAGCCCTGTCTTGAAAACCAAAAAAGAAAAGAAATAGCTCAACAGTTAAGAGCACTGGCTGCTCTTCCAGAGGACCTGGGCTCAGCTCCCAGAGCCCATATGTTGCCTAAGCTATCTTTAACTTCAGTTCTGATGCCCTCTGCTGGGCCCTTATGGCACTTGCTTCTTTGTGGAGCACATACATACATGCTGACGAAACACCCATACATATAAAAATGACTAAATCTTTTAAAGAAAGTCTTTAAAGTAGTTAATAGAAAAAGGAGAAAATGACTAAATCTTTTTTAGAAAGTCTTTAAAGAAGAGAAAATGGCTAGTGCCATACAAAGGCTTTGGGCAGGAACATTGAGTGTGGTGAAGAGTCCTGGACTCCGGGACAGTATCAGTCCAGACTCCTTCAGGTCTTAATTTTTTTTAATTTTAAAAAATATTTATTTTATTTATATGCATCTTTGTTATGTCCACAGAAACCAGAAGAGGGCATCCTGTCCTAGAGGTACAGGTATTTGTGAATTACTCTATGTGGATGCCGGGAATTGAACTCTGGTCCTCTGTAAGAGCAGCAAATGCATTTAACTGCTAAGCCATTTCTTCAGAGGCCACCACCCCTTCCTTTTAGAGACAATATCTCACTACGTAGCCCTGATTGACTTGGAATTATCTATGTAGACCAGGATGTTCTCAAATTCATAGAGATCTGCCTTCTTCTGCTTCCTGAGTGTTGGAATTAAAGGCGGGTACCAGCATGCCAGTCTTTTTAAAGTTTCAATGGTTTGGGGTTTTGCTTGTTTGTTTTTTTTTACATTCATTTACTTAGTGCAGGTTGTTGTGGGGAACAAGTGCTGTGTTGCTTGGGTAGAGGTCAGAAGACAGCTTGTAGGAGTTGATTTTCTCCTTCCACAATGTGGGTGAGGGGGGAGACTAAACTCAGGCTTGGCAGCAAGCACTTTACCCACAAAGCCATCCTTCTGGCTCTCACTGTATGTTTTTGTTGTGTTTTTGTTTGTTTATTTGGAGGCAGGATCTCACTCTATAGCCTTGGCTGGCCTAGAGTAGACCAGGCCAGTCTTGAACTCATAAAGATCTGCCTGCTTCTGCCTTCTGAGTGTTGGGGTTAAAGGTATACACCATATGCTTGGCCACACCACAATCTTTTCCCTCTGGGGCCTAATATTACTGGTTCTTGTCTCCTAGCAATAGACCTATGTCTGCCCAGACCATCTATCTAGTTGAAAGTCATAACCTAACGAGGGTAAATTAAAGCCTGTAGTGAGCTCTCACTACTGAAAGGAATACTTAGGGTCTGTGGACAGGGAGTACTTAATCGGTCAGGAGAAAGGGGCAGCTAGAATCCACCTCGATTATCTCTGATAATGCCAGTTTTATCTCTACCTCATTACCTTCATCATTTGGTGTGGACAGAGAATTCAGCTCACCAATTTCACATGGAGTAGAAACAATCTCTTCTTTGTCAAAAAAATGTGTGTAAGATCTTATATGTCAGGGCTGGAGAGATGGCCCAGTGGTTAAGAGCATTGCCTGCTCTTCCAAAGGTCCTGAGTTCAATTCCCAGCAACCAAATGGTGGCTCACAACCATCTAAAAATGAGATCTGATGCCCTCTTCTGGCCTGCAGGCAAACACACAGAATATTGTATACATAATAAATAAATAAAATATTTCAAAAAAAGAATCTTATATGTCTTTTAAGACATAAGATTGAAAGGGCCTGTGAGTTGGGCCCAGCAGGTCCAATTTGTGGCCAACTGGAGAGACCTGAGTTCCACCCTGAGAACCCACATGGTGGAGGGAGAGAGCTCCACATTTCAATGTCCTCTTCTTTCCGAGGGGTGATTCCTGTTATTTTGGTTTTCTTTGGGGGGGCATTTTGTTTTTAGTTTCTTTCTGTCTGTCTTGTTTTGCTTCTATATTCTTGAAAAAGGGTCTCATTTAGCCCAGGATAGCCTTCCTCAACTATATAGTGAGTTTGAGGTCAGCCTGAGCTACATGTAGAGGAAGGGAGGGAGAAAAGCAGGGAGGGACACAAGCTTCTGTGTTCAGTGAGAAAGATCCCAAGTTGAAAGACAACTCTTTTTAGCAGAGGATGTTGGGAGACTTCTGGGGGAGGGGCATGAACTTGCGCCTGGTGGCTTTAGGGGAAATTGAAGCAGTTATGGTTGGTACAGTCTGTGTCTGGGATTCCAGCAACTCTTATTTCAGAGCTGTGGGAGGATTGAAAATGGAATGTGGGCTGTGGCTGGCAGACAGGGGCAATCATTTGTGTTATGGGGAAAAGGAGAGATGTGTGGTCATTGTTTTGGTTTCAGCCTATATTACGTCTATCTTAGTTCAGATATGGTCAGAGGGTGGCCTTGCTGTACCCCATCGTTTATGCTTAGGTCTGTGTCCCGCTGCCAGCCACCCAGGGCTTGTTTTCATTCTCTATGGTGGAGGGAGGTGTGTCTAAGTCGGAAAATTTGCCCTATAGCCTTCTTTAATCCTGGCTGACAGTCAATGTCAGTGTTCCCAAAATCAGCACTTTCTCCAGCTTCTTGACCTGCCATTAGAATAGGAGGCTGAGAAGATGGAAGTTTCAGACTTTATTACTGGGGACAGGGGATGAAAGAGTTTCCTAAAGGTAGTGAAGGATTCTATGAACAAACAATTGTGTGGGGGGGGAGGGGGCTGCACACATATATGCGTGTGGAGTACAGTGTGGGGGGGCTGCACACATACATGTGTGTGGAGTACAGTGTGTGGGGGGCTGCACACATACATGTGTGTGGAGTACAGTGTGTGTGGAGGGGGCTGCACACATACATGTGTGTGGAGTACAGTGTGTGTGGAGGGGGCTGCACACATACATGTGTGTGGAGTACAGTGTGTGTGGAGTACAGTGTGTGGGGGGGGCTGCACACATACATGTGTGTGGAGTACAGTGTGTGTGGAGGGGGCTGCACACATACATGTGTGTGGAGTACAGTGTGTGTGGAGTACAGTGTGTGGGGGGGGCTGCACACATACATGTGTGTGGAGTACAGTGTGTGTGGAGGGGGCTGCACACATACATGTGTGTGGAGTACAGTGTGTGTGGAGGGGGCTGCACACATACATGTGTGTGGAGTACAGTGTGGGGGGGAGGGGGCTGCACACATACATGTGTGTGGAGTACAGTGTGTGTGGAGGGGGCTGCACACATACATGTGTGTGGAGTACAGTGTGGGGAGGGGGAGGGGGCTGCACACATACATGTGTGTGGAGTACAGTGTGTGTGGAGTACAGTGTGGGGGGGGGGCTGCACACATACATGTGTGTGGAGTACAGTGTGTGGGGGGGGGCTGCACACATACATGTGTGTGGAGTACAGTGGGGGGGGCTGCACACATACATGTGTGTGGAGTACAGTGTGTGTGTGGGGGGCTGCACACATACATGTGTGTGGAGTACAGTGTGTGTGTGGGGGGCTGCACACATACATGTGTGTGGAGTACAGTGTGTGGAGGGGGCTGCACACATACATGTGTGTGGAGTACAGTGTGTGTGGGAGGGGGCTGCACACATACATGTGTGTGGAGTACAGTGTGTGGGGGGAGGGGGCTGCACACATACATGTGTGTGGAGTACAGTGTGTGGGGGGAGGGGGCTGCACACATACATGTGTGTGGAGTACAGTGTGGGGGGGGAGGGGGCTGCACACATACATGTGTGTGGAGTACAGTGTGTGTGGAGGGGGCTGCACACATACATGTGTGTGGAGTACAGTGTGGGGGGGAGGGGGCTGCACACATACATGTGTGTGGAGTACAGTGTGTGTGGAGGGGGCTGCACACATACATGTGTGTGGAGTACAGTGGGGGGGCTGCACACATACATGTGTGTGGAGTACAGTGTGTGTGGAGGGGGCTGCACACATACATGTGTGTGGAGTACAGTGTGTATGGAGGGGGCTGCACACATACATGTGTGTGGAGTACAGTGTGTGTGGGGGGGTGCACACATACATGTGTGTGGAGTACAGTGTGTGTGGAGTACAGTGTGGGGGGGGCTGCACACATACATGTGTGTGGAGTACAGTGTGTGTGGGGGGGAGGGGGCTGCACACATACATGTGTGTGGAGTACAGTGGTTGACTTCAGGTGTCGTCCTCAATTGTGCACCTCCTTATTTATATGGAATTTATTTATTTGTTTGTTTGTTTATTATATTTGTGTTTTTTTTTTTGTTTTATCAAGATAAGGGTTCTCTGTGTAGCCCTGACTGTCCTGGAACTAGCTCTGTAAACCAGGTCATCCTCAAAATTCAGAGATCCGCCTGCATCTGCCTCCCAAGTGCTGGGATTAAAGGAGTGTACCACCACAGCCAGGCTATCTTGATTTTTTTTTTAGATTACAATTATGTACTTACTTACTTATGTGGTGGGGTATGTGTGGCTTGCAGGTGGAGGACAGAGGACATCTTGTAGGAGACAGTTCTCTCCTTCCACCATGTGGGGACGAGGGAATCTAACTCAGGTCTAAGGGCCCTTGAGCCAATACCTTTACCCACTGAAACGCCTTGTTGGCCGTCTGACTTTACTTTTTGAGACAGAGTTCCTCAACGAAACCAGAACCACTAATTCAGCTAGACTGGCCCGTGAGTCCCTAGATCCTCTTGCCTCTCTGCCACCTCAAATCTAGGATTGTGGTTGCCCTCCACTAAGTCTGTCTTTCCACATCATTGCCAGAGGGTTTGAAGTCCCTAAGCTTCTGCAACGTGCAGTTTACGGACTGGGTCACCTCTCTGTCCCCATCAGTCGCACCACAGACCTTCACCCACTGAACTGTTTGGACAGCCCTAAACTTTTTGAGATAATACTGGATGAAGCAAAGACAAACACTTTAAATTGCAGGGCTTCTCAGAGCCTCCCTTTGCCTATGTGGTTGGAAATCATGATAGCTGTTGTTTGAACTAAGATAGAAAAATGGGCAAAAGACCAAGACAAAGGCCGGCAGAAACAAAGCAGGGCAAAGGCACAGAAAATGACCGGGCCAGAGGCAAAGAAATTGAAAGATGAAAAAGAGAGAGCCTGGTAGGAACAGAGAAAGAATTGTTTCACCAAATACAGGTTAACCATGGTTCCGTCCCTGGGATCTATAAGGTGGAAGGAGAGAGTCGACTCCTGCAAGTTGTCCTCCAACTTCCTTTCCCATAAGCAATACGGCACTAATACACACTAAATCAAATAATTTTTTTTAAGGGAGTGAAGGCAAAAAGACAGAGAGGAGCGGACAGAATAGAAGAGAGATGTACAGATGGAGACACAGACAGGGATACAGATGGAGAGTGTCAAGATCAGAGTCGGAGAAGGGGTGGAAAGAGGCACATGGGTGAATGGAGGGATCGTGCCAGGATGGCGCGGGTTGGTAGGACGCAGACAAAGACTAGACGTGCGCTGGCCGGGGTGGCCCGGGCCGGGACAAAGACTTGGCCCGGGGGGGCGGGGGCAGCGATGGCGCCGGCCGCCGAGGGCGCGGGCGAACTACAAGTCCCAGCAGCTCCCGCAGCGGCCCTCGGCCGGCCCCTCTCGCTCCCCGGGAGCGCCTGGCGGGGCCGCTGGGCCGAGGGGGCCGCCGGCGGGGCTGGTGGGCGGTGGGGTTTCCTGCGAGCCTGGGGCGGGGAGACGCCGTCTGGCCAGCGCGGGTGCAGCTGGGCCGGGCAGGGGCGAGGGGCATCGGGTGAGTGACCCCGAGAGCGGATCGGGCAGACTGGGAAAGACTCGGCAAAAGGGGGAGGTGGCTGGGAGGAGGCCCCCACACTAAGAGCAGGGTGCGGGGCGCGGCTCTGGGCTACTTATATGCACCCCTCGCCGAGTGCGTGGTGCCAGCTCTCGAGCTAGGTAGTCAGGGTGGCAGACGCGGTGGAAGACGGGGGATCCCCAAGAAGCTCAGGCCTAGTGCATTTAAACCGCCACCCCCGGGACCACCCGCACCCCCCCCCCACTGTGAGCCTGAGATTGGGGTGGGTGGAGGCGCCCGCTAGCTCTGAGGTCCTGCAGCGCAGGACGCCTCCTTGCTTCAGGAGGTGATGGTGGGTGGGTGGAGGTTCTTTCTTTCTGGAAACCAAGAAAAGCCTGGGGTATTGTTCTTCCTATGTGGGACTTAAGAAAGGCCTTTTACTCCATAGTGTGTGTGTGTGTGTGTGTGTGTGTGTGTGTGTGTGTGTGTGTGTGTGTGTGTGTGTGTGTGTGTGTGCAGCGGGGAGGTATACTATTACCTCAAGGGTCCCAGGAAAAAAATCCCAATTGTTATCTCCCACCTCCCAGTCTTGGGAGTTCTTTGAAGCCCCTTTTCCCAAGAGGTGATCCGGGTGCACCTGCCTTCTCCCTCGTCTAAGAGATGGGAGTTTCCATCCAAGATGGGAGTTCATGAAACTGCTTCCTTTGAAACAATCTAAAAGTCCCCTGTCTCTCAGAAATCTGGGAGGACTCCCCCGGGAGTATTGCCCGCTAATCTCCAACAGTGGGGCCTGGGTAGAGAAGTTTTTAGGGGAACTCAGCACCCCTCTGTGTAAGTCTCCTGGCTGTGAGGCTGGGGCTGGGTAGATTTTCCTAATCCCCAGGAACCCAGCCCAACAAACAAAGAGTTCCCTCAGCCCCAAGGTAGAGCTCTCTTACTTTCTCCCAATCTGCCCCCCTAGCTTTCCCCTTAGCACAGTCTTCATACCCTAATCATTGAGTCTGGGGCTCAGGCATTCAGTTTCCTGGAGACATTCCTCCTCTCCCTTCTCCTGTCGCCCCCTCCACCCCCAGTTTTCTCCATCACCCCACAGTGCCCAGCTATTGTTTTCACCAAGGGGTTAAATGCACAATCTTAACTGCTCTCTCCTCCCTTCTGGCTATGGAGTTCTTAGTGCCCCCGGCACTCCCTTCCCCAGGAAAGACCCATGTATTTATTCACTCTCCTTAATTCTGAAAACTGTTACTTTGTAGCCCAGGTTGCCCTTGAATTGTGCAGATCTTCCAGCCTTAGCATCCCAAATGCTGGGATTACAGGTGTGTACTGAGCAGCTAGCTCAGGTCTCCTCTCCCGTGTCCTCTAGCTTAGGAAATGGACACCAAAGATCTTCTGTCTAGGAGATAATATATCCCACCCAAGCTGGGAGGTCTAGAATTCTTCACTGGGACACAGAAGGGGTACCAGCTATCATTAACTTCTCAGCATTACCACCACCCATTCTGCTTCTGCAGGACAAACCACACAAGTTCCCCTCTCTATCAGGAACATCCTGATCTACCACTTTCTAAGGTGGGGCAAGAATTCAGACCATGACCTCATGAGGAACAAAGAACCCTGACATCCTTTTCCCCAGATGAAGGGTGTCAGACCTTAGAACTGTCTTCTATAAGACCCAAGCTCCCTTTCTACAAGATCTCAGGATGGGGCTGGAAATGTCGCTCACCTATCGTGCAGGAAACCCTGGGTTTGAATTCCAGGACTACCTAAGCCGAATGTGCTCGTGCACAGCCTACAGTTCTGCACTCAGGAGGTTGAGGCAGAAGGATAAGAAATTTAAGGTTATCCTTGGTTACATATGAGTTGAAAGACAACTCAGGCTACACAAGACCTTGCTTAAAAAAAACAAAATCCCAAGATGGCCTCTTATCCCCTCCAGGTTTAAGCTGAAAACGGAGGCTATCAGCATGTCCCACTAGGGTCCCTGTCCTCCAAATTCTAGGTAGGACACCAGTTAGAACTCTTCCTGTGGTTAAAAACAAAAACAAAATCTGTATGTAGTTAGCAAGGACTTTTGTGTGGCATGGGCCAGTCACTTTCCCCTTCTCCCCCCCCCCCACCTCCCTCCATCAATCTCCTGTGCTCATACTGCAGATTCTGTGCCAGAAGCCGCAAGCAGTTGCACTTCTAGGATGAGGCGCTCAGTCCTGGTTAGGAATCCGGGCCACAAGAGCCTTAGGCCACTTTATGGAGACCTCCATTCAGACCCAGAAGACCTGGACCCCAGTCCCAAAGATCCAGACCCTATTTCTGAAAGCCCCGAGCAGGAGCCAGAAGACCTCAACACTGTCTCAGAAGATGGGGACGCCAGCTTTGAAGATCTGGACCCTGAGACAGAAGAAGCTCAGCAATCCATTTTGGGGAAGCCAGACTCGGATTCCCAAGATTTGGATCCCACGTCTTCAAGTTTTGACCTTGATCCTGATGTCATTGGCCCGGTGCCCCTGGTTCTGGACCCAAGCAGTGACACCCTCAGCCCGGCTGCTCCAGATGTGGATCCCCTTCCCTCTGGCCTCACTGCCACCCCTGAAATCTTGGCCACAAACCCAGCAGTACTTCCCGCCCCCGCAAGTCCACCTCGTCCGTTCTCCTGTCCCGATTGTGGGCGAGCCTTCCGTCGCAGCTCTGGGTTGAGCCAGCACCGGCGCACCCACAGTGGAGAGAAGCCTTACCGCTGTCCCGACTGTGGCAAGTCATTCAGCCACGGCGCCACACTGGCTCAGCATCGAGGCATCCACACGGGTGCGAGGCCCTACCAGTGTGCTGCCTGCGGCAAGGCCTTCGGCTGGCGGTCCACACTGCTCAAACATCGCAGCAGCCACAGCGGGGAGAAGCCACACCACTGCCCGGTGTGTGGCAAGGCCTTTGGTCATGGCTCGTTGCTGGCCCAACACCTGCGCACACATGGTGGCCCTCGTCCCCACAAGTGCCCGGTGTGTGCCAAGGGCTTTGGGCAGGGTTCTGCGCTGCTTAAACACCTGCGCACCCACACTGGCGAGCGTCCTTACCCATGCCCGCAGTGCGGCAAGGCCTTTGGGCAGAGCTCAGCCTTGCTCCAGCATCAGCGCACGCACACGGCTGAGCGTCCCTACCGCTGTCCCCACTGTGGCAAGGCCTTTGGGCAGAGCTCCAACTTGCAGCACCATCTCCGCATCCACACTGGTGAGCGACCTTATGCCTGCCCACACTGCTCCAAGGCCTTTGGGCAGAGCTCGGCGCTCCTGCAACACCTCCACGTGCATTCTGGCGAGCGCCCCTACCGTTGTCAGCTCTGTGGCAAGGCCTTTGGCCAAGCCTCTAGCCTCACCAAGCATAAGCGGGTGCACGAGGGAGCTGCAGCTGCAGCTGCTGCAGCGGCAGCAGCTGGGCTGGGCCTCGGGCCAGGCTTGAGCCCAGTTTCTATGGTGAGGCCAGGGCAGATCTCTTTTCTAGGTCCCGATGCTGTTTCTGTGCTGGAATCTGGCCTGGACCTCAGTTCTAATGCCAGCTCTGCTCGAAGTCCTGATCCTACTTCTGTGCTGGGTTCACTCAGAAATCCCATCCTCCAGACCCACTCAGGATCCGTCTCCAGTCCCGATCTTGTTCTGTCTTCTGACCCTAAACCAGCCCATGATGCTGACCCTGATGTGGTACCCAGTCCTGACCAAGAATCTGATCCCAGCTCAACCCCCGATCTTGTCCCCAGTCCTGACCCCAACCCCAAGTCCCAAATGAATCCCTGCTCTCCTACTCACGACAGTCCCAGCCCAGCCCTTCCAACTGGAGAGAGTCCCAAGTGGGTAAAGGAGGAAGGGGCACTGCTGGGGCCCGATGGATAAAGGGGGCACTGGCATCTATGGTGGTTTGGGGAAAGTGTCTGTTATATTCATAGTAAAATCCTCCTGCCTCCTGACTCTGTGTGTTGCTTGCCTTTTGCGCTTTCTCCTACTGCGGTAGGGGTGGAGGGTGTGGTCAGCCCAGGTCGGTGGAAGCACACCCTCTAGGCTTCCTAGCTTCCCACTCATCATGCCACGGTTCTCCTGGGTCTGGCCACTGTGATCAGTCACTCAACCTCTGTGGGTGTTTTCCAGTGCTGGAATTTCAGGCATGCTGATGTTCTAGTGGGCTACTAAAGGATCCATGGGATCCTTGAGCTAACCTCCTTGTCCTTGAAAAGCCACTGGAGGAGCAGAGGTTTCTCTTATGTGCTTAACAAACATCTCTTAGCCTGTGTAGGGGTGCAGGCCTGTCACCCCAGCACTCTGGAGGTGGTAGCAGGAGGACTGGGCTATGTAGTGAGACTCTGTCCCAAAAGGCTAGGCTATTACTTGGTGATTGTTGCTTATTTCTATATTAAAATATCTGTTTTTATTTGATGTGTATAAACGTTTTGCCTGTGTGTATATCTGTGTAGTATGTGCATGGAATGCCCACATGGGCCAGAAGAGGACGCTGGATCCCCTAGAACTGGAGTTACAGCTGGTTATGAACCATGATCTTGGCGCTGGGAATTGAACCCAGGGCCTCTGTAAGAGCAGTAATGCTCTTACCCACTGAGCCATCATATGCATTCATTTTGTGTGGAGGCAAGGTAACTTTCAGGAGCCGGTTCTCCTACCATGAAGGTTCTGGGGACTGAACCCATCAGGCTTGGCAGCAAGTGCCTTCTACCAGCCTTCTTTATTTTATTTAAAAGTTTTATTTTTATTTCGTGTGTATGAGTGTTTTGCCTGCATACAAATTGCATCAAGTGCATACCTGGTGCATACCAGAGAGGCCAGAGTGGTGCTGGATGCCCTGGACTGCAGCTATGGGCAGTTATGAACTGCCATGTGGGTCCTGGGTACTGACCCAGGATTAACATCGAAAGATCTCTTCTCTTGATTTGTTTGTTTATTGAGATAAAGTCTCATTTTGTACCTCATGCTAGCCTGGAACTTGATGTAGTCCAGGCTTGCCTCAGTTTCCTGGATGCATAGCTATAAACCATCATGCCTCAATAAACATCTAATGCTCATTGAGGTCTCAGCAGGAAGCAAGACCAGCACAGTTTGGACACTTATAAAGCTAAGTACAGAGGGTGGAGCATTCTAAAGCATAGCAAGGTTTCTGATTTAGATGGAGGGATCACTTTTCCTGAGGAAGAGTTTTATGTTTGTTTTATTTTGTTTTAGGGGTAGGGTATCACTACACAGACCTTGCTGTGGTTTCAAAAACCATCTTCTACATGACGCAACATGCCTGCTTGTGTGTGTGTGTATGAGTGTGTGTTGTAATTGTGGGTGTGGATGTGAGTGCCTGCTTGTGTGTGTGTATGAGTGTGTGTTGTAATTGTGGGTGTGGATGTGTGGCCTGTTTGTGTGTACACATGAAGGTAAGGAATCCAGGTTGATGTCTTCTTTTTTACTCTTCATTTTTTTTTTATTTTTATTAGAGATCTATGAGTATTTTGCTTCCAGGTAAGTGTTCACTGTCACTGGTAACTTTGGAGGTCAGTATATACTGGAAATGGAGTTAGGGATGGTTGTGAGCTGCCATGCTGGGAACTGAACTCTAATCCTCTGCAAGACCCGGTGCTCCTAACTGCTATGCCATATCTCCAGCCCCTTATGTGTTTTATCCCGGAGCTCACAGATTTACTAGAATGCCTGGCACCTGACCCTGGGCCTCAGGGATCCTCTCATCTTTGCCTCCTCAATGCTGGGATTGCAGGTACCAGGCCAAGGTTTTTATATGAAATCTAGGGACTTGAATTCAAGTCCCGAACTCATATAAACAAGCACTTGGGCCACTAAGCTATCTCACCAGCCTCCATGCCTGGCTTTTGAGGGCGTCTTACTATGTTTACCAATATTACTGACTGCACTGGTCATCATGCCTTGTTTCTGCAGTGCTGGGGACGGATCCCAGTTTGTGCATGCTGAACAAGCACCCTACCAACTGGGTGACGGCCTCAACACTGGGAAAATGGTCTTGTACCGCTCTGAGAGGCAGGTAACTGTGGGTGATTCCCATTTTACAAAGGAGGAGAAATTTTTGTTGTTTTTGGTTTTTTTCCAAGACAGGGTTTCTCTTTGTAGCCCTGGCTGTCCTGGAAATTGCTTTGTGGCTGACCTTGAACTCAGCTCCACTTGCCAGGATTAAAGGCATAAACCACCACGCCCAGCAAGATTTTAATTTATTATTATTAATAATAGAAAGAAATAGATCGCATAGTTTAAGGCACTCTGGAAAGTTTTGAAGTGATGGTTAGAAGTGCTTGGATTCAAACTCGTATTTAAACTACTTGTCTTACACAGAACCTATCTTTACAACCTAAGACCGCAAACGTCCTGAGGCCATAAAGAGGTGGAGTCTCCGTTTGAGCGCGAAGTTTTCAGGTCTTTGCAAAGCCACGGGAAACCACTAGGAGGTTCTAGTAGAGACAAATTCTATGGAGGTCCTTCAGGCTGCTCGTAGGCGGAGATTGGCAGTAAAAGGCAGGACTGAGTGCAGAAAGGCCGGTGTGTTTGGGCTGGTAGAAAATGGTTTTATTTGGCTTAGAAAGTACAGTTTGCTTGTAACTTGGATGGGAGACCGGAAAAGTTTCTGGGAGTTGAGGGGAGGGTACTTTCGGCTTAGGACGTAGGGTCATCACCGGACATCATGAATGGTAACAGTGTAGACATAGAAGTCAAGAGGCTGACACGGAGCCAGATCGGAACCAGTCCCTGCCACACGCTAGAAATCAAGTTTCCCAGACCTATTAGCCTTGCTAGTCGGTGCTAGGACCGCGCGACTGCCCTTAGCCGGCACGTCGCCACCGAGGAGGCGCATGCGCACTGCGGGAATGGAGGGACGGAGGGGAAGCACTGCCCTGGCCTCCTAGGCTGGGTCAGAATTCGTCACGTGTTCAGCGCTGGCGTCCCGCTCACGTGACCGAGGCTCCTGTCAGCTGACGCGAGAGGGTTTGAAGCGACGCCGGGAGGGAGCGAGGCCGCAGTGACCGCGGCGCGCGCTCGGACCCGCCCGCGCCCGCGCTCACCGTGCGGCCATGGCCACCGCGGCGGGCCGGCGCGGCTCAGGTGAGCGCGGGCAGCGGGAGGGAGCGTCCGGCTCCTTGATCTGGGAAGGCGAGCGCCCAGCCCTCCGCTCCTCAAGTCTAGTGCGGGAGAAATGGGCATTGGGTTTCTGGAACCTGGGCGGCGGGTGGGCACCAGCATCTCCGACCTCAGGCGGAGAGCTTCCACAGATCCTAGAATCTGGGTGTCTGGTGGGTATCAACATACCTGACCTTGGGCGGCGAGCGGCGAGCTTAACGTTCTGAAGTTCTCTGAGGTCTTCTCTGCATTCCTATGGGAGAGAGATTGACAGATGCCTCCTAGAACCTGGGCAGCGTGTGTGCATCAACATCCTCGACCTTGGGCGGTGAGCGCCCAGCTTCGCGTTCAAGTCTAGTGCGGACTTTCTCTGCTGCTCTGTTGGGAAGGGAAGGGCAGAAGGCTCAGAGAACTTGGGGGATGAGCTCCCAGTTTCCAGCTCTGAAGTTCCCCAGAATCCCCATGGGAATCTGGGTGGTGGGTGGGTACCAACATTTCTAACTTAGGTGGAGAGCTTGCATAGTTCCCAGAACCTAGGTTGTAGAAGGGTACCAGCATCGCTTGGCCTCAAGCAGTGAGCTTCCACAGCTCTTAGAACTGGGTGGTGGGTGACCACCGTCTTTCCCAACAGCTGACACTAAGCTTTCAGTTTTTCCCCTTAAGTCTGGTGCAGACTTCTTAGCTGCCCTATGGAGGAGACATGGGCAGATAGTTCCTAGGACCGGTGGATGGGCACTGGCCTTTCAAACCTCTGGCAGAGAGCTTTTTTTTTTTTTTTTGGTTCATCCTGAAGGCCAGTCTTATGAGAGAGAGGCAGATAGTACCGAGAACTCTGACTGTGGGTGGGCATAAACTTCTCCAACTTCAAAGGGCAGGACTCCTTATAACCCCAGCCTCCACCTCCCTTGTGCTGGGATTATAGGCATGGGTCATCATGGATGGCTTTATTATTGTTATTCTGGAGCATTTCTTTCCAGGTAGTATGTGACCTATGAGAGTGTTACCTTTAGCACCTAGTCTCTGCTCAGTTTGTGAACACAGACAGCAGCCAGCTTCTCCTATTAGGACAGTAGTTGAAACCCAAGGATTTTGTTAGTGATGCTTTTGTTTTGTTTGGGATCAGTGTTTTATTCTGTAGGCAAGACTTCAACCTGCTTTGCTTTTGTTTTCGGTTGTTTTGAGACAGTCTTTCTGTGTAGCCCTGGCAGTCCTGGAACTCTGAGATGTGCCGTCCTCTGCCTCCACAGCGCTAGAATTACATGTGTGCACCATCACACCAGACCTGAATATGCGATCCTCCTTTCTCGACCTCTGAGCACCGGGATTACAGGCCTAGACAAGTAGTCCTCCTCTGCCTCTTCTCTCTCTGGATTGAACCTAGGGACACGCTTACTAAGCAAACACACTACCACAGAGCTATGTCCCCAGCTGTAAAGGTCCAGTTGCTCAGTTTACTGAAACTCAGTAACTTTCACATGAGACTCAAGGCTTCGCTTCTGGCAGCCAATGTTCAAATGCTCAGCTTCCCTAAATGCAGGGAGGAAGGGAGCTAGCGGGATGGCCTCCATGAATCTTAATTACAACACATGCGGTCTTGCCTTCCTAAACTGAGATTGTATGTTCCCAGCTTCCAGACCTGCCATGGGGAAATCTGGGGTGAAGTCTCATGTTGATCCCCACTGTGTTCTGACTTCAGACACTCCTGTGGGAGGCCTGGCCAGTAGTGTCTGGGATAGGTTAGCTGTGATCTTAGCTGGGGAGTAACAGCCTGCCTCTGGCTTTCCCCTACTAGCTTGTAAACAAGCTCACCTAGATTAAATAGGGAGGGGCCAGGTCCAGACCTGAAGAACCACAGGTAGTGACATGGGCCAGCTTCATCCTGGCAGGCTTAGTGCTGGAAGAATGGCTCACAGATAGAACGCTTGTGTTCCATCACCAGCAGCACAAATGAATCTGTTTTCACCAGGCCTGGTTGTGTATGCCTTTAATCCCAGCACTGAGGCCCAAGAGGCAAAGGCAGGTGGATTCCCGTGAGTTCAAGCCAGCCAGTGACACCCTGTCTTAAAGCGGGGAAATCTACATAGCTTTGTTAGATAGAGGATGAAAGCCAGGAGCAGAGGCATGCCTGCAATCCCAGCATCCAGCATGTGGGCGGTGGAGGCAGGAGAATCAGGAGTTTAAGGCCATCTTCAATTCTATGAGTTGAAGCCACCTGGGACTACATCTGTTTGTTGTTGTTGTTGTTGTTGTTTGTTTGTTTGTTTGTTTTGTTCCAGAGAGAGAGAGAGAGAGAGAGAGAGAGAGAGAGAGAGAGAGAGAATGAGAAAGACCAACTGAGACCTGAAAGGTCTTCCAGTGGAGGTGACTAGGCTGTTAGAGACAAGTCTAGGCTACCAGGAACCAGGACTGGTGGGGACTCCAACAGTTGCTGCCGCCTGGGAACTTTGTTTTTGTGCTCGTAGTTGACTCTCCCACACTGGCCTACGACGACTCATAGCTCTCTCGCCTCCAACTCTCAAGTGTTTGCCTGGCAGGTGTGAGCCCCATGCTGTGCCCTAGCTATGCACAGACCTAGCTGTGCACTGAAGAACGGGCTCTTCCCTGCTGGATCTAGCAGGATTCTCAAAGCAGTTTCAGGATCTCAGCCTTAGGGGAAAATGGTTTCTGGAAGAGTTGGGGGAGGCGAACCGAGGCTGGAATTTGGCTCTTGGCTGTGTGGTCCCCTGAGGGATGATAAGTGAGTTGGTTGCACGGGGCAGCCTGTCTCTTCCACCATGTGGGTTCCGGGATTGAACTCAGGTTGTCACCTACGTAATGAGTCACCTACTTTACCTACTTAATAAGCCAGCCCCAGTTTTCGGGTTCTTCTGGGTCAGGTTCTAACCCAAGCTGGCCTGTGTTTCGGTATGTAGTTCAGGGAAAACTTGAACTTTCACCTCTGCTGGGTTTACAGACATGAGTCATTATGCCAGCCTTTTTTATTGTTAGGCCCAGACCTGTGACCTGGGATGGGCTGGTTTCTAATGGGTTCAAAGGTTATTCTTGTGGGATTTGTCCTGAGAACTCTGGAATGTGGGCTCTGCTATGTGCTAATTACCTGTAGACTAGAGTAGGGATAAGTATAGGGGCCTTGCCAAGCTCTCCAAGAAGCCAGCATAGACCAAGCTGATCCTTCTTCTCCCCAGCCCACAAGAAAACTGGTGGATTTTTCTGGCTAGCCTCAATCCAGGCTCTGAGATAAAAGCTTTATAAGTATCGAGTGCTCCATTTATGGAGGATTGTGGCTACTTCTTTTGGAAGATGAGGCTGAGGCTCAGGGAGGAGAATAAATTTAGACTGCCAAGCTTGGTAGCAAACATCTTCACTCTCTGAGCCATCTTACTGCCTACGCCCCCGCCCCTTTCTCCTTGAGACAGAACCCCAGGCTGGCCCCAGACTTGTGGCTACCTTGAACTCCTGATCCTCACACTTCGACTTCCCAAGTGCTGGATTATAGGCCTGTGCCTTGCCAGGTTTCTTTTTCTTTCACTGTGTGGCCCAATGCTGGCCTAGAGCTTGTAATCCTCCTGCCTCGACTTTCCAGTGTTCAGATTACGTTTGTGCCTTCTTCCCTTCCTACCTCCATCCTCCCCACTTGCCTTTCCTTTCTCACCAGGGGCTCATGTAGCTCAAGCTGGCTTCAGACTTACTGGATAGCCAAAGATGTACTTGATCTCCTGATCCTCCTGCTTCTAGCTCCCGAGAGCTGGGAGTTCAGGTGCGCACCACCATGCTCACTTTCTCTTACGCTGGGATCAGACTCCGAGCTTTGCGCTTCCTAGACAAACACTCTGACAGCTGAGTTACATCCCAGCCCTGGTTTTTCTTTTTTTTTTTTTATAAAATACTTCTTATTACATTTACTTATTGTGTATGTGTGCACGTGTGATGAGTTGGTGGGTTCTCTCCTTCCACCACGTGGGTTCAGAAGATCAAAGTCAGGTTGTCAGGCTCTGAGGTAAACCCCTTACCTACTGAGCTGTTTTACAGGCTCTCGCTCTAGTCTTTGTCCTACATTCGCCCTTGCCTGTAGGATTGGTGGGACTTGCTGGCGAAGGACGCAAAGGGCATTGTCCATCCCTCATCTTCTACTATCTTTTTCCATTCTTTTAGAAACTGAGAGACTGCTGACCCCCAATCCTGGGTATGGGACCCAGGTGGGGACTTCACCAGTCCCAACAACGCCCCCAGAAGAGGAAGACCTCCGCCGCCGCCTCAAGTACTTCTTTATGAGTCCCTGTGACAAGTTCCGAGCCAAAGGCCGTAAGCCCTGCAAGCTGATGCTGCAGGTGGTCAAGATCTTGGTGGTCACTGTGCAGGTGAGACCAGTCAGGCAGGGCTTCTGCCAAATGTTACCAAAACCACCACAGCCCACTGTTCTCATCTCAGAGGGGCCCCTTGCTGCCTCATAACAACGATGACAGTAGTATTACCAGTTAGGAAGGAATCTGAGATTTGTGCTCAAGAACTCCTTGTAGCTTCCCAGAAGCACTGGCCATACTCTTCCCTCCATTGTATACCTAAATGCCCTTGAGGCTCACACAGGTTAAGAGTCATGACTGAGCACTGGGTAGACAGCATTTGAATCCAGTTAATCTGATGCTATCCTGATTTCCTCTCAGCAAAAGTAGACCTACAGTACTTATCCTGGAGGCTTGGGTTTAGCACACCACCTGCCAATCAGTAAACATATTGACCATACTCGACTGCTGTGAGGTTTACCAGTATCCATCTTCTGCTGTGTACTGGGGATGCTTTTATGGGCGTAGCATGGAACTTAAGGAATGAGAAGTGAAGAGCGCCATGTTACTCAAGGCAAAGAAGAAGAAGTACAAGGAGCTGGTGGTTTTTATATGCTGACACAAGCTAAAGTCATCGGACAGGAGGAAACCTCAATTGAGAAAATGCCTCCATAAGATCTGGTGGTAAACAAGCTGTTGGGTATTTTCCTAATTCATGATCGATGAGAGAGGGCCCAGCCCATTGTGGAAGGGGCTACCCCTGGGCTGGTGGTCCTGGGTTCTATAAGAAAGCAGGCTGAGCAAGCCATATAGAGCAAGCTAGTAAGCAGCACCCCTCTATGGCCTCTGCATCGGCTCCTGCCTCCAGGCTCCTGCCCTGTTTGAGTGCCTGTCCTGACTTCTTTCAGTGATGAACTGAGATGTGAAAGTGTAAGCCAAATAAACCCTTTCCTCCCCAAGTTGCTTTTGGTCATGCTGTTTCATCACAGTAGTAACCCCAAGACAGCTGGGGATATAGCTCAGCTGGTAGAGCACTTGCCTGGTGTGCATGAAGCCCTAGGTTTCATCCCTGGTACTGCATAAACCAGGTGTGGTGGTGTACACCTGTTATCCCAGCACTTGGGAGGTAGAGCCAGGAAGGTCAGGGTCAAGGTTATCTTTGACTGAATAGCAAATTACAGGCTCCCCCTGCAGTGCCAGTAGGGCCTTGTCTCTCCCAGGGAACATCTCTTGGATTCTTTTTTTCTTCCTCGTCAACCTCTGGCTCCTTCTTGGCAGCTCATTCTCTTTGGGCTCAGCAATCAGCTGGTGGTGACATTCCGGGAAGAGAACACCATCGCCTTCCGACATCTCTTCCTGCTGGGCTACTCTGATGGCGCTGATGACACCTTTGCTGCCTACACACGGGAACAGCTCTACCAAGCCATCTTCTACGCTGTGGACCAGGTAGGGGGTGTGAGAGGGTTGCAGGAGTACTGTGCAGCACAGGTGGGGCTGACAGGCCCTCTTCTCTCTATTCACAGTACCTGATCCTGCCTGACATATCCCTGGGCCGGTATGCCTACGTCCGTGGTGGGGGTGGTCCTTGGGCCAATGGCTCTGCTCTGGCTCTCTGCCAGCGGTACTACCACCGTGGCCATGTGGACCCAGCCAATGATACTTTTGACATTGACCCAAGGGTAGTCACTGGTGAGTAGCCAGGGCAGGGCCTAATTTTGGGGATTTTAGGTTTCCAGGATTAAAATCCTGACCTAGGGGCTACAGATATGTCTTAGCACTAGAGAGCCTGCCTAGAATGCCCCAGTGAGAGGCTAAAGGTGAGGCTGTGGAAGAAAGGGAAATAGAGAAAAAGGAAAAAGTGTGTAAAATCCTGCCCTTGTCAGCTGTCTGTCTGTGTGATCAGATTGTATAATCATGAACAATTTGACGTGTGCGGGGTGCTTACTGGAATGCACACCGCAGGAAGAGCCAGGCATTGTTTTGAATGCCATCCACTCACTGAGCTTTCAGAGAGCCCGTGGGACGCTGTGGTCTCTGTAGAGCATAAGGTAGATCATAACCCTGGTTTGGGTGGAGGCAGCAAAAGGTCAAGTGTGAAGGGAGGGCTGAAGGTATAGCTCTGGTGAACTCTGGCCTAGCACGCAAATTCTAGGCTTGATCCCTAGTGCTGGAAAAAAGCAATAAAGCATAAAGTGGGAGCTGAAACAGTGAAGAAGGCCTGACAGAACTGTGGGAAACTGGCCTGGGTCTCCCCAGCGCCCTGAGTCCTTTCCGTGACGTGACTACCTGTCTTCAGACTGTATCCAGGTGGATCCTCCTGACAGACCCCCCGACATCCCCAGTGAGGACTTGGAGCTCTTGGATAGCAGCACCAGTTACAAGAACCTCACACTGAAATTCCACAAGTATTACCATTTTCTCTTGAGGGGATTGATTCCTTGAGGGGCTCAAGGGCCCAGCTGAGGATGGGGTGGGTGGAGGTGGCAAGAGTCCAGACATCTGGATCTGAAGCCATTTTCATGGAGTTTGTTGGGGGGCTGGAGCCACCACAGCTGTTTCCTCTGCTAGCTGCAGAGTCAGCACAGGATAGTGACTGACATTGAGCCCTTGACCCTCACCTAAGCCTCCCCCAATAGGCTGATCAACGTCACCATCCACTTCCAGCTGAAGACGATTAACCTGCAGAGCCTCATCAACAATGAGATCCCAGACTGTTACACCTTCAGTGTCCTGGTGAGCAGATTGACTCCCATGCACCCTCTGCCTGGTTAGGGGGCATCAGAGAGCTTTCAACAAGATGGTATGAGAGTGATGGGGTAGAGGCTAGGACCTGGGCCATCTGTCATGGGGGTTGGGAGCTGGTACTTGGGGCTGCTCAGGCTTACTCTGCCTTACCCCTTCAGATCACGTTTGACAATAAAGCACACAGTGGGCGAATCCCTATCCGCCTGGAGACCCAGGCCCACATCCAGGAGTGCAAACATCCCAGCGTCTCCAGACATGGTAAAAACCCTCCTACCTTCAGACTCCCGCACACACACTGCCCCCAAACAGTCCTAACTCCCAGGTGTTTCCTGGGCCTCCTATAGTACTGTCCAGCGTCCTTACCTTCCACGCCTTGTCTGTGAGCCCCAGACCACTGTCAGTCAGGCACCATAACCTGCCTGGGAGTGTCCTGGGCCCAGTCAAGTCCACCACAAGTAGGCAGGCCTCTAATTCCAACTCTTTAGGAGGGTGATGTAGGATGATCACAAATTCAAAATCTGCCTGGCCTACTGGACTTCAGAGTGAACTCAAAGACAGCTGGGCAATTTAGAGACCTTAAAACAAAAAGTAAAAAGATGACAGTGGTACAATTATTGCCTAGCATGCTCAAGGCTTAGATTTAGTCACTAGTACTGCAAATAAATACATGAGTAAATAAATATTTTCCTATACTCTCAGCACAAGGGTTAGGAGTTCAAGGTCACCTTGACTATGTCGTGAATCCCAGATTACTCTGGGCTGTGCAAGACCCTGTCTCGAAATAAAACGAAATGGACTGGAAATGTAGCTCAGTAGCAGAGTAATTCCTAACAGATATGAGGTCATATCTTCAATTCTCAGTGCTTTGAAATTATTTTTTTTAAAAAATTAGCTTTCCTGTAATCCTAGTATTCTGGAGGCTGAATTCAAGACCAACCTTGGTTACATAGTAAGTATTAGATCAGCCTGGGATATATGAGATCCTGTCTTTGAGACAAACAACCAAACAAAACAGGGTGGGGATGTATTTTAGTGGTAGAGGCTTGACTTAACACTGCAAAAGATTTATGCTCTATATCAGTGTTCATCAGGAATTTTGACACTTTCCATGCTAGGGAATCCCTAAATCTACTGATGGCCCTAAACCAGCCATACACACATACATACACACACACACACACACACACACACACACCCTCTCCTCTAGGACTCCTTCCTTGGCCCAACCCCTAGCCCCAACCTCTTATGGCCCCATGTGAATTTTGATGGGACCCACCCTCCTTCCTGTAGGAGACAACAGCTTCCGGCTTCTATTTGATGTGGTGGTCATCCTCACCTGCTCCCTGTCTTTCTTGCTGTGTGCCCGCTCACTGCTACGTGGCTTCCTACTGCAGAACGTGAGGCCCTGGTGTCACGAGCGCTGGTGCCCGCCTTGCCCAGCCCTGGGGCCATGGTGGGGGTGATGGCCTAGTAGTTTCTAGATAGACCCTCACCTGGCCTCCTCCCATAGGAGTTTGTTGCATTCATGTGGCGGCGACGGGGTCGGGAAATCAGTCTGTGGGAGCGGCTCGAGTTTGTCAATGGCTGGTACATCCTATTGGTTACCAGTGACGTGCTTACCATCTCGGGCACTGTCATGAAGATCGGCATTGAGGCAAAGGTACAAGTCCTTCCAGTGACCTGCTCTCGGGGTCCTGTGTCTCTGTCTTCGTGTCTTTGCCTGTTTGGGGACCACCTCCCCCACCTTGTTGAGTATGCCTATGAGTTGATCCCTCACTCCTGCCTACAGAACCTAGCTAGCTATGATGTCTGCAGCATCCTCTTGGGTACCTCCACACTGCTCGTCTGGGTTGGTGTCATCCGCTACCTGACTTTTTTCCACAAATACAACGTAAGTCTCCTGCCCCTGAGCCGGCCCTGGGTATCATCTGCCCCAAGTTCTCAAACAAACCCAAGCACACAAAGCAGTCACTAATTCTTGTCAGTCGGTGACCCATCACAAGCACCTTTCTTCTCCTTTTATTTATCTTTTTATTTATTTTCAAGTTTTTGAGACAGGGTTTCTCTGTGTAGCCCTGACTGTCCTGGAACTTGCTCTGGCCTCAAACTCACAGAGATCTGCCTGCCTCTGCCTCTTGAGTGCTGGGATTAAAGATGTGCACCACCACATCTTTATTTTTAAGTTTTAGGTTTTGGGTTTTTTTTGAGACGCGGTTTCTCTGTGTAGTCCTGACCATATTGGCCTTGAACTGAGAGATTTTCCTGCTTCTGCTTCCCTGAGTGCTGAGATTAAGAGCATGCACCACTACCATCAGCTTTGTATTTTATTTTTTTTTAAAGGCAAGGTCTTGGGTAGCCCAGGCTGGCCTTACTACACAGTTGAAGATAACCTTGAGTTCCTGTTCTTTCAGTTTCTGCCTCCCAAGTGCTGGAATGGTAGCTGTATGCCATCATTCTTGGCTTTTGGTAGCGCCAGGGATCACACTCAAGGCCCTGTGCGTATTAGGCACTCTACAACCGAGCTCCATTACCAAACCACAAATCTCTTTCTTATACCCACCTACCACAGACATACGCGTCTTTGTACCCGGGCAGGACCACGGGAGCCTGTCCCTACCTGCCCGTCCAGCTGAATCCAGCTGTGGTATGTCCTAGGCTCCTCCCAGGTGGGTCCTGCCCTATCTAAACTCAGCAGCTCCTCTGATCACATTGGTGAGGTCCTCCCTGCCATTTGAGAGCTAGTTGGGTTGTGGCCATTGCCTTCACTGTGGTTCTGTTTCCTCTCTGCAGATCCTGATTGCCACACTGCGTGTGGCACTGCCCAGTGTCATGCGTTTCTGCTGCTGTGTGGCTGTCATCTACCTGGGCTATTGCTTCTGTGGCTGGATTGTCCTGGGGCCCTACCATGTGAAGGTATGGGCTATTGGGGGCTGTATTTGTGAACTGCCAAAGGGCCCCAGGCTCCCACCCCTCTCCCAGCCTCTGGTCTCTTAGTTGTTGATCTGATGACCTGAAAGACCCACCTTGACCTCTGCTACCATACCTACAGACTTGTAGGTTTTGTTTTACCATCTGTGTAAGTAAATTGTGCGTGTGTGTGAGCGCATGTATACATGTACTGTGTATGCACATGTATATGGAAGTCAGAGGTCAGCCTTTGCTGTCATTTCTAAAAAAAAAAATTCACCCAAATAGTTTTGTTTTAAGACAGGGTCTCATAGTGTAGCCCTGACTATCCTGGAACTGACTATATAAACAGGCTAGCCTCAAACTCACAGGCATGCATGCTTCTGCCTCCAGAATGCTGGGAGTGTCATCATGTCCAGCCATATCTTGGTTTTTTTCTTTTGAGACAGGGTCTAACTGGTCTGTAACCCATGATCAGGATCAATTATCTGGCCTCTGAGCCCCAAGGGATCCTCCTGTCTTCACCTCTCCAGTTCTGGGATTGCAGGCACACTTCCACACCCAATTTTTTATGTAGATGCTGGGATTCAAACGTGGGATCTCATACTTTACCAGCTGAGCCACCTCCTCTGCACCCTGTAGCAGTTTTATATTCTGTCCCCTCTGACCCCCAGTGATCCTGACATTGACCCTGTGACCAGGTCATTCTTGTGGTCACTGATGACTGTCTTGACTTGGGTTACTCCACCTATCAGCCCCTCTGACAGTCCTTGAGCCTATGACCTTTAACTCCCCGACCTCACCATTGATATGATGACCCTCAGATGGGCCAGCTGCCAGTCATTGTGCCGCTGACCCCTGGTGAGCCTGACAACCTCAGCCATACCTATCCTCTCACTGTCTACAGTTCCGCTCGCTGTCCATGGTTTCTGAGTGTCTGTTTTCGCTCATCAACGGGGACGACATGTTTGTGACATTCGCAGCCATGCAGGCCCAGCAGGGTCGCAGTAGCCTGGTGTGGCTCTTCTCCCAGCTCTACCTCTACTCCTTCATCAGCCTCTTCATCTACATGGTGCTGAGTCTCTTCATTGCACTAATCACAGGAGCCTACGACACCATCAAGGTCAGCCATCTTTACCTTCCTCCCTTCCTTGGAATCCTTTTTCCTTTTCCCCTCCTCCTGAATTAGTTCCAAGGGCTGCCTGACTTCACAGAGTTGACCTGGGGTCACAGTAGGTCAAGCAGGAAAGACAGTCCGAGGAGAGAGCAGGCTGAAACTGGATTTGCGGGTAGTTGGGGTTGTGTGTGGGGGTCATCCTGAAAGAGAAGCCTAGGGCATATCACAGCTGCATTCAGCTGGATGGGTGGGAAAGGACAGATTTCTGTAGTCCTGCTAAACAAAAACAAAACAAAAACGTGTATTTTATTTACTCTCTCCTCAGTGTGTGTGTGTGTGTGTATGCATACACCCTTACACACACATCTCATCACATGTGTGGAGGTCAGAGGACAACCTGCCGGAATTGGGTCTCTCCTTTCACCACATGAGTCATAGACCTGAGCTCGAGGCCTGCTGAGCTGTCTCACTGGCCTCCTCCCTCTCCCATATGATCTTTTTCAAACATTTTCTTATTTGGGGGGTGGGAGAGGGTTGTGCACAGCATAGTGTTGTTTGTGGAAGTCCGTTCTCTTCTTCCATGATGTGGAATCACCAGGGTTGGTGTCAAATACTTTTATTTACCCTCTGAACCATCTTACAGGCCTGTTAAGTTCTGCCCTTGGAGAATAGCCTTGAACTTCTGTCCTCCTGCTTCCCCCTCCTGAGTGCTGGGCTTATAGATACTTAGCACCACATCAAGTGTATGTGGTGCTGGGAATGGCACCCAGGGCTTCCTGAACACTACGCGATTGCTCTCCAACTAAGCCACGTTTCCAGCTTAGAAGCTTTTCCAGCCCTACCCTAATACCAACTGTATCAGGGTCCTTCTGTAACTTTGCATGCTTCTTTTATACCTCTTGCTAGTGGCTATCAATCCATGTACTATTCATATTTCCCATTAGCACTAGATGGATGGTGACCACTTGATGCCCAGTGTACTCCACACTGAGTGTGATTCCTGCCTCCCTGATACCCCACTGTCCTCTCATTCAGCCTCCCACAGCCTGCAGGAAAACAACTTTTTCTTAGCACCCAAGAAGACACAGGAGCTAAGCACACACACGTACAAATGAAGCAAATATACATAAGTATCCAAAAAGCCTTTGTGGCAGGTGGCTGCTTAGAATATTCCCCTCTACTCCTAAGAATTCTGGATTGGAGAGATGGAATCCCAAGGGAGAGCATACTTCAAGACTGGAAGATTCAAGACGTGGTAGCCAGAAAGGGCTTGGAAAAATAGTGGTGGCCCCAGGAAGTCATGAGAAGAAGGTTTTCCTGGGACCCTGCCTCCTTCTATGTCACTGATAGCAGATGTGTGCCCGCTCCCACATGGATGATCTGTAGCCATCCCACAAGTATAGTACTGTCACCCAGGCCCCAAGCAGCCACCTTGAGTCTTGCTGGAGCACACTCCTGTAGCACCTTTGGATGTAGGAGTTCAGGCCTCACATTCATAGCTGTGAGTTGCCTTGTTTCAAGATAGATTGCTAAAATACACAGTGTAGGCTCCTGGCCTACAGCAGAGGGCACTAAACCAATAAAATTGAGACCTGTGGCCACATCCAGGGATGGAAAAGGTTTTTACAGTGAAGCAAGCTACAAGGCAAAGGTCCAGAAGTGAGACCAAGGCGGTCCCATCGGAGAAATAGTGGGGCACCCAGTTGACTGCACCTTAAGAGCTTTAGCAGTCAGGACCAACTTTCATGCTGTTTTGGGGCATCGTCTCTCCCCAGCACCCGGGAGGTACTGGCACAGAGAAGAGTGAGCTCCAGGCTTACATCGAGCAGTGCCAAGATAGTCCCACTTCTGGCAAGTTCCGGCGTGGAAGTGGCTCGGCTTGCAGCCTGCTCTGCTGCTGTGGAAGGTTGGAGCCCCAGGTGTGGGTTGTGGGTTGATAGAGCCTAGGGGAAGGCGTGTGTGCCAGAGATCCAAAGCCCCTTCTTTCCACTTCTCTTTTCCAGGGACTCCCCGGAGGACCATTCGCTGCTGGTGAACTGACTCCAGGATCATCGCCATAGACTTTATCCCCTGTACTGCTGGAACCCCAGCTTATTTATTTTTCGAATTTGCTTTTGACAGGCCTTGTGGATTTGTCGAATCGGACACTGGGAAAGGGAGGGCATGTAGGGTTGCTGTTAAATAAAAGGGAACATAAACGTGATGATCTAATTTGTAGCTGGGGTGGGAGGGCAGCCCTTTTACCACAAGTCAGCTCCTTTAAGAGGCCGCCACACTCGGCTTGGCTGGTGCAGCGCGACCTTCCAAGCATGGCGGGAGGCGGAGCTGGGGCGTGCCTTGCAGTGGAATAATTTAAAGGTGCCGCGGCTGCGGACGGAAAGCTAGGGGTGTTGGCCAACGCTGGGTGAACACTGGTTGCAGCTCCTGGGTGGTCCGAGTTTCCATCGACCGAGCAAGGATGTCCCTTCGAGGACCGTTAGCAAGCTTCAGCTTTGTCCCGTATCGGTTTGTCCTCTGATTCCGGGTAGGTCCCGACTTTCTGATGCTCCCACCCCACCCCCATTCCCGAGTTCCTTGCGCCGGTGTTTCCGCTTCCATAGCCAGGTGCCTCCTGGAGTACAGAAGAGGAGTAGTTATTCTAACGATGTTCCAGGTAGCATCTCAGGGCTCTGCTATCCCTCTAAATTCGCATTAATAGTTCAAGGCATCAAAAAGATCTCCAGCGTCCCAAAAGAGTCCCGGTAGCATTCCATCTTCCCTCGGTACCTTCCAGGAAGCTCGGGTGCTCTCCCAACGCCTAGACTTTTAGATAGTAGTTATGTATATCTCCCGATCTCTCAGTAACTTTCCAGTGCGCCGCCCCTCCTACCCTCCCCCAATTCTGGCGTCCCTGGTTATACTGCCTGCATCATTCCTTTGATCCCAGGGATACTCCGCACCGTAACTTTCCTGTTTCATGACAGTTCGATCTGCAAGCGTAAATCTATAACACTTTGGGAGCTCATCCCACCCCGAGGGCCTTAGGGTCCCATTTCCAAGAGAGTCCATGGCAGTGTTCAACGCCCCAGCTCCCAAACTTCTCGATGGGACAGGCTTGGGTTAGGAGCCCAGAGTCCTGTTGTCGCCTCAGCTTCCTGGCTTATGGGTCCTAGCTTTTCCTGGAGTGGAACATCAAGTCTTAACAGGATGTAGGAGGGCGTCCAGCCTGAGGGTTTGTTAGTCAAGACTAGTCAGACCCACGAAAAGCCAAGGCTAAAGAAGGAACCACTTTCAGAAGAGACCATGGCCTAAGGACACCTGCCAGGGAGCTGTTGACTGGACCACTACCCGTTGGCCATTAGGTGCTGATAAATATGTTGGGGAGTCTGGTCAGCCTTATGTATAAGCAAGGGGGTGAAATAAGGAGCTGGGGTTGATCTCACCCCTAGATCCGGGATGAGAGGTCAATTTGCCCGCATCCCTCTGTCCAGCAGCAACCCCTCTAGCCGCTCCCACCCAAACCCTGGCGAATGGAGAAGTCATCCAGGCCAAAGGTATCTAGGGGGCGTGGTTTGTGAGTAGAACTGGGGTAAGAGCCTGTGATCAGGGCTGGGTAGGCTTGATTGACATCTTCCTCTGCTCCCTTCTGTTCCTCGATTTCCAGGACTGCAGGCTATCAGACCTGCTACCTAGTCTGAAACAACCAATGGAGGCTCCACTGCAAACCGGAATGGTAAGGGTTGGGGAATTTGTGCACAGGACTACAACTCCCGGCGGGCTTGCTATACGCCGCGGGATTCTCTCTTCGAGAACGATGAATGTGCGGGCGAAACTACGTTTCCCGGCATGCATCGCGGGATACCCAGCCTGAGGGAAGAGTCAGTCGCTTCCCCCGTGGAGGTGGGAA
The DNA here is from genome assembly GCF_037038515.1 of Microtus pennsylvanicus. Lineage (NCBI taxonomy): Eukaryota > Metazoa > Chordata > Mammalia > Rodentia > Cricetidae > Microtus > Microtus pennsylvanicus. Next base: position 82,426,600 of record NC_134579.1, on the reverse strand, counting down.
GGGAGCCGGCATTGACCCATTCTGCAGATGGGGACACCGAGTCACGAGCTGAATACGACCTCCTCTGGGGCAGAGGTGATTCTAAAGGCCCCGGAGGAGGGCTTGGCGAGACGGATATGCGGTGCCCAGCCTGTGCCGTTCGTTCCGCAGGTGCTGGGCGTGATGATCGGGGCCGGAGTGGCGGTGCTGGTCACCGCTGTGCTCATCCTCTTGGTGGTGCGGAGGCTACGGGTGCAAAGTGAGGATTCAAAGGGCCCCTCTGGGGAAAGACTGTAGGGATGGAAGGGGAGCTTCAATACCCGGAGAACCCAAGGGGCAGGGGTGGGGAATTTGCTGGAGCCTGCGTGGAGCTCAAAGCACCCTCCCTTCTCTCCCACCTATCCCCAGAAACTCCAGCCCCGGAGGGCCCCCGGTATCGGTTCCGGAAGCGGGATAAAGTGCTTTTCTATGGCCGGAAGATTATGCGGAAGGTGAGTTCCAGGACCTCCTGCTGGCCTGGCTGACCATAGGAACTCGGCCCTTTTCCTACTTACACTTACTAGGGGACACCTCTGCCCTTATATAAGGTCCCGTTGGATCTGCCCTTCCTCTTTCTCTAATTGACCTCATATTCTTAATTCTCCCAGGTATCACAATCCACTTCTTCCCTGGTGGACACATCAGTCTCCACCACTTCCCGGCCCCGCATGAAGAAGAAACTGAAGATGCTTAACATTGCCAAGAAGTAAGGCTGACACTGGGCACAATATCAAGTGGTGGACAGGGGTCAGCTCATGCCTGTACCTCAGAGTTGGAGGCTCCACATCAGAGGGCCATCTCAAGGCTTTCACTTGGCAGCGGCTGTCTCAGAGTTCTGCTTTCCCAGACATAATGCTTACGGTGTAGGCAAGCCTGTGGCTTAAGACTTGTCTCGATAATGTTCCCCTGTTCCAAAGGCTATCTACCATGTCTTTAGGTATCTACACCTGGTGTTTTGCCATATTGGAGAGTTTATTGAAGGCGACGTACTGCAGTTTGTTTTTTTTTTCTCAATGTTTGTGTGGCTAGCTAGAGGGGCTGTTTCAGGATTCTCTTCTCCACAGGCATCTCTCTTTCCATACAGGAGAGCATCTCTCTTGAGTTCTCTGTGTTGTTCACCTGGGGTAGTTCTTTTTCCCTAGGAGCTATCATGTGTATGTGTGTATGTTGTTGTTTGCTTGGGTTTGTTTTGGTTTTTGAGACAAGGCCTCATTTAGCCCAGGCTGGCCTGGAACTTTCTATATAGTCAGGACTCACATTGACTTCCGGTTCTCCTTTGTGTTGGATATATCACCATGCCTTGTCTATATGGTCCAGGGGATTAAACCCAAGGCCTTGCACTCTACCAATTGAACCACACCCCCGTTCATTCATTCATTGATTCATTCATTCATTTATTTTTACAGTAAGCATTCATTTGTATTTATTTTTGTAGCAAGCATTGTGCCACTGAGCTATATCCCTAGCCCCTACTTTACTTAAAATTTGTTTATTTATTGCATATGTGTTCACATGTAGAGGTGCACATGGCATAGCATGTGCATGGCAACTGGTTGTCTCCTTCCACCACGTGAATCCCCGGGATGAAACTCGGGTTATAAGACTTGGCAGAAAGTACCTTTACCCACGAGCAATCTTGCTGGCCCTACTTTTCTGTTTTACTAAGCATATTTAATTTGGTGCACAGTATCAAATTATTGTTACATAGTATCAAACTCAGAGACCTGGCCGTGCTAGTTAAGCAGTTTTACCAGTGAGCCAAACTCAAGCGCTATACTTTTTTTTTTGGGGGGGGGGGGACCAGGTCTTGCTAACTTATCCAGGTAGGTCTTGAATTTTCTCTGTAGCCCAGTCAGGCCTTGAATGAGTGATCCCTCTGTCTCAGCCTCCTGAGTAACTGGCATGACAGTCCTGTGCCTATCATGTTTGCCATCTTTAAGAATTTCTTTGTTAGCCGGGCGATGGTGGTGCACGCCTTTAATCCCAGCACTTGGGAGGCAGAGGCAGGCGGATCTCTGTGAGTTCGAGACCAGCCTGGTCTACAAGAGCTAGTTCCAGGACAGGCTCCAAAACCACAGAGAAACCCTGTCTCGAAAAACCAAAAAAAAAAAAAAAAAAAAAAAAGAATTTCTTTGTTGGCCAGTAAGATAGCACAGGGGGTAAAGGCATTTGCTGCTGAGTCTGAAGACATGAGCTCCATTCCTGGAACCCACGTGGGGGAAGGAGAGAACTGACTCTTGCAAGTCATCCTCTGACCTATGCATACACAAATAAATAGACAAATATAAGTTAAAAATTTTAGGAAAGTAATTCCTTTGCGTTAGAAACATAGGGAGAAGCTGGATGGTGGTGGCGCACACATTTAATTCCAGCACTTGGGAGGCAGAGGCAAGCAGATATCTGTGAGTTTGAGGCCAGCCTGGGCTACAAAGTGAGTTCTAGGACAGCTAGGGCTGTTAAACAGAGAAACTCTGCCTCAGAAAGCCAGAAAGAAAAAGGAAAGAAGAAAGGGAGGGAGGGAGGGAGGGAGGGAGGGAGGGAGGGAGGGAGGGAGGGAGGGAGGGAGGAAGGGAATGGAAAAGGAAAAGAAACAGGAAGGTTGACTCAGGTGTTTGTTGGTGTCTTTGAGAAGGCTCTTAGAGGAATCTCTGTAAATTAAGAAATGGTTTCTGGGATCTTCTTGCAGCAGGAGGTCTACCTGAAGGTCTTTCTCAAGGGTGTATTATTTAACTCCAGGGGCCATCCTTGACTCTGTGGCAAACCATGATGTTGCAGAACTTTCTATGATTTGGGTAGAAGGGTTATTTGTTTCTAGTTTGTTCTGGTCAGGTTGGGAAGATGGCCCAGGTTGGCAAAGGACGTCGGTGTGGGGGATTAAACTCAAGTCTTCTTGCTTGTACAACAGGTGCTCTCCACTGAGCCCTTGCCCTGGCCCCTGCTTCCTGAAAACAAAACAAAACAAAAACCCAGAAAGGTCTTTCCAGAGAACAGAAGTCTGTATCCAGGGTCTTCAGAGCACGCTCATGTCCGAGGCTTGCTCAGGACTCTGTGAGCTGCAGTGACTTTCAGGTCTCCTGTGCAAGTGCTCTTTCTGCCTGCAGCCTGAATCTCAGATTGCTATCTGAGTTGGTCATTGACCCTACTGAGGCCAGGGGGCGGGGTTCATGAGGCTCCACCCCTTCCTGAGGAAGTATGGATTATCAGTGATGCTTTGAGCCATAGTCCTCAATGGTGTAGCCATCAGGAAGTTGCCCTTGCTCAAGTAAATAACCTCCAACTCATGCTCCTGCAGGCACCCCTAGTTAAATGCCAAGGGCCACAAAAATAAACCAGACACCCCACAAAAGTAGGAAGGGAACTTCCCCAAAAGAAGGAGGTGAGGTCTAGAGAGGATGATGGAGGGTACGATTAAAGTCCATTAGATAGATGTGTGAAATTGTGAATGAATAAAATAAACCCCTGACAAATTAGAGGATTCATTCCGGAGCCCTGTGACTGGGGAAGCAAGTCCCTGAAATTTGCACCATGAATTTCTTCTGTAAAATGTCATATAGTAAACATTTTAGGTTTTGTGGGGCATACATATATAGTCTCTGTGCTGGCTATTCAGCTCTCCCTTTGAAGTAAGAGGTAATAAGTAATACATGAGTGAATTATCACGGCAGTGTTCTAATAAAACTTTAATGATAAAAGTAAGTAGAGGGCCTGATCTAGACAATGGGCCGGAATTTGCTCTGTATAAACCAGAGGGAAGGGGTAAATGGGTGCCTGAGCTTTCTGTCATTCCTCTAACCCAGCAGTTCTCAAACTGTTGCTCAAGACCCCTTTGGGGAGTCAAATGACTCTTTCACAGGGGTCGCCTAAGACCATCAGAAAGCACAGATATTACATTATAATTCATAACAGTAGCAGAATTACAGTTATGAAGTAGCAATGAAAATAATTTTATCGTTGGGGTCGCCACAACATGAGGACCTGTATTAAAGGGTTGTAGTGTTCGGTTGAGAACCACTGGCCCAACCCTTCCTCCCATCAGGATCTTGCGTATCCAGAAGGAGACTCCCACCCTACAGCGGAAGGAGCCCCCACCTTCAGTGCTGGAGGCTGACCTCACAGAAGGCGACCTGGCCAATTCCCACCTCCCCTCTGAGGTGCTCTACATGCTCAAGAACGTTCGGTAAGTGTCGGGGTCTGGATGCTTTGAGGTTGCTGCACAGCCTGGGGCTGCTTTGACCCCCTCCGTCCCTCTCCCACTGCCCATTCTACAGGGTGCTGGGTCACTTTGAGAAGCCGCTCTTCCTGGAGCTCTGCCGGCACATGGTTTTCCAGCGTCTTGGCCAGGGCGACTACGTCTTTCGGCCCGGTCAGCCAGATGCCAGCATCTACGTGGTTCAAGATGGGCTACTGGAGCTCTGCCTGCCAGGGCCTGTGAGTGAACCTCTCAGAGCCACCGTGGGAGGGTGGGCACTGCACATCTCTCCTGGACTTAGACACTACTTTTGGACTTGTGTGGTCAGAAGTCAGGTTAATGATGACTTCATGTGGAGCTCAATGGTAGAACCTTTGCCTGGTGAGGGGCGACAGGTATGGTAGAGCTCCTACCTAGAATTCCCCAGGGAAGTGCTCGCTGGTGAGCGCTTGCCCAGTACATGCAGGGTCTCTGGGTTCTAATTCTAATGCTATAAAAATATCAGAGGATGGAGTGACCGTTTGGGGAGGTCCACACAAATGGGCAAGGAGTGATGGGCAGAAAACAGCAGCTGGTTGGGAGGTTGGTTATTACTGGGATGAGTCAGAGGTGAGGTCCAATGACAGCCACTAGGAGGAGGCTGGCAATGATCAGTGGTCCCTGTGTCTCAGGACGGGAAGGAGTGTGTGGTGAAGGAAGTGGTTCCTGGAGACAGCGTCAACAGCCTTCTGAGCATCCTTGACGTCATCACTGTGAGTGACAGTTCCGTGCTGGGTAGAGAGGTGGGAGGCCCCATTTCATCAGCTCCAATGCTGCTAGTGGTCACCTGCACCAGGAAGGTTGCAAGGAACAGTGAGTGGTCTTACAGATCTTCTTCTTCCACCCATCTCCCAGGGTCACCAGCATCCCCAGCGGACTGTGTCAGCTAGGGCTGCCCGGGACTCTACGGTACTGAGACTCCCAGTGGAAGCCTTCTCGGCTGTCTTCACCAAGTACCCTGAGAGCTTGGTGCGAGTGGTGCAGGTCAGCTGGCCCTTCACCTCCTCCGTGGGCGGCAGAGCACCCCACCCTTGGACCCACCCCACCTATCCCAGGCATCGGTGCGGCGGTGGATAGGCAGACTTGTTGCTTATCACTCCTGAGCAGCAGACCTCCGTGGAGGCTGCTGATGATGGCTGCTGATTCTGACCGCTCCCCTCTTCCGGTCCTGCCCCCCACTCCTGCAGATCATCATGGTGAGGCTGCAGAGAGTGACCTTCCTGGCGCTTCACAATTACCTAGGTCTGACAAATGAACTCTTCAGCCACGTGAGTTGGATGCAAGAGGATGTGGGGACACAATGAGGGGGGACACTTAGACATAAATTATTCTCTACTCCCCTACTCCAGGAGATCCAGCCCCTACGCCTGTTCCCCAGCCCTGGCCTTCCAACCCGTACCAGCCCTGTTCGTGGTTCTAAACGGGTAGTCAGCACCTCGGGTGCCGAGGAAGCCTCGAAGGAGACCTCTGGCCGCCCCCCTGACCCCACCGGAGCCCCACTGCCTGGACCTGTAGGTAGGTATCTGAGCGACTCCTTCCTCCTCTTCCCAGCTAGGGACTTGAGCCCATTCAGCCCTGCCTCCACCTCTGTGCTCTCTGGTCCCTCAGTTTTGTGTGTTTTGTTTTTTACATGTGTTTATTTTGGGGTAGAGGATTACACACATGCCATAGCAAGCAGTGGAGGTCAGAGGACAGCTTGCCAGAGTTAGTGCTCCCTTTCTACCATGTGAGTCCAGGGACCAGAACTCTTGATGCCCTTACTCACTGAGCCTAGTTTTACAGGTTTAAATCCATCCTCCCCAGGCCCCTTCTGTTTCTCACTCTCTAGTCCTAGCTTGAGGCCTATGGGTCTGAGTGCTGGATACAGAGCATTTTTCTCCCCAGGAGATCCGGTGAAGCCCACATCTCTAGAAGCCCCCTCAGCCCCTCTGCTGAGCCGCTGCATCTCCATGCCAGTAGACATCTCAGGTTTGGAGCCCTTGTAGTGGGAAGTAAGGGGTGGGTGTATGGAAAGGACTGTCAGGGGTTTAGATTTGAATCCAGGACATGCTGCTTGTCAGTCCTGATTTTGTTCTCTTACCTACAAAATGGGCATATAGATCCTATTTTCTTGCTTATTTTTGGTGGGTATGCTCTGAGATTGTTTTCCTCCCCACTGTGTTAAGAAAGATGCAGAGGGTGGTCATCAATTAGTCATGTCTGCCGTGGTTCCAGAGTTAGTGTGGAATTAAGATTGGTTATAGCTTATAGCTGTGGGCACTAATTTATCTGTTTACTTATTTACTTTGGGCCTGGGGGTGGAACCCAGGACCTTACACATTCTAGGCAGATACTTCATCGTTGAGTTCCTCCCCAGCTCCAGGCTTTCTTGCCTCTCCACCCTACACAGGCTTACAAGGTGGCCCTCGTTCTGACTTTGACATGGCCTATGAGCGTGGCCGGATATCTGTTTCCCTTCAAGAAGAGGCATCTGGAGGACCTCAGACAGCATCCGCTAGGGTGAGGCCCTCTCTTTTCTCTCATCTCACCACACCCCCCCTTTCCGACCTCTGGTCTTGGTGAGTCACTTGAAAAGGTCAATTGGGAGGTCGGCAGGAAGTCACACACCCCTGCCTTCCACAGACCCCCACTCAGGAGCTCCGGGAGCAGCCAGCAGGTGCCTGTGAATACAGCTACTGTGAAGATGAGTCGGCCACAGGCGGCTGCCCCTTTGGGCCCTACCAGGGCCGCCAGACAAGCAGCATCTTTGAGGCTGCAAAGAGAGAGCTAGCCAAGCTGATGCGGATTGAGGTGGGCAGACGGCGGAGGGAGGCAGGGGATAAGGGAGGCAGGTTAAAGGCCTGGCTGGGTCCATCTCAACTCCCCTCCCTTCTCAGGATCCCTCTCTACTGAACAGCAGAGTCTTGCTCCATCACGCCAAAGCTGGCACCATCATAGCCCGCCAGGGGGACCAGGTAAGGCTGACTTTTGACCTGTGGTACTAGATCTCTTCCTCTGACCTCTGATCCCTGACCTTTAAGTAGTGATTGCTGTTCTTCTCTGGAGTTCAACTTCTTATACCTGAAGTTTTTAGCCTCTTACGCTGGGAGGCCGTGTTGTACTGTTTTGAGACAGTATCTCACTGTGTAGCCATGGCTGGCCTGGATCTCTGTGTAGACCAGGCTGCCCTCAAACTCACAGAGATCTACCTCTGCCCTCTGACTGCTGAGATTTAGGGTGTGTGTCATCATGTATAACCTATCCTTGGGTTGTATGATCTCTACCCTCTACTTTCACCTCAAGTCCCATTGATCTACCAAACCTTCACCCTTAGTGCCTGAACTTTTCCTCCTGGAATTCCCAACCTCTAGCTCTCTCCTCTTGAGGCCTCCTTGATGATGTATCTCCATGTTCTGTTCCCTTCCAGCCTTGGTGCCTGCCTGATAGGATAGGTGCTCATTAAATGGCAGGAATAGGGCTGGGGATAGGACTCACATTGGTAGAGTGCTCTCCTCACATGCATGAAGTTTGGGTTTCACCCCCAGCACAACATAAACTGGCATAAACAAACATGCTTGTAATCCTACTACTCAGGAGGGTAGAGGCAGGAGAATCAGAAGTTCAGGGTCACCCTCAACTACATGAGTTCAAAATCCAAGAAGTATATGTGTTTGTGTGTACGTAAAATTGATCCAGAGACCATACATTCTCACCTGTGTTGAGAAGGATGCAGAGGAAGGGTTCAGTCATCAATTGTGTCTGCCGTGGTTGTGGTAGTTGGCGTGGAGCTAGGTTGGTCTTTCGTTCTTCATAATTATTGCTACTACTTATAGTCATTTTGGCACTGGGGATTGAGCCCAGCGCTTTACAATGCTAGGCAAGTGCTTTGCGGCTGAGCAACACCCCGACTCTGTCTGCATTGTGTCTTCTGCCTCCATCCATTCAGACGCTTGTGGAGTGGCTCCTGTGCAAGCCTGAGGCACTGTTTTAGAGCCTCCTGATAACATCAGGGTGTGACAGTGCCTCTGCTACCCTCCTCTGTGTGGAGAACTGAGGCTCACCAAGGGAAGAAGCTGTGAGACTAGGATCTTATATTCAGATGTGGAGATGAGAATCTGGGGTGAATGGTTGAGACTTGAAATCTCCTTTCCCTTTGTGTTTCTTTCTTTTTGTGTGTGTATATACATATGCATGCTTTTTTCATTTGTGTGGATGCATGTATGAATGCATGCATGTACACATGGATACATGAATTTACAGGTTCATGGTTGATGTCAGGAATTATCCTCCATCAGCATCTCTCATCCCAACCTAGAGTTTACCAATACACTGAGTCTCTGGCTAGCTGTGCTGGGGATCCAGTCTCCTCCTGAGACTGGAATTATAGGTGGTCTGCCATACCGTAACCTGACATTTATGTAGGTTCTGGGGATCTGAACTGTCACACTTTAGCAGCAAGTGTTTTAATATCTGAGCCAGTTCCCAACTCCTGAGTTGAAGTACACTTTGTCTCCAATTCTTTGTGTGACTCTAGGCAAAGACCCTAGAAAGTCCTCAGCTTCCTCAGTCTGTGGGTATGGAGATAATAAGCAGAGCCCATCAGCTCCTTGCATCGATCCAAAGGCCATGGCCCAGGAAAAGCTTTGCAGGGGCTTGTAGCTCAGTGTGTCTCTAGTGATGGTTGAAGCCAGCAATGGGATAGAGGCACTGAGAACCTGGAATGGAGGTGGGGGTTCAGGTGGAGTGTTCTGTCACGTGATGGGGGTGTTCTACTATCCCCTTGGCTGCTCATAGCAGGTGCAGGCACCTTTCAGGAGAGGAAGTCAGATGAGGCTGATGTCAATCTAGTGTGACCCCAGGTGGATGAGCTGAGGAAGTTCAGTCACAGCCCCGCCCCACTCCAAGGCCTTGCTGATCAGGAAGATGCTTGAGTTGAACCCAGTCCTGGCCTGCGGAAAGGCCTGACTGGTCTGTAGCCCCTGCAGGAGGCTTTGCTCTGTTTGTCTTCTTGGCTTTGTTGGGAATGGCTGTGATGTTCTGCCTATCTCTAACATTTCATACCAGTGCTTTTTAAAAACGGATCTGTTTATTTCTTTTTGTTTTTTTTAAGATAGGGTTTCTGTGTAGCCCTAACCATCCTAGAACTCACTCTGTAGACCAGGCTGGACTCAAACTCAGAGATCGAATTGTCTCTGCCTCCCAAGTGCTGGGATTAAAGGTGTATGCCACCACCTCCTAGTTAGCTTTATTAATTTTTATGTGTATGAGTGTTTTGCCTGTGTGTATGTATACACACCATTTGTTTGCAGTGCCTGTGAAGGCCAGAAGAGGGCATTAGAGCACCTGGGTCTAGAGTTGTAGATGGTTGTGAGCTTCTTAGTATGAGTGTTGAGAACTGAACCCAGGTCTTCTGCAAGAGCAGCCAGTGCTCTTAACCAACTCACTTATTCTCTAGGTCTCAGTGCTAGCACTTGGGAGGCAGAGGCAGGCAGATCTCAGTGAGTTCGAAGCCAGCCTGGTCTACAAAGCAAGTTCTAGGACAGCCAGGACTGTCCACACAGAAACCCTATCTCAAGAAATAAAAAATAAAATAAAATAAAAAAAAGGGAAGAAGAAGAAAAAAAGAAAAGTGTGTGTGTGTGATATGTAACTCAGGGTCTTTGCACATGCTAAGCAAGTGCTCTTCCACTAAGCCACCCTTCTCCAACTCCAGCATTTTAGAAATAGGTATACTTATTTTAACTGGGTGTTAGTGGTACACACCTTTAGTTCAGCACTTGGGAGGCAAAAGCGGGTGAATTTCTATGAGTGTGAGGCCAGCATGATCTGCCTGTCCTACTGTATAGGATTTCTATTGCTGTGAAGAGACACCATGACCACAGCAACTCTTCTAAAGGAAAGATGGCTTACAGCTTCAGAGGTTTAGTCCATTATCCTCATGGCAGCGTGCAGGCAGACATAGTGATGGAGAAGGAGCTGAGAGTTCTGCATCTTGATCCACAGGCATCAGGAAGTGAACTGTCTCACTGAGCATAACTTAAGCATAGGAGACCACATAGCCCACCCCTACAGTGACATACTTCCTCCAACAAGGCCACACCTACTCCAACAAGACCATACCTCCCAATAGTGCCACTCCCTTTGGGGTCCATTTTCTTTTCTTTTCTTTAATATTTATTTATTATGTATACAATAGTCTATCTGTATGTATGTCTGCAGGACAGAAGAGGGCACCAGACCTCATTACAGATGGTTGTGAGCCACCATGTGGTTGCTGGGAATTGAACTCAGAACCTTTGGAAGAGCAAGCAATGCTCTTAACCACTGAGCCATCTTTCAAACCACAGCATACTCTGTGTCAATTTTTTTTTTTTTTACTTTTTAAAATTATTTGTTTTGGTATTTGCATGTGAGCACAGGTGCCTATGGAATCCAGAGGCATCAGATCCCTTGGAGCTGGGGTTATGGGCAGTTGTAGTTGTAACTGTAGCAACTGGAAGCAAGCATGGGTCCTCTACAATAGCAATATGTATTCTTAGCCACTGGGCCATCTTGCTAGTGCCCCCCACCCACCTAACTGTCACATTGTTGATTGTTATGACTTGGGAAGTGTGTGTATGCCCCCCAGACCAGGATACTGGAATCCCCAGGCAGTGCAAGGAGTCATCCAGACTAAAGTATCAATAGTGTCAACGCTGAAAAACCCTGCTGTACCAAGCATCTTCCCATGTGCATTCTCTGCACCATCTCTAAGGCATAGTCAGCATCTATCATGGAAAATTTCAAATCAACAGTACTCCCAAATCTAAAAGCTTGTGTCAACATGATATAAATATTGAAGTCCACCCCTGACCTGGGACAGACTACAGTCAAATAAGAAGCAATAAAAATAGTGTATGAAATTACCTCTCAGGGGCGTGGAAGGGTGGCTTAGCTGGTACGGTGTGTGCTCTGCAAGCACAAGAACATGAGTGTGATCTCCAGACCCCACATTCCCACATTAGAATGCAGGCTGTAGTGTCGTGGTATTTGCCTGTAATCCCAGCACTGGGGAGGCAGAGGTAGGCAGATCTCTGTGAGTTCGAGGCCAGCCTGGTCTACAGAGTGGAGTTTCAGGATAGGCTCCAAAGCTACACAGAAACCCTTTCTCAAAAAACAATTGGAAAAAAAAATGAACCTAAAAAGAATTAGACTTAGGTTGTGCATGTAGAATGTATATGAGACAGAAGTGACACCTGTTTAGATCTGTATCATTTTGTTATTGTGGGTTTTTTTTTTATTTTTAAGATACCTCATTTTACTTCTGCAAGTATTCCAAAATCCAGGTGGTAGAATTCCAGAATACCACACACTTCTAGTCCCAAGCACTATGAATAAGGGATACTCAGCCCAAATTATAAGAAGGGATCTGGTGAAACACATTTTGAGAAATGCTCTTTTATCCTTTTTTGGGAATTCTGAGTGAATTTCAGTAGCATGCTCATGGCCCTGAGAATTCCTGCACTAAAATTTTCCTAATCTTCTCAGTGTTGGTGGCAAGCTCCTTTAATCCCAGCACTTGCAGGCAGAGGCAGGTGGGTCTTGGTGAGACCAGCCTGGTCTACAGAGCAAGTTCTATGATAGCCAGGGCTACACAGAGACAGAGAAACCCTGTCTGGAAAAGCTGGCTAAAAAAGAAGTTCCTAATCTAGAGCTGGCAAACATGACAGCTCAGTTGGTAAAAATACTTGCTATGCAAGTCTAAGATCCAGAGGTCAAATCCCGAGCACCCACATGAAAAGAACAGGGTATTGTCAGTTTGTAACCTTTGCAGAGGTAAGGCAGGAGGAGACCTGGGGCTTGCTAGCCACCCAGTCTAAGCTGAGCAAGCCCTGTGTCCCAAGGTTAAACCTTGTCTTAAAAAACAACTGAGCCGCTGGGCAGTGGTAGCGCACGCCTTTAATTCCAGCACTCATATCACAGCAGAAAGATGACAGCACCTGAAGAATAATATAGTAGAGATTGCTTGTTCATTCCTGGGCGCCCAGACCCAAAACACATTGGGCGCCATTCTGTAGTATGAACCTGCTTGTTCATTCCCGACTGCCCAAACCCTAAGTAATCACACAGAAACTATATTAATTACAACACTGCGTGGCCCATAGCTTAGGCTTCTTGTTAACTAACTCGTACATCTTAAATTAACCCCATTCCTATTATTTTATATTTTACCATGAGGCTTATGGTTTACCAGTAAGGTTTTGCGGCATCTGTCTCCTTCAGCAGCTACATGGTGTCTCCATGACTCCACCTTATTTTCTCCTCTATCTCTGCTTGGAATTCCCACCATAGGCCCAAAGCAGATTCTTTATTAACCAAATGGTAACAAAACACATTCACAGCATACAGAGGGGGGAGTCCCACATCAGAACACACCCTCCCAATAGCATGATCTTAATAATGCCTGTATGTAATCCAAACACTACCTGGAAATTGCCTTAGAAGGTCCTAGCATATATGCATGGCATCAGACAGGTTGGTGTGTTGGACAGAGAAAGATCTTCCCATCTCTAGGTGGTTTCAATTCCTCTTTTCTAAAGGGGTGGGGTGGGATGTGTCTGGCTGGTCAGGCTAACCACAAAAGAGAGAAACATCCATTTACTGAGCCTTTGCCATGTCTGGGACCTGTCCTGCTTGCTAGACAGGTGGCAAAAAAAAAAAATCTGTATGCCTTTGGTGAGTCAGCAGTTCTGACGGACTTCACGCAGAGGAGCATATAAATCCTTGTAAACTCAGAGGGTTAGAGCTACAAAGGTCACATTCTTGATACTACAAAGACTGGCTTAAGCAGGGCAGTGCCTCTAAGGAGGTGACCACCAGCAAAGGAGGAAGGGTGGGGCAATGAGTTGGGTGGAGGAAAGGCCAGTCTAGATAGGGAGCAAGTTGTGCAAAAGGCCTAGGGTCACCGCCTCGCTTTTGAACGCCCAGTATCGTCTTTTTCTTTTTTTATTACATTTATTTGTGTGTGTTAGTGTGTTTGTATGTGTGTGCGCACGTGTACATGAAAGGCGCACGTGTGACGGTCAGGACAGCTTGGGAGAGCCCGCTCTTTCCTACACCATATGAGACCTGGGACTGACTCAAGTAGTCAGGCTGGGCAACAAGCACACGTACAGCTGAGATATCTTGCCTGCCCGTGTTTTTTTTCTTTTCTGAGGTCTCAAGTAGCCCAGACTAGCCTGGAATTCACTGTATAGTCTAGGGGCCCCTTTTGCCTGTGCCTCCTGAGTGCTGACCTCAGCACCCCACCTGGTGAAGCCCTGTTTGATCCCTAGCACTTGTGTGTTGGGGGGGGGGTGAAAAAAGACAAATGCTTTAAAATACCTTGGAAAGGAACATGCATGCTCCGTGGAGGAAACAAAAGCAGTTGGGAAGCAAATGGAGTGGATACACGGGCGCAAAGGGGGCCTATCCTATTACTTTAAAGTTTTTTAATCCTTGTTTTTTTGTATGTGGGTATATACGTGGGCATGCGTGCCACAACATACATGTATTGGTCAGAGGACAGCCTTTCAAAGTCAGTTCTCTCCTTCCATATGTGGGGTCCAGGGATTGAACTTGGATGTCGAGTTTGGGAGCAAGTGTCTTTACTCTGAGCCAGTGCAAATACCCCAAAGAGGATCTTTTCAAGAGGGATCCCATTTTTGAATAGTAGTAGTTCATACTCCATATGGTTTGCCTATTTTTTAAAAGGTCTTTTTTTTTTAAATAAATATTTATTTGTTTATTATATGTAGTGTTCTGCCTGCATATATCCCTGAAGAGGACACCAGATCTTATTATAGATGGTTGTGAACCACGATGTGGTTGCTGGGAATTGAACTCAGGACCTTTGGGAGAGCAGGCAGTGCTTTTAACCACTGAGCCATCTCTCCAGCCCAGTGAATATTTGTGTGTGTTTGTGTGTGTTTGGAGACAGGGTTTCTCTGAGTAACAGCCCTAGCTAGAATTGTAGGTAAGACACTACTCTTGGCTTGCTTGCTCTTTTTTCTTTTTTTCTTTTACTTGTGTTGTTGAGACAGGTCTCAGACCAGGGTGGTCCCAGACTTGCTCTGTAGTCAAGGGTGGTCTTGAACCCTCCTTCGTCCTGACACACTTCTGCCTCTGCGTTCCGTAGTGCTGGGATTGTAGGTGTGCACCACCATGTCTGTGTATGTGGCACTGGGAATGGAAGCCAGGGCTTCCTGTGTGCTAGACCAGTCCTTTAATTTACCACAGGAGCTCTATCCCAGCCTTTTCTTCTTTAAGCTTTCCTGTGAGGCGCACTATCTGAGTTTGGGGAGAGGTGCTGTGGCTGGCTCACATCATGGCCCAACCTCTGTCCTAACAGGACGTGAGCCTGCACTTCGTGCTCTGGGGCTGCCTGCACGTGTACCAACGCATGATTGACAAGGCTGAGGAAGTGTGCCTGTTTGTGGCACAGCCAGGAGAGCTGGTGGGGCAGCTGGCTGTGCTCACTGGGGAACCTCTCATCTTCACACTGCGTGCCCAGAGAGATTGTACCTTCCTGCGGATCTCCAAATCAGACTTCTATGAGTAAGACTGGGATTGGGGTGGGCGTGGCACCCAGATGACCACAGTCCATTTATTTTTTTTCCAAGAGAGGGGAGAGAGACCAGGACAGTACCCCCCTACCCCATTTCTAGAAGGGCGAGAAAGATCCCCTAGAGAGCACCTCCCAACACCACCTAGGGCAGGTTCGAGTCCTTCCTGTTTCACTCCCAAGCCGACACCCATTTTCTTCATTCTTTTTAATGTGTTCTAAGAATGCCTGGTTCCACAATCCCTTTTTTTTTTTTTTTTTTGCTCGCAGGATCATGCGTGCACAGCCCAGTGTGGTGCTGAGCGCAGCGCACACGGTGGCTGCGAGGATGTCCCCCTTTGTGCGCCAGATGGACTTTGCCATCGACTGGACTGCTGTAGAGGCCGGTCGTGCACTCTACAGGTACCATCCTGATCCCATCTCACTGTTCAGACCCTACCTACAATTTTCCCTGACTCTCCACTCTTCATCCACCCTAGGCAGGGCGACCGCTCAGATTGCACGTACATTGTACTCAATGGGCGTCTCCGCAGCGTCATCCAACGAGGCAGCGGCAAGAAGGAGCTAGTGGGGGAGTATGGCCGCGGGGATCTCATTGGTGTGGTAAGGGCAGCTCCCATCTCTCTCCTAGCATAGCTTCACCTCCATGCTCATCATCCGGGTAATCTGATGGAAGTGGAGACTGCACGCCCAACTTCAGTCCCGACCGAGGCCGCTTCCCTGGCTCTTGCGAGTCAAAAGCAATCAGTCCTGGTGGGGGAGGAGTCTGGACTCCACTCTCAGTATGTCTCTTCAGGTCCCATTGTCACCTGTGGTGAATTCTTATTTTGTATCCCAGGTGGAGGCTCTGACCCGGCAGCCACGAGCCACCACTGTGCACGCCGTGCGAGACACGGAGCTGGCCAAGCTCCCGGAGGGCACCTTGGGCCACATCAAACGTCGGTACCCACAGGTACATCTAGTTGGGGAGGTGGAAGGTGGAGGACAGGGAGCGGAACCTCCCTGTGCCAGACTGCCCTAATCAGGGTGCAGACCGAGTAACAGGATTTCTAGCCTCCCAGGCGAAGGAAGCTAAGGTGGGGGACTTCCGTCTTACTGACACAATTCTCACCGTCCCCCAATCCCCTGCGACAGGTTGTGACCCGCCTTATTCATCTGCTGAGCCAGAAAATTCTAGGCAATCTGCAGCAGTTGCAAGGACCCTTTCCAGGTGAGTTTGCCAGCCTCCGGGCATAGTGGAGGATTTAGACTGCTGTGCCCTGAGCGTTCTATCAAACAGTGTGATAGGAAACCACATTTGACTGTAAATCTTGCTGGAGGCAGGATTGAGACCGGTAGTTGTCCCAGTGGGGGCTGCCCTTATCACACGTGCGTCTATATATAGCCCTTGTTTCCAGGCAGCTTGTTGAATGGTCTAAAGTGTACTAGTAGGTAGGTTCTTTTTTGAATAAGGGCAACACTCTTATTACACTTATTTATCGTGTGTGTGTGTGTGTGTGTGTCCCCGAACATGTGTGAGGATGAGGAATCAGCTTTCTACCTTCCACTGTATGGGTCCGGGGATCACCTCAGGCAGTCAGACTTTGAGGCAACCTGTTAGCCATCTCTTAGGTCCGAGGGGTGGAGTCTTCAGCAGGGAGGTTGGTTCCTGGTCCCAACAGAATGCAGTCTGAGCATCTTGGGAAAGAATCAGAATATAATAACAAGAGAGCTTGTGGCACATGGCACTAGGGCACGTTGGTAAGTAGCTTTTGAAGTTAAACTGACCTGCTAGGAAGTGTGGTTCTATATACTGGAGTGTGGTTTCTGTGAGCTAGAATAGATCACAGAGCAATCTGTTTAAGCCATGCCACTGAATGGGCCTAAGGGTCTACGTTTTTGCTAACCTTTCCCCCACAGGAACATTGACATTCAGGAAATAAAGGTCAAGGTCGTGTAGGTACAAAAGGCATAATTTAAAAAACACACATAAAGATCCCAGTGACAGGAGGTGGTAAGTACAGAGAAGGAAATTAGGCAAGGCAATTAACAGGGCTGCAGGCAGAAAGCAAGAGAGAAAGAGGGGTGGACAGAGGATTTCTGAGGCCTATGGGCTGAACCTTGACAGTTGACCTAGAGCTAGATGTGAGAAAAAGGTAGGTCCACACAAGGTTCGGTGGTTTGGGGTTCTTGTTTGTTTTGTTTGTTCTGTTTTGAGACAGGGTCTCATGTTGCCCAGACTGGGCTTGAACTCACTATATAGCCAAGGATGACCTTGAATTTATGATGCTCTTGCCTCCACCTCCTGGGTGCTTAAATGACAGACATATGCTCCCACATCTGGTTTATGTGATATGGCTGGATCTCGAGTGTTGCTCATGCTAAGCCAAACACTCTAACTGACCAGTAGCCCCAAGCCAGGGTTGGTGCTTTTGAACCACTGCAAGGAGTAACTTGAGAGGGAAAGATGGGGTCAGGAGTAAAGGGCCTTGGAAAGTATTTGAGCTCATTACAGTGTGTCCTATGGGAGAGAAGGACCAACCAGGAGGTGCATATGAAGCGGGGCCTGGGTGAGAGCTGAGAGTGACATCTGCATCTAGGCTGTGAGCTGAGAGTCAGAAGTAGATTCTTGTCTAGCTTGATGTTGGGACACAGTAGCCCAAGTCAGAGTGGAATGAGTCTGAATGGTTCTAACATTGCATAATGGGTAACTGGGTATAGTAGCACATGTCTGTTATCCCAGCTCTTGGGGGTTGGATGCAGGAGGCCAGATTTCTGGGTCATTCTCAGCTGTATGAGACCATGTCTCAGAAAAAAAAAATAACAGCAACAACAGAACTGCATAACGGGTCTCACTGAGATTAAGGGTGCTGGCCGCATCTTAACAAGAAACACCCAAGGATAGAATTGTATGTTGGGTAACACAGTCATGGCCTCAGTGTGACAGTTATAGCTGAGAACAGTGAGGGCCATAGGCAGGGGACAAAGAGCAGATATAGAGGAGGAAGTGAGGAGGTGGAGGGGAGGTAGGGAAGGAGATGGAGAAGGGAGATAAGGTAGGAGGGGTAGAAGAGAGGGTGGAGGATGAAGAGGAAGTAGAGGAGCTGGGGGGTGGAAAAGGAGATGGAGAAGGCAGATAAGGAAGTAGGGATAGAATGGGGGAAGAAGACATCTACTGCTTCAAACAGAGTTGCTCAGCCAGTCTGCTATTGGTGTTTCAACAGGCTCTGGGCTCAGTGTTCCACAACACTCAGAACTGACCAACCCAGCCAGCAATCTGTCCACTGTAGCCATCCTCCCCGTGTGTGCTGAGGTGCCCATGATGGCCTTTACTCTGGAACTGCAGCATGCTTTGCAGGCTATTGGTGAGTGGGAAGTCTGTCCAGTATATGCACCCGTCCGTGATGTACCCTGGTTGGTGAGTGGGTGGTAAGAGGGATGGAAGAAGATCCTGAGCCACAGCGATGGGTGACAAGTATCTGTTCTAGGAGAGGCCTCCCAAATGTTGAACTGGGTTCCTGATTTCCATTCCTCAACTACCACTAGGTCCCACGCTCCTCCTTAACAGCGACATCATTCGGGCACGCCTGGGGGCTTCAGCACTGGATAGGTGTGTGGGGTCTGGGGAGTGAGGCTGGAAGGGTGGAAGGTATAGATTGGAGATCCTTCCTGATTGGGTTGGAATGCTGGGCTAATGAACGAGGTGTCCCATCTGTGGCCTCAGTAGGGAGACGATGTGAGCAAATCCTCTTTGTAGCAGGGGTGTCCAACCAGAAACCCTGGGGCCATATGTAGCCCTCATAGCTATAGTGTGGCTCAAAGCATACTTAATTATGAGTGGTTTATTATTGTTATTATTTGTAACTTGATTACATGGTTCTTAGCATTTTTGTAGATGATGTCACATAGCAAAGTAATGCAAAACAAATATGTGAAAACAAACATACGGATGCCCTTGCAACATCTGAGTCCCGATTTTGACACCCTCCATCCCCATTTTGGCATGAATTTTAATTGCCAGAACCTTGGATTGTCTAACTCTTCCCAGCAGTAGGATTACACTATCTGTTTATTGGGAGAGGCTGTGGGTCCCCAGGCCAGCTCCTAGCTGACACTCACTCATCTCATCCCAGCATTCAGGAATTCCGGCTGTCAGGGTGGCTGGCCCAGCAGGAAGATGCCCACCGCATTGTGCTCTACCAAACTGACACATCACTGACTCCCTGGACTGTGCGTTGTCTGCGCCAGGCCGACTGCATCCTCATTGTGGGCCTGGGTGACCAGGAACCCACCGTTGGTCAGGTCTGGCATCTATGTATAGTAATACGCACCCCCATCCTTCCCTCTGGATCCGTCCCTTTCCCTTCTGGGCCTGTATAAGTCCATGTACACTCTCACAGTGTTGTTCTGTGAGGGAACTCAGTTTACAAGCGAGGGTAGAGAAGGAATCCACGACCTCCACTTGTCTCTGTCTTCCACAGCTGGAGCAGATGCTGGAGAACACTGCCGTGCGTGCCTTGAAGCAGTTGGTTTTGCTGCACCGGGAGGAAGGCCCGGGTCCCACGCGCACAGTGGAGTGGCTCAACATGCGCAGCTGGTGCTCGGGGCACCTGCACCTGCGCTGCCCTCGCCGCCTTTTCTCACGCCGAAGCCCAGCTAAACTGGTGAGGGCTGGAACCTGAAAAAGGGGTGGGGCTTGGGAGTGGTGTGAATAAGAGCCTTAGGAAGTACACCTTCTTCTTGCAGGTATAGTTTGGGGGCTACTTTCCTTTCCAGCAGGGCTAGAACTTGAGGGTAACTGCTCTCTATCTGGGGTTGGGGTTTGGGCATGGCTTGGAAAAGGGCCCTCAATGGTATGCCCTCTGCTGCTTCGGGTTGAGGTTTGGGGACACAGCCCTTCACCTGTGGGCTAGCTTGATGTCATGCCCTCTTCTGCTTATGGGTGAAGTTTGGGGCCAGGTCTCATCTGCCTAAGGTTGAAGTTTAGGGGTACAGCGTGCTTCATAACTGACCAGGGCTCTGGCAGGGTAAGGGCGTGGGCAGGGCCTTGAGAGGGCCCTAGGAGGCACACCCTCCTCTGTCTAGAAGCAGGACTTAGGGAGCTAAGACAGAGTCTGGACCAAGGAGGGGATAGATAGCAAAGATCAGCATGTGCCTGAGTGATCCCCTAGACCTGGTCACTGTTACCCAAGTCTAATGCATCTTTATTCTCTCTTGGATCCCAGCATGAGCTGTATGAGAAGGTTTTCTCCAGGCGTGCGGACCGCCACAGCGACTTCTCCCGCTTAGCACGGGTGCTAACAGGAAACACGATTGCCCTGGTGCTGGGTGGGGGCGGAGCCAGGTAAGGGACAGGGTCCTGTTCAAAAACACAGCTTCCTTACTGGGGAATCCTAAGGGGCGGGGCCAGGATTCCCAGTGGGTGGAGCCTATTACCTGGGAGAGACCCCATAGCCTGGTAGCTAGCTGGTCATAGTTTTCTTTGCCAGGACGGGAAGTGGGAGCAGAATTCCTCGGGATAGGCCCTAGCAGATCCCCAGTTTGTCACTGGGTTCCCTCCATTCTGCAGAGGCTGCTCACATATTGGGGTGCTGAAGGCATTAGAGGAGGCAGGGGTACCAGTCGACCTTGTGGGTGGCACATCTATCGGCTCGTTCATCGGAGCCCTGTATGCGGAGGAGCGCAGTGCCAGCCGTACTAAACAACGAGCCCGGGAGTGGGCCAAGGTGTGTTTTATGGGTATAAGGAGATGGGGTTTCGGTGCCCCAAGGGCAGGGAGACCTGCGATGATGGATGCCATAGCCTGATCTGGTAGTGTGGGCAGGTTTCCGTGCTCTGGAGATTCTGGCTAGATCCTTTCAGAAACATCACTGGGACCTCGGATGACCCTTCCGTGACTTCTTAGCCAATGACTCTAATCCCACACTCTACCTAGAGCCATCATGGTACCAAGTAACACTCATAATCCCTGTGTGTACCTGACTGTTCCTGGAGCAGTAATGTCTCTGTGATTCTAAGCAAATCGTTCTGACCATTTGATCCATAGAGCATGACTTCTGTACTGGAGCCCGTATTGGACCTCACCTATCCTGTGACTTCCATGTTCACTGGCTCAGCCTTTAATCGAAGTATCCACCGTGTTTTCCAGGATAAGCAGATTGAGGTATGTCCATCCCCCACACCTGGCCCTGCGTGTCTCTTCCCATGGGTTTTCTACCCACTTCTACCTCAGTTTTTGCCCCTTCCTAGGACCTGTGGCTGCCTTACTTCAATGTGACCACAGACATCACTGCCTCAGCCATGCGTGTCCACAAAGATGGTGGGTGCCATCCTGCCTGGCCCTGCTACAGCCATGCTGGCCAGCTGTGTGTGGGTGGGCTGTAGGGGAGGGGCAGCTGAGCATCTGAGACGTTGTTAACACAAGTGACCGTCCACCTGGGTCTGTCCACGACCACTAACCATCACCCACTAATGTCCCGAAGGCCCCAGGTATGTCCATTTCCAGGGGTGGGGAGTTGGGAGATTTGTCGGGCACCTCACCCCTTCCCGCCATCCCCCACAGGCTGCGTGTGGCGTTACGTCCGGGCCAGTGCCTCCTACTGTCCCTACCTGCCCCCGCTGTGCGACCCCAAGGACGGTCACCTGCTGGTGGACGGGTGTTACGTTAACAACGTTCCAGGTCAGCGAGCCCACGGGCTGGCCGGGCCTCCAAGTGTGTCTGAGCGTGTCTGTGCGTGTCTGTGTCTGTGTATCCCACCGGGCAGGCTCCCTGTGGCGGTATGTGCGTGCCAGCATGACGCTCTCAGGCTACCTGCCCCCGCTGTGCGACCCGAAGGATGGGCACCTGCTCATGGACGGTGGCTACATCAACAACCTGCCAGGCAAGTGGCTGCCCACTCACTCTGCATGGGTGTTTGTCACCAGGCACATGCCCACGCTGACTCCTGCACATGCAGGCTTGAAGGGGCTGAAACCTGTGGATGGACAAGCTCAGGAGGACACACAGCCTGCACGGAGATGCAGACTAACACACATGCATGCGTATACTCATACATACAAACAGATAGGTGAGTGTATGTGGGCAGGAACATGAACATTTAAAAAGTACACACATCAGGCATGTTAGAACACACTTGTGATCCCAGCACTTGGAAGGCTGAGGCAGGATGATAGAAGTTCAAGCCCAGGGCTGGAGAGATGGCTCAGCAGTTAAGAACACTGCCTGCTGTTCCAGAGGTCCTGAGTTCAATTCCCAGCAACCACATGGTAGCTCACAACCATCTGTAGTAAGATCTGGTGCCCTCTTCTGACCTGCAGAACACTGTATACATAATGAATAAATAAATCTTTAAAAAAAAAAAAAAAGAAGAAGAAGTTCAAGCCCACCTAGCAACAATGACACACTAAGAAGGCAGAGGCAGGTGAATCTCTGAGTTTGAGGCCAGCCTAATCTACAAAACAGGTTCCAGGAAAACCAGGGCTACACAGAAAAACCCTGTCTGGAAAAACAAACAAACAAACAAAATAAAACAAAAAGAGAAAGAAAAAAGAAATTCAAGGCTATCCTTAGCTATATAGCGAATTTGAGGCCAACCTGGGCTACATGAGACCCACACTCAGCATATGCACACATTGTTAAAGGCGGGCTATAGCTCGGTTGGTAGAGAACTTGCCCAGTGTGAGGAGAGCTCTACGTTCTACCCCCTGCTTACACAAACCAGGCGTGATGCTGCACACCCGTCTTTCCAGGACTCAGGAGCATCAGGAATCAGAGGCCATTCTCACCTACAAAGCAAGTTCCAGACAAGCCTGTGTGTAAACAAATAGACAAATGAAGTGCCTCTCCATCCTCAGGTATTACAGTGGACACAGAGAGGTGTGCCCACGAGGAACAAGGACTGATGCACAGTTCCACGTGCAAATATGTATAGGATGCACTTCTACATATGCACACCAGCTCCCCCCACACGCCTGCTCTCTCAGGTGCTTACATAGGTAGAACACATGCACATATATGAATAAACATATGCTTGAGATGTAATTTATCCACACTGACCCGTATATTCATTCACACCTGTCTTGCACACTCTATGGAATATGTGTGTATAGACATGCAGATAGAGTAAGGTGTCTATGTGACCAAACAAGAATTTTTCATATCCACCAACTTAATTTTTTTCTTCTTTTAGACAGGCCTCAAACTTGATAGGTAGTCAAGGATGATCTTGAACTTCTGATCTTCCTGCCTCCACCTCTGGGCTGCTGGAATGCCAAATGTGCTCTACCATGCCCAAGTGACATGGTGCTAGGGATGGAACCCAGGGCTTCCTTTGTGCTGTGCAGACACGGCACTAGGCAGGCTGCATCCCAGCATGCCCACTGACTTCGCAAGGAAAGACGGGAAGTGAATGAGTGTGCTGCTCTGAAAAAACAGCCCACTCTCTGGTCGGGTGGTGGTTGTACACCCCTTCAATCCCAGCACTTGTAAGGCTGAGTAGATCTACAGAGTGAGTTCCCAGGACAGCCATGGCTATACAGAGAAATCCTGTCTCAAAAAACATAAACAAAAAAGAATGAATGAATGAAATAAAAAAATCACTCTCAAAATGTACACTCCAGTCTCATAGACCAGGAGCTGGCCAGCTACAGCACACAAATTGCTTCTGGGCCCACACTTGGCTTTATAAATAAAGGATTTTTTTATAACTACATATTATTTATTTGTGTGTGAGCATGCACACACATACCACAGCACATGTGGTGGTCAGAGGACAAACTTAGAGAAGTTAGTTTTCTCATTCCATCAGGTGGGTCCTGGGAGTTGGACTCTGCTCATCATGGTTTAATAAATGTCCCTACCTGCTGAGCCAGTTTATTGGGCCTGCTTGTTGTTGTTGTTAAACCTAAACTGGCCTTCAACTTACCGCATAACTGAGGATGATCTTGAACTTATAGTCTTCCTACATCCACTTTCTAAGTGCTAGGGTTATAGGTAGGAGCCTGGCTTAAACTAAGCTTTTATTGGAAGAGCCATGCCCCTTGATCTACCTCTTCTCTGCAGTTTCTGTCGTAGTACAAGGGTAAAACTCAGGGCAGGACTGAAATCATTTTCTCATGGTCCTGTGCTGTAATTGTGCTAGACACATAAACACTGGCACAAACCCTCACATGGAGCACGTGTTAACAGTGGCCAGTGCTGTAAGTGTGCTAGACACATAAATACGACCACAACCCTCACATGGAGCACGTGTTAACAGTGGCCAGTGCTGTAATTGTGCTAGACACATAAACACTGCCACAAACCCTCACATGGAGCACGTGTCAACAGTGGCCAGTGCTGTAAGTGTGCTAGACACATAAATACGACCACAACCCTCACATGGAGCACGTGTTAACAGTGGCCAGTGCTGTAAGTGTGCTAGACACATAAATACGACCACAACCCCTTGGCGTGGAGCACATGTTAACAGACCTACAGGAGACCAGCACACTTGGATGTGCAGACACATATGGGCTGGAAAAATGATTGTTGATGATACAAACATAATTACGTGAGCTTCATCCCAGTATCGATACAAAAAAGATGGGTGCAGTGGTGGACATCCATAACCCCAGCACTGTGGGGTGGAAGCAGACAGGAGGCTTTCCTAGGGCTTGCTCGCTGGCCAATCTAGTGAAATGAGTGAGTTCCAGGCTCAGTGGGAGACCTTGACTCAAGAAAGAAGGTACAGGTCTGGATAGAGGGCTTGGCAGTTAGTGTGCACTGCCCCTGTGGAGGACCTGAATTCTGTTCCCAGCACCCACATCCTCACAACTGCCTGGAAGTCCATCTCCAGGGACTTCACACCTCCCTGGCCTCTGGGGGCACTGTACACAAATACACATAAACACACACAGGTGCACACATACACACATAACTCTTTTTTAACTTTTTGTTTGTTTGGTTTTTTTTGAGACAGGGTTTCTCTGTGTAACAGCCCTGGCTGACCTGGAACTCGCTCTGTAGTCCAGCCTGGCCTTGAACTCAGAGATCCACCTGTCTCTGCCTTCCAAGTGCTGGGATTAAAGACATGTGCCCCCACTAATGTGCCCGGCCTAATCTTTTTTATTTTTAAGGTACCAAGAGGAAGACACTCAGTGTTGACCTCCAGCCTGCACAAAGCACACACACAGATGGACATTTGCTGACATGCATTCAGACAGTCCTAGCCAGAGATGCAGGCAGGAGACAGACATACTGCTTCCAACAAGTACTCAGGCTAGAGGGGCAGGTGACATGCATACCCAGAAACAAACTCTGAATAGACAGTCAGGAATTTCCTTGGGCTGAGATTGCCTACTAGACAGTCTCTGGAGTACACAGACATGCAGATAGACAGCCACAGACATAACCGCCATCCTCACCGAACCATCTTCTCCCCCTGGCTTCATTTGCATAAATGTCCATGTCATTTGCATGACACCATGCCATTTGCATGCACCCTCCCACACCTCACCCTAGTATTATATTGTGGTATCTGTGGGACTGGGTTGGACATCCCTACCCTGGGCTGCTGACCTCTTGGCTCCACAGCGGACATCGCCCGCAGCATGGGGGCCAAAACAGTCATTGCCATCGACGTGGGAAGCCAGGATGAGACAGATCTCAGCACCTATGGGGACAGCCTGTCTGGCTGGTGGTTGCTGTGGAAACGGCTAAATCCCTGGGCAGACAAGGTGAAGGTTCCAGACATGGCTGAGATCCAGTCCCGCCTGGCATATGTGTCGTGTGTGCGGCAGCTGGAAGTTGTCAAGTCCAGCTCCTATTGCGAGTACCTGCGCCCATCCATCGACTGCTTCAAGACCATGGACTTTGGAAAGTTTGACCAGATCTATGTGAGTAGGTGGGCTGTGGGAAGCTGATCGGCGATTGAACGGGAATGTCTGCAGTAGATGCAATGTGGATATGGCTGCGTGTATTCTATGGTAGCTACATTCCCTGAAGCACTGTGGAGTGGTTTCTAATGCCAGAGTGGAGAATGAAAGCAGTGATCGGTTAGTAATGTCTGCCATGGGTCTGGAGAGAGATGTAGCAGTATGTTGTATACTAGCTCACATCACTTGAAATTGATCAGTAGTTGCTCCCAGAGGCCCCATGTTAAAATGTCTGATACCCTGCTGTGATCGCTGGAAGGGTGTACCGTAATGGACTAATGTCTACCGTGGACATGGGACATGACACTATTCACAAATAGACTCCATATTTGCAGACCTTGAAAATAATTTTGTACGTTGCCGTCTGGTGTGAGTGGATACTTGAAATGCCGCATGGGGCTGAGTGGGAAAGACTGTGAAGAGGTTGACTGGTAATGTCTGACAGGGATACAACTGGAAATCTATGGGCAGGCATGCTACCTGTCTCTCCGTGATAGACTTAATCCACATGTCTGCTCTCCCAGAACTCAAGCACTTAAGGCATGTTGAAGGAAGCTGTGTGTAGATGCAGGGGCAGGGAATGGTATCAGATATAGTCCTAGCCTCCTTGTGTCTTACAGGATGTGGGTTACCAATATGGGAAGGCTGTGTTTGGAGGCTGGACCCGAGGTGAAGTCATTGAGAAAATGCTCACAGACCGGCGGTCTACAGACCTTAATGAAAGTCGCCGTGCAGATGTAAGCTTTCGATGCTTTTGCTGAGGCCAATCTTATTCAGAGATTCCAGAACCCCTAGCCCCTCTATTCTGGAAACCTCAGATGATCCAGTACATCCGAGTCTCAGGGACTACCTCCGGGTTCCCCTCTGAGTTCTTTAGACTCCGCAGATCACCCCCACTTCCAAAGCCTCACCCACCCTGCCCCACAGATACTCGCCTTCCCAAGCTCTGGCTTCACTGACTTGGCCGAAATCGTGTCCCGGATTGAGCCTCCAACAAGCTATGTCTCTGATGGCTGTGCTGATGGTGAGGGCTTTGCTGGGCCTGGAGATGGGAAGCATGCGTGACTGGAAATACCAGCCCAGAGTCCGTGTCTCCTTACCTGTACCCTGCGTTTCCCACCCCAGGGGAGGAATCGGATTGCTTGACCGAGTATGAGGAAGATGCAGGACCTGACTGCTCAAGGGATGAAGGGGGCTCCCCAGAGGGTGCCAGCCCTAGCACTGCCTCAGAGGTGGTAAGAATGGACAGTCCCCAGCAGGTCACATGTGCCACTGCTTGGAGAGTATGATGGAAGTCTTGGAGGGTTGTAGTAAGGAGGTCGCTTGTTGGTCCCCGGCCCCTTAGCCCCAAAATAATCACACAGAAACTGTATTAATTAAATCACTGCTTGGCCCATTAGCTCTAGCTTCTTATTGGCTAACTCTTACATATTAATTTAACCCTTTTCCATTAATCTGTGTATCACCACGTGGCTGTGACTTATCGGGTAAAGTTTCAGCATGTCTGTCTCCGTAGGAGGCTACATGGCTTCTCTCTGACTCTGCTCTTCTTCCTCCCAGCATTCTGTTTAGTTTTCCCCACCTAGCTCTGTTCCCTTATAGCTCTGCTATAGGCCCAAAGCAGTTCCTTTATTAACCAATGGTATTCACAGCATACAGAGGGGAGTCCCACATCAGAGGGTGGTGCTGGGTGGCATGAGAGCACAAGTTTGAAGACTCATGCCTTGGAACTGATAGACTAAACCCACATTGGCTTCAGGTCTGTTGCTATGTCAGAATACTTCTCCAAAGTGTTTACTTATCGCACAATTCAAGGTTACGTTCAGTCTTTGCAGGGGAGACAAGGAGGCAGGAGCTTGGCAGAGCTGATGAAATTATGATGACATTAGGTCTGCAGTCAGAAGACAGCAATAGGCATATGCGTGCTTGCACTCAGCTCACTCTCCCCACTGTGTAGCCCTGACTAGGGAATGGTGCCCCCTACAGTAGACACCTCTTCCCACGACAACTTGGTTTAGATACTTCCTTATTGAGACTCTCCATTCCCAGGGTATTCCAGATTGTGTCAAGTCGACAAATAAAATTAACCATCAGAGAGTGTTAGTGTCCCTGGGACAGGCAGTGAGTTGTCTCCGAGGTGACATGTATCAAGCAAGACCCAGGATGAAACTGGTTTTGAGTGGTGAGGGTTGGGCAGTTTTATTTGTGACTGTCATGTAGATGCCACAAAGTGGGTGGCATTCACCCTGTCTGGATAACATGCCTGTCTCTACAGGAGGAGGAGAAGTCCGTGCTCCGGCAGCGACGCTTCCTGCCTCAGGAGACCCCCAGCTCGGTAGCAGATGCCTGAGGACCTTGACTGGGGACCCCTGTTTCTGGACCAGGATGAGGGTGGGCCTGAGGGGGAGCTCACACCCCTATTCCTGCTGCTATACTGTGACACTCCCTGGGCCCTTCCCCCTTGGCTCCAAGGCCCACACACTGGACTGACTTGCCATCCCGGAAGGGAGGGCAGAACTGCACTGATGACCTTTGACCAACTATTGTACCTAACCCCTAATAAACTATTACCCTTTGGAAGCAGCCGGGGCCTTTATTTGGGTTTCAGGGGCTCTTCACCACATTGTTCAGCATGCAGGGTGGAATCTGAAAGTGCCTGTAACTTCTCCCACTGCAGTGGCAACTCGCATGTGGGTCCACCGCATGCTGGCGCCCGACAAGACAGTCCCTTCTTGCCTGGCTTGTAGATGCTCCCAGAATGACTCAGGTATCCCTTAGTTTCCCTATTGAATTCCCACAGCCACTAAAGAAGGGGCACAAAATGGCCAGCTCTTGCGGAGGAGCTGAGTTGGACTCCTAGCACCCGTCCCAAGTGGCTCACAGCTGGCTGTAGCTCCAGCTCCTGGAGATCTGGTGGCCTTTTCTGACCTGCTGTTTCTGCACTCTTGCGTACATACAGCCTCTCATACACACACTTATACAAAGTAAAAAAAAAATAAAAAGTTCCTACGGCCTAGGCACCTCGGTTAGTCCTACTGTGTGCAGGGGCTCTGTGTGACAGTATACACTACAAACTGAGCCCTACAGGATAGATCACCACCTCTGCTCAAGACGTGGGCATAGACAGGGCTGTCTGGAAATCTCAGCCCAGCTTGGTGGTGGAAGACTGTCATCCCAAGATACTCAGTAGGCTGATTGAGGAGGTCACAAGTTCAAGAGCAGCCTGGACTTCAGAGGGAGTTCAAGGTCAGACTAGGCAACTTACTGAAACCTTATATTGCCATAAAAAGTAAAAAGGGTAGGTCCACAGAATAGTACAGAGCCTGCCTAGAACCACCTTGCCCCCAGTGAGGGTCCGAGGGCATTGCCCTTTGATGAGCATATGCAAGGCCCTGAGTTCTATCCCCAGCAGTGAAAAAAAAATTTTTTTTATGTGACTTCTAAGCATTGTTCCTACTGTGTGCTCAGAAATGAACCTGTCCCCCTGGACCTTGAGATTTGTCTCAGATTCTTGCTTACTGTTCCAGCTTAGGCATTGAACCAGACTGACTTGGGGGCAAGAAGAGTCCACAACCTAACCTCTAACAGGTAATGGAAAGTGACTGTAGATCTCAGAGGTCTTAGTTGTTGTTCCCGTTGCTGTTGTAATGAGATACCTGACAAGAAGCCACAGGAGGGAGGGAGGAAGGGAGGGAGGGAGGGAGGGAGGGAGGGAGGGAGGGAGGGAGGGAGGGAGGGAGGGAGGGAAGACTGGGGGGCGATTTACATTTCAGAGAGTATAGTCCATCCTGGTATAGGAAGCATGGTGGCTGGCTGGTCACATTGTATCTACAGACAAGAAGCAGAAAAGGGGCAGGCAGGAAATAGGATTGAGATACAAAATCTCAAGGTCCACTCCTGGGGCTCGCTTCCTCCTAAAGCTTCCACAGTCTTGCTAAACAGCTCCACCCACTGGAGAGCAAGTAATTCAAATGGGCATGGGGGACATTTCACACTGAAATCACAATAGTGACTTGGCTATGGCACGTGCATCATTGGATATTTCTTGTATGGGGCCACAGCCTGGGCCTAGATCCCGGGACATTAGCATAGGCTGGACCAGGTGGGAGAGTGGAAACTCTGAGAAGCTTCTTTAGGGCCTGGTGAAATAAACAGTGTATCAAATGAACCAGTGTGTGTGTGTGTGTGTGTGTGTGTGTGTGTGTCTGTCTGTCTGTCTGTCTGTCTGTCTGTCTGTCTCTGTATGTGTGCATGGCACTTGTGCAATGTAGAGGCCAGAGGAGGACATACGGTGTCCTACTTTATTCCTCTCTACCTCATTCCCTTGAGACAGAGTCTGTCCTGGAACCTGGAGCTAGGCTGGTGACCAGTAAGCCCCAACGGTTCTCTGGTCCCCTCCTTCCATAGCACTGGGGTTACAAGTGTTCTATTGCCCATTCCCCACTTCCATGATTTCTGAGGATTTGGATTCAAGTCATAGGCTAACGCAGCATGCTCCTAACCTGCTGAGCCATCATCTCTCCAGCCCGAAAATGAACCATCTTAATCATTTCTTTGAAAAATTTATTACATTCTTTGTAGTACATTTGCATAATGGAGTACTATATAGTGGTAAAAAAAATGGTATCTTAAAATTTGCGGGCAAATGATGGATCTAGAAAACATCATATTGAGTGAGGTAACCCAGACCCAGAAAGATAAATATAATATTTACTCACTCATAAGTGGCGTTTAGTCATAAAGCAAAGAAAAACCAGCCTACAGTTCACAATTCCAGAGAACCTAGACAACACAGAGGATCCTAAGAGAGACATACATGGATCTACATAGGAAGGAAAAAGAGACAAGATCTCCTAAATAAATTAGGAGCGTGAAGATCACAAGGATAGAAGAGGAGAGGGGGGGAAAGAGGAGAGTGGAGAAAAACGTATAGCTAAATAAAATCAGTAAAAAATATTTTTTTTAATTTATTACATTTTTATTTATTATGGTGAGGGCGCATGATTTGTGCTT
Organism: Microtus pennsylvanicus; assembly: GCF_037038515.1. Lineage (NCBI taxonomy): Eukaryota > Metazoa > Chordata > Mammalia > Rodentia > Cricetidae > Microtus > Microtus pennsylvanicus. The sequence goes on along the minus strand of NC_134579.1, from coordinate 82,395,887 downwards.
TGGGAGTTAGTTCTTCCTTTCACCTGTGGGACCTGGGGATCGAACTCAGGCTGTCAGGCTTGGTTGCAGGCGCCTTCACTTGCTGAGTCGTTCTGCTGGCCCCTATCCTAATCTTTTCCAAAAAGATGTATTTGTATTCTTACTTATGTGCCTATGTCTGTGTGGGAGTGTGTGCACAAGCGTTCAGGTGCCCACGGAGATCAACAAAGGGCGTCAGATCCTCCCACTGAGCTGCAGTTACAGGTAGTTGTAAACGGAGCCACGTGGGTGCTGGGAACTGAACTCGGGTCCTTTGCGGAACAGTGTGCTTGCTGGGTTTCTGTGGCTGTGATAAACACCATGGCTGTGCAGCTTGGGAAAGAAAGGCTTTCTTTCACACATCACATCTGTCACTAGGGAGGCAAGGGCAGGAGCTCGAGGTGGGAACTGAAGCAGAGGCCTTGGAGGAACACTGCTATACAGGCCTGCTCTTCATGGCTTGTTCAGTTTGTTTTTATACCACCCAGGCCCACCTGCTTAAGCGAGGCGTGTCTGAACTAGGCCTTCCCACATCAATTCCAGCCAAGAGAATGCCCTATAGACTTTCCCACAAGCCCGTGACGGAGGCAGTTCCTCAGTTGAGAGTCCCTTTTTCCAGGTGTGCCTAGGTTGATGAAAACAAGCCAGCACAAGCAGCAAGTGTTTTTAAACTGCTGAGCCATTCCTCCAGCCTCTTAACCATTTTTGAAATGTAAAGTTTAGCGACGTTATTACATTTGAATTGTGCAACCATCTCCACTGTCCATCTCCAAGACCTCATCTTTCCAAGCTGAATCTCTGTTCCCATTAATCCCTACCTTCCCATGTCCTTCTCGGACCCCTGGTACCCAGCACTGTATTATTTCCTGTCTGTAGGTCTGACAGCTCCGAGCGTAGGATCCTCCTGGGTGGTCCCTTCATGTCTGGCTTATTCACCAGTCCTCATGTTTTGAGTCTGTTTGGAATGGAAGGTGTTTCACTTTTCCTTCATTTTTAGAACCGAGTGATATTCCATCATAGTACAGGGCCACATCTTATTCATCTGTCAACCACTGTTGGACGTTTGGATGACTTCCACTTTTTTGTCTGCTGTAAATAATGCTGCTGAGCGGGTGCTCTGTTCCATCCCTGCCTACAATCCTCTCAGGATATAGTTAGGGTAGGATCTCTGAGTCGTGTGTGTTGAACCACCCCTCACCCGCAAAACAACAACCTGGCTTATTAGCACCATGGACAGCAAGAGTTCTGTCTGAAGTGCTACTAACCCCTCCCCCCCCCGCTGAACCCCCAATGTGTCTGCACCCTCCAGATCCCTTTGTTTCAAGGATAAGGAAGCAGATTAAAATGAGACTGGGGAGCTGGCTCAGTGGCTAAGAGTCTTGTTGTTCTTGTAGAGAATCTGGGTTCAATTCCCAGCATACACTAGCCAATAATTGTCTCTAACTCCTGTTTCAGGGGATCAAATATGCTCTTCTGGCCTCTGCTGGCTTCTGCATGCACACGGTGCACAAACTTACATGCATGCATACAAATTATTATTTTTAAAAAATGAATATTCAAAGCTATGCCACATGGTAGTGCCTCCATCCTAATCATTTTTGGCTCCTTTCTCTTGCTATTCCGATACCATTGACACCCTTTCTTTGTATTTTATATATGTTAAATTTTATTTTATGTTGATGGGTGTTTTTTTTATTTATTTTATTTATTTATCATGTATACAATATTCTGTCTGTGTGTATGCCTGCAGGCCAGAAGAGGGCACCAGACCTCCTTACAGATGGTTGTGAGCCACCATGTGGTTGCTGGGAATTGAACTCAGAACCTTTGGAAGAGCAGGCAATGCTCTTAACCACTGAGCCATCTCTCCAGCCCCTTGATGGGTGTTTTGTCTGCATGTATCTCTGTGCACAACAGGCATGCCTGGTGCTTTCGGGGACCAGGAGAGGGCATCAGATTCCCTGGAACCGGAGTTCCAGGTGGTTATGAGCTGCCATGTGAGTGCTCAGAATCACATTCAGTTCCTCTGGAAAATTAACCAATGCTCTTAACACTGAGTCATCTCTCCAGTCTTGGTCTTGAACTCTTAATCTTCCAGCCTTCACCACCTGAGTTCTGGGAGTTTTGCCAGCAGGGCTTTAATTCCTAATCTCTCTTTGTTCTTAATGTATTTGAATAACTCTGTCACCAATTGTCACCTCTTCAGTCCCCAAGGCCACTGTCTGAAATTAACTTACCTGTCCTTGCCAGCCCTGTTTCCTTGCCTTAAAGCATGTTCATTATTCACAGTTGGCTGATGTGTGGGTCATTTATATTTAGTGTTTATTTAGTGTGTGTATGCTCACATACATACACTCAAGAACACACGTGTGGCCGGGCGGTGGTGGCGCACGCCTTTAATCCCAGCACTCGGGAGGCAGAGGCAGGCGGATCTCTGGGAGTTCGAGGCCAGCCTGGTCTACAAGAGCTAGTTCCAGGACAGGCACCAAAGCTACAGAGAAACCCTGTCTCGAAAAACCAAAAAAAAAAAAGAACACACGTGTGGAGGTCAAAGCAAGACTTTTGGCCAAGCAGTGGTGATCCAGTCCTTTAATCCCAGCACTCAGGAAGCAGAGGCAGGAGGATCTCCTGAGTTTGAGACCAAAAAAAAAGAGGGAAGATTTTTTTGGGGAGAGTTTATTCTCACTTTCCACTATTTGTAATAAACTCAGGGTGTCAGGTGCTGGGAAAGTGCATTTACCCACTGGGTCATGCCACCAGCCACTTCATTATCTCATTATGACAAGACGAGTCTCAGAGGGACAATTTAAAGAATATTCCCCCACCCCATTCTTATTTTGTTTTGTTTTTATGAGACAGGGTTTTTCCATGTAGCTTTGGCTGTCCTGGAACTCGCTCTGTAGATCATGCTGACGTCGAACTCAGAGATCCGCCTGCCTCTGCTTCCCGAGAGCTGGGATTAAAGACATGTGCCACCACTACCTGGCTCTCACACTTATTCTGTTTGGATTAGCTGTTGTTTGTTTTTGTTTGTTGTTGTTGTTTTTCCCCCCGAGACAGGGTTTCTCTGTGCAATGGCCCTGGCCAACCTAGAACTTTCTTTGTAGACCAGACTGGCCACAAACTCACGGAGATCTGTCTACCTCTGCCTCCCAAGTGCTGGGATTAAAGGCATGGGCCACCACCTGGCTCTCATACTTACTTTTAAAGACAAGACCTCGTGTAGCTCAGGCTGGCTTTGAACTTGTTAAGTGTTGAAGGATGACCTTGAATTGTTGGTCCTTCTGCCTCTACCTCCTAGTGCTGGAATGACAGGTATACACCACCACACATGGGTTATATGTTGGGGATGGAACCCAAGACTTTGGGGTTAATAATTCTTCTTCTTATTATTATTATTATTATCCTATTCTAATATGACTATATTATAGTTGACCCGTCCAGCAGGTCCAGTTACTCAGGGTCTGAAGAGGTTCTACCTGTATGAACCATGGGCGAGAGAAAAGAAGGAGACCAAGCAAGAGTCAGTTGTCAAGGTCTCCCTTTATTAGGGTAATGGTTGCTGCTTATATAGCCCTTGAATGAAGAACTTGGCTTGGGGTGGGGAGTAGGGCTAAGAAGGAACTTTGCTGGGGTAGCAAAGGTCACCAGTCATCACACCTACTGTAAGCAGAAACATTCTTTTTGTGATTCCGTTAACAAACAGTTCTCAAGATAGTTAGAATGTGGGGCTCTCTGCAAACATCCTTAGGACAATGGTCCCTGCTATCATCTTTAGGACAATGGTCCCTGACATATAGTCAGGGTCTCATATAGTTCAGATTGGCCTTGAACTTCCTACGCACCTGAGGCTGGCCTTGAATTCCTGGTCCTCCCGCCTCCGACTCTTAAGTGATGGGATAATCAACTGAGCCACAGCTCCAGCCAGGAAATATTCCCGAGATTGATCATCACACTGTCACAGCTCTATAAATACACTAAAACCCACCAGATTGCACACGTTTTGTATGTCTACGTTAAGCTTTTTAATGATGTGTATATGGGTGTGTTTATGTGTGCCCTTGTGAGTACATGTGCCCTCTGTGTTCAGAGTGCACATCAGAGGCCCTGCAGCTGGAGTTACAGGCCATTGTGAGCTGCCATGTGGGTAGGTACCAACCCTGCAAGAGCAACAAACGCTCCTAACGGCTAAGTCATCTCTCCAGCCCACACACTGGGTTTTGATTCCCCAGTACTGAAGAAACAAGAAAGTGCTTTTTAGACTTGAGCTAGGAAAAAAGAAAAAGTACAGACATTTAAATACACCAACATGGCTTTCTCAGCCATAGGATTTCAGGATTGATCACTTAGTACTGGACAATCAACTGGGGGTTTGTCCCTTGGAAAAACGAATTCTCCTGCTCTCAGCGTTCCTTAGTTGCCCGCAGTTCTTTGTCGAGGGGTGGACCCTGTGAGATTTCCTCCCTCCGTGTTACATGTCTGCTTGTGTTATCACTGCCCATGTCTCGTTTCAACAGTCATCTTGTGGAGCTATCATGGGTAAAGCTGCTTGTCCTTTCTAGGAGACACCGCTTCACAGCACACGTCCTGGTCCTTCGGCTCTTACAATCTTTCTGCTCTCTCTTCCACGGTGTTCCCTGAGGACTAGAAGCTATGTTGTAGATGTAGCCACTGAAGGCAGTACCTGCGATCAGTTGTTCTCTGCATTTTGTCTGTGATTTTCTCTGATAGTCTCCATCTGCTGGGAAGAGAAGCACTTGTCTGTGGGTGTTTTTAGAATGCAATTAGGAATTATGCAGCTTCAGGAAAGTGGCAGTTGTAGATTCTCCTTTACCTCACCAGCCTCCGGAAGTTGGCTACGACACCAGTACCGGGCAGGCTTTGCCTCCTGTTGAGCAGCCCTTGAGTTCAATTAGGTAGCCATTGTTTATCCGCCAGAGTGTACGTCACTGTTGCCACGCTGCTCATTGTTGCAGATCACAGGCTTCACAGTGGGAGGGGATGTGGTTTAACTTTATTTTCTGCCACTAGGGGGCTCCCATTGTGCTATTCAGGAACCTGGCGGGAAGAGTGCAGATCAAAGGGAAATTGTAAGAATTAGTATTGAACATTCGGCTGTCTCCTTGTTGTTTTTGTTTGTTTGTTTGTTTTTTATTGGAGGCAGGAGACTGGAGAACTGTTATTATGAAACTACTGTGTAACTAAAGTAAGCTTACAAAATAAGTGAAACAAACGTAGCAGCTATGGGTGCTCACTGGGAGACGCGAGACCAGGTGGGGCACCGAAGAGTGGAGAAAGATTTGAGGCCCTTCCAGCTCTCAGGAGGCAGAGACAGTTGGATCTCTGTGACTCGGAGGCCATCCAGGGATACACAGTGAGACTGTCTCAAAGAACAAACAAACAAAAGAGAAACAAGAAAAGAAGGGGAGAGTTTGAGGCCACCCTGGGTTATTGCATAAGACCTTGTCTCAAGAGAGATGGCTCAGTAGTTAAGAGCACTGACTGCTCTTCCAGAGGACCTGGGTTCAATTCCCAGCACCCACATGGCAGCTCACAACTGTCTAAAGATCCAGTTGCAGGGCATCTGACACCTTCACACCAATGTATATAAAGTTAAAAAAAAAGAATAAAAAAAGAGAAAGAAAAACAAAAAAGAACAAGAACTGAGGATGAGGCCCTGCTGGTAGAGAGCTCACCTAGTCCTGGGATCCACCATCCCTAGCCCTGCAGAAGTCAAGAAGAGTGGTACACAAATGTCACTCCAGCACCTGGAGGCAGAGACAGGAAGATCAGAAGTTCAGGTCATCCTCAGCTACATAGGGAGTTCAAGGCTAGCCTGGGCTATGTAAGCCCCTCCCCTTTCTTTTTGTTCTTTCAAGACAGGGTTTCTCTGTGTAGTCCCGGCCATTATAGAGCTCTCTCTGTGTAGACCAAGTTGGCCTCAAACTCAGAGATCCCCCTGCCTCTACCTTCCCAGTTCTAGGATTAAAAGCATGGGCCACACTGCCCAGCTTAAGACTCTTTCCTAAAACAAAATGAAAACTTCTGCTAACAGTTACTTTTCTTTTTTCATATTCATCGTCTTGCTCTCCCCTCAACTTAAACATTCTTCTATTCTTTAAAAAACTTATTTATTAGCCGGGCGGTGGTGGCGCACGCCTTTAATCCCACTCGGGAGGCAGAGGCAGGCGGATCTCTGTGAGTTCGAGGCCATCCTGGTCTACAAGAGCTAGTTCCAGGACAGGCTCCAAAACCACAGAGAAACCCTGTCTCGAAAAACCAAAAACAAAAAAAAAACAAAAAAAAAACCCAACTTATTTATTGGTAATAGTGCCTTTAATCCCAGCACTTGGAAGGCAGAGGCAGGTAGATCTCTGTGAGTTTGAGGTCAGCCTGGTCTACAGAGAGAGTTTCAGGATTGCCAGGGATACATAGAGAGACTCCCTATTAAAAAAAAAAGTTATTTCTTCCCTATCTCAAAAAAAAGTTATGTATTGTATGTGTGGATATGCTCATACCACATGACTTACATTCTAAGGTCAAGGGACAATTGACAATTTACTAGGATCGAGTCTCTCCTTTTACATATAGATACCACGGGTTGAACTCAGGTTGTCAAAATTGGTAGCAAGCCCCTTTTCTAGCTGACCCACCTGACCGGCCCCTTGATTTAAACATTCTGATTTTGCTTTTACTGAAACTCAACCCTGTGAGAAGAAAGACTGTAGGATTCTGAAACATGCCAGAGAAAGAAGACAGACATGCCTGTTAGAAGATATTTGTATCATTTTAGTTTTGCCGTCCTATTTGGAAACATTTTAATTTACTTAGGTATGGAGATAGAAGCCAGCACCTTACACACAGCAGGCAGGCACTATACCATCAAGCCCATCAAGCTGTGCCTTGGGCTGTGCCATTAGGTTTTGAGTCCAGTGGATTGTACGCCTCCGCATTCACCCCACATGATGGGTGTTGTTCTTACTCAGACTGAGAGACAGAAACAGGTCCAGAGGCCTGAGTGACTCACCTAGAGGCATACCTCAGAGCTGAAAACATTACAGCTTTTAAAGTATTTAATTTTTTAAAATTAATATACAATTTCATGATTTCCTTCTCTGCCCCCTCCAACTCCTCTCTTGTTTTCAGACAGAGATTAATTTCAGGTACCACTTCTCCACCTTGATTTTTTTTGTTGTTGTTATTCTTTTGGTTTGTTGTTTTTGTTTTGTTTTGTTTGTTTGCTTTTGATACAGAGTTTCTCTGTGGAGCTTTGAAATCTGTCCTAATAAATGAGCAGGCCTCGAACTCATGGAGATTCACCTGCCCTTACCTCCCAAGTGCTGGAATTAAAGGCATGCTCTGTCATTTACAGCTCTGGCCCCATCCCCTGCTGTCTATAGTAGACCTGACTGTCCCGGAACTCATTGTGTAAGCCTTGAACTCACAGAGATCCTCTCTCTGCCTCGAGGATGCTGGGACTAAAGGTGCCTGCCAACAGGTCCGTCTCACAAGCATTTTTTTAAAGACAGGGTCTCACATTGGGGTCCCATTAATCTAGGCTGGTTAATCAGTGAGTCCCAGGGAATACCCCTTACCACTGCCTCTCCGACACTGCGATTACAAGTACAACCCAGCTTTTCATCTGGGTGCTAGGTACCCAACTCAGGTGGTCCTATCTCCACATGGCTTGGGCCACCATACCTAGTGAATACATCGTAGAGGATGAAACCAGCTCTTCATGGATGCTAGTCAAACGCTGCCCTCTGAGCCACATATCCAACTCTCCTTTTTTCTTTTCTTTCTTTCTTTACTTTTTCTTTTTGTTTTTTTTTTGAGACAGGAATTCTCTTAGCTTTGGAGACTGTCCTGGAACTTGCTCTGTAGACCAGGTTGACCTTGAACTCACAGATATCTGCCTGTCTCTGCCTCCTGAGTGCTGGGATTAAAGGTGAGTGCCACCACCACCAGGCTCCAATTCCCCTTTTATAAGACAGGGATTCACATAGGCAGGCTGAACTCCAACTAGATTAGTAGCCGAGACTGGCCTTGAATTCACATCCCCCTTCCTCTGCCCCTGAGTGCCGGGATGTCAGGAGTGCTCCCCAGCACCTGATGCTCCCCATCACTGACTTTAGCACTGAATAATATTGCTTGGATGAGCCCAGCTTCTAGAATCTTGAAAGCAACTCACAGATAACTGAGTGTTTTACCTCACTAACACTCTCACACATTTTATTCTTATTCCTTAATTTGGGAAAAAGCTAAAAATAGTAACAAATTCAGCCTTCCTGAGAACTGGGTTAGAAAAGCTATTGAGCAGAAAATGACAATCATTTTTAAATCTGGTCTGTGTGTGTGTGTGTGTGCGTGTGTGTGTGTGTGCATGTAGGTATGTGTGGGTGTGAATATATGGGAATACATGTAGAGGCAGGCACATGTGTGTATGGAGGCCAGAGGTCAGCCTTGGGTGTCTTCACTGACATGCGTGTGCAGGTGTCTGTGTGTGTGCGCATGCATGTATGCGTGCATGTGGAGGCCAGAGGTCAGTGTCAGGTGTCTTTTTCCTCCATTGAGCTCTACTTTATGTTTTGTATTATTGCTACATTATTATAACATATTGTATAAATATAAATAAAATAGTATATAGTTTTAATATTTTGTATATGAGTGTTTGTAGGTATGTATATGCAGACATGTGACAGCCAGAGGAGGCATCAGAACCCCTGGAACTGGAATTACAGATAGTTGTGAGACTCCAAGGCAGATGCCTTCCTGAAGTTGATGTAACAGACATATAAGTCTTTTGAGAATTCTTCGTATTTTTCTGTCAGTTGCATCAAAGTGAAGATCTGATCTATTGTGCTCCGGTTAGCTCTGAATCCGTACTGGGCCTCTGCTAGGATTTTTTCTGTCCTGCCCTTGATCCTTTGCAGTACAATGGAGGAGTCGATCTTACTGCTAAGGGACAACAAACTAATGGCTCTGTAATTTGAGCAGTCCAGCTTGTCCTTCTTCTTGTGTATGGGAATTATGACAGAATGCTTCCATTCCTCGATTTCAGGAAGGCATTCGATAGCATTTGGAGGAAACGACTTTGGGAAACAATGGAGTTCTACAGGTTCCCAGAGAAGATCATAAGAATACTAAATAATGCCTATAAAGACAGCTTTGCATCCGTCACAGTCTGCGGAGAGCTAAGTGATCAGTTTAAGACAGTCGTAGGAGTGGTGCAGGAATGCGTCCTCTCACCACTACTCTTTAATATATTCCTGGAATTAATACTAGCAACAGCCCTGGAGGATGACAAGATAGGCATGCAGATAAGTGGTATGCGAATCAATAACTCGCGTTTCCCTGACGTTACAACACTACTTGCTGAGAGTCCAAATGAGCTGCGGGCCATGGTAAATAGAGCGGTGGAAGTCAGTGAAAACCTTGGTATGAGAGCAAGCTCGGAGAAGACTGAGATACAACACATGGGCAGGGCGCACAAGGATTTTAACATTGTAACGAAGAATTAGAACATCACGCAAACAGGCAACTTTGTCTATCTGGGAGGAAACCTCACTTCAAAGGAGGGAACTATTTCAGACATCAAGAGGCGGATAGAGCCAGCTAGGGCTGCATTCCAGGCACTAGGAAAGGTTTGGCCAGCAAGAGACTTAACAACAACAACAGAACTACAAGTCTGTGAGATGATACTTGTCTTGAGCTGCCTTCCTTACAGCTCTGAAACCTGGACAATAAACTACAAGTCTGTGAGACACTTGTCTTGAGCTGCCTTCCTTACAACTCTGAAACCTGGACAATAAACTACAAGTATGTGAGACACTTGTCTTGAGCTGCCTTCCTTACAACTCTGAAACCTGGACAATAAAACGCTCCTCAGAACAGCAGCCGAAGGTGTTTGGGATGGCATATCTCAGGAGAATGCTAGGTGTCACACAAAGAGATAGACTGTGCAAAGATGACATTAAAAAATTTCTCCATCTACAGAAGGAGTAAATTACAGGATGTGGTGTTTGAGATATTTCAGCCACGTTATAAGAATGAATGATGGCAGATACCTGAAGATAGCACTGCTTGGAGGAGTGCATGGGGTAAGACGAAGAGGAAGGTCCAAAAAGCGCTGGATAGAACATCATAAAGGAAGACTGTGGAACCTTGAGTATGACAAATAGCACAAGCATCTAGGACTGCCCGGGATAGGAACAACTGGAGAACCAACATAAACAGGCTGCCCATGGATGCTTAAGCACTGCCAGGGCATAAATGGTGACGATGGTGATGACGTCAGCCTCCAAATGGGTTCTAGGAATCAAAGCCTGTTTTTTTTCTGTAAATGTTCTTGACCAATGAGCCATCTCTCCAGCTTCTCCCACCTTATTTCCTTGAGATGAGCTCTCTCAATGAGCCTAAGGAGCACCTTTCTGCTAAACTGGTTGGCAAGGGAACCTTAGGATCCTCACCTCTCTGTCCCCAATGACCACCATGTATCTGAGGAGGTGTGATCATCGCTGCCCTTTTGGGCAGTGACACCATCGCTGGTAAAAGGAGAAATGGAAAATAGTTCCAGTGGCTGTCCACGTAGAAGTGTGCGGGCAGTGTAGGAGTATGGGGAGAACCGGGTGGACCTGTATTTACTGACGTGGAAATATTCCTCAGTATTGCTCTGTGGGAAAGGCAGCCAGGACACTGGGTATAGGTGGATTGAAGCTCAGGCGAGCACAGTGAGCTAGGGGCAAGCAGAGCAGCTGCGCTGAACAGCCTGAGCCCCGGTGTGCTAACTGAAGGAGGGGCGCCTAAGGGAGCAAGGTCTACATTTTGTTGTCATACTCTTGGCCTCTTTCAGAACAAGGTTGTCCTATTTAGGAGAATTCATAGAGCTCCAGGAGGAGGTGTCTTGTTATTGAAGGTGAAATAGTCCTTGAACTTGTGACTTCTTCCTCCACCAGGTTTTTTGTTGTTGTTGTTGTTGTTTTAGTTTGGGTTTTTTTTTTAACTTTTCATTGTCATAAATGAAATTGGGATGAAGATTTCTCCTCCTCCTCCTTCCTCTCCTCCTCTCTTTTCCAGGTAGGATCTTGTGTGTTTGTTTGATTTTTTTTTCCCCTGAGATAGGATTTCTCTGTGTAGCTCTAGCAGTCATGGAACTCATTCTGTAAACCAGGCTGGCCTCAAACTCAGAGAACCTCCTGCCCCTGCTCCCGAGTGCTGGGATTAAAGACAAATGCGCCACCACTTCCAGGCGCTGGTGAGTTTTTTTTTTTTTTTTTTTTTTTTGGTTTTTCGAGACAGGGTTTCTCTGTGGCTTTGGAGCCTGTCCTGGAACTAGCTCTGTAGACCAGGCTGGTCTCGAACTCACAGAGATCCGCCTGCCTCTGCCTCCCGAGTGCTGGGATTAAAGGCGTGCGCCACCACCGCCCGGCTGGTGAGTTTTTAATATGTAGCCCAGGATGACCTTGAATTTGAGATCCTCCTGCCTCAACCTCTGGTATTCTGGATTCACAGGTGTACACAAACTTGTTTTCCTTCTTTCCTCTCTCCCTCCCACCCTCCTTCCCTCCCTCTCTTCCTCCCTCCCTCCCTTTCTTCCTTCCTCTCTCTCTCTCCTCCCTCCCCGTCTTCCTCCCTACTTCCTTTTAAAAACTGTCTGTCTTTACATTGATTTGTTTGGAGGATACATGTGTAGTAGCAAGTGTGTGGAGGTCAGAGAACAATTCATAGGTGTTTGCCTTCCTATTAACTATGGTTTGCGGGGGGGGGGGGGGGGGGGGGATTCAGTTCTGAGCACCAGACTTGTGTGCAGTGATCACTCTTCGAAAGTCTCATTCAGCTCAGGATGATCTTGAACTTCTGAACCTGCAGCTTCCATCTCCTTAGTGCTGGGATCACAGCACCGCTATGCCTGGTGTATCCAATACCAGGATGGAACCCTAGTCTCCTTGGGTAAGCGCTCTGCCAACTTAGCCACAGTTCCAAGTCCTCAGTAATTGCTTTCCATTATCTCCAAGATGTTATTGCAGTACCTGAGTAAGGACATTCCTAGGAAAAACAAACACTGGGCTTGACAACAGCATCTCACAGCTGAGAAGTTTCATTGTAGTGTTGGGAAACTTGGCTGAGTTGCTCTGGAAAAAGATGGAAAATGTTTGCCATCACCAGCAGTGGGGGAAGGTCGTCCCACAGTGTGGTTGGAAACCATTAGACAGGAGCTGGAAGTGCTACTGGAGGCACGGGTGTTTAGGATGTGCGAGGTGCTGGCTTCCACCACAAGCACCTTGCCCCTCACCGATAGGACAACCACATGCTACAAGCCTGGTGACAAGGCTTCACTCAGGAGGTGGAAGCAGGAGGGTGAGAAATTGAAGGTCACTTTTGGTGAGTTTGAGGCCAGCCCAGGCTATGTGAGTACCTGCCCACCTCCCCCCCCCCCAAAAAAAAAATTTAGGACTGAAGAGATGGTTCAGTGAGTAAAGCACTTGTCACCTAAGAGTGAGGACCTGAGTTCAGATCCCTAGAACCCACGGTAGGAGAGAATGGACTCCACAAATTATCATTTGACCTTCAGGGGGAGAGAGAGAGAGAGAGAGAGAGAGAGAGAGAGAGAGAGAGAGAGAGAGAGAAGAGGGGGGAGGAGAGAGGGAGGGAGAGACCATAACATTCACACATGAAAACACTAAAATAAAAACTATTCCCTTGCCAAACATGGTGGCATTCTCTTTAATCCCAGAATTTATGAAATAGAAGCAGGTAGATCTCTGTGAGTTCCAGGACAGCCGGGGATGCACAGAGAAACCCTGTATTGAAACCCCCACCCCACTCCCAAAAAATCTTTCTTTGACTTTAAAAAATTAATGGGTCGGTGTGGGTGTGGTTCGACCACCTTTTAATCCTAGAGAAAGACTAGGATTTAGATAGATTCCCTGTCAGACAGAGAGAGGGGCCAGGGCTAGGTAATAAAGGTGGCAAACTTCTTTCTCACTCTACTGACCAAAGACAAAAGCCTGAGGCTTAAAACAAAGGCCTTTCAGGCTTTTGTCTCCTGCCAGCAGGACCCTGCTGCTGCTGGGCTGGGTCAAAACATTCAAGGCCAGCTCAGGAAATGGTGCACAGCAGTTGTGGGCCAATCGGCCATCCTGTCTTTCTTCAAACTGACCAACCCTAAAGGAGGGAGGAAGACCCTTCAGAGAGTTTTAATCCCAGTCGTCCCGGAAGAGACTGGCTTTCTGGGCCTCTCTGCTTTTCTCTCCTTGTGTCCTCACTGCTGATTCTTGTCTGCTGCTGTTTGCTCTGCTGGGGATTTCCCCATTGCCACCTGTGGTGCGAAGGATTGTTCTGTCTTTTAATTCTCCAACTGGCAGGGAAAGGAGCCCGATAAAGACCTTACATTGTTTTATTAACACTTGACGAGGCCGAAGCAGATAGATCTCTATGAATTGGAGGCCAGCCTGGTTTATATAGCAAGGTCCAAGACAGCCAGGGCTACAAAGTGAGACCCTGTCACAGAAAAGAAAAAGTTAATGAGTGCAATTCATGTTTTTGTATTATTTCACAACATTTATTTAGTCCGTGTTTGTGTGCGTGTGTCTGTAAGTGCACGCAGAGTTCAGAGGACAACTCGCAGGAGCCAGGTCTCTCCTTCTACCTCGTGGATCCCAGGGGTCAAGCTATCAGATGATCAGGCTTGGTTGCCAGCCTTTGTTTTGTTTTGTTTTGTTGTTTTCTCTGACTGAGTCATCCTGTAGCCTCCAACCCCCACCTCACTTTAATGTCTTACTTCAGTATGCAAATGCTTTCCAAGCCTCTGCTTCTGTAAATTTTTTTCCATTGATCCAAACAAGTTATGTAATTGGCCCTGAGTTGGGGGGGTGCACATCCTCCCCAAAGGTGTGGACACTCAGAGATGCAGCCATACTGGGCCTCATTGCTGCAGTAATCTACCAGGTGATACTCTGTGCAATAAGTTTATGTTTGTTCATATTTGTAAGTACTGATTTTGCGTGACTGGCTTATTTACCTGTGTACAATGAGAGTATCGAGCGTGCGTGTGTGTGCATGTGTGCGTGTGCATGTGTGCGTGTGTGCGTGTGTGTGTGTGTGTGTGTGTGTGTGTGTAGAGATCCAAGATCACTCTTAGATATAGTTCCTCAGGAGCCACCCCCTTGTTGTTGCTTAAATTTTCTTTTTATTAGTTTTTCAAGACAGGGTTTCTCTGTGTAGCTTTGGCTGTTGTGGAACTCGTTCTGTAGACCAGGCTGCCCTTGAACTCACAGAGATCTGCCTGCCTCCTGAGTGCTGGGATTAAAGGCATGCACCACCACCATCCACCCCCAAATTTTTTAAAATAATTTATTTTATGTGTATCTTTGTGGGTCTTATTGTGTATATGAGCAGCACACACACAGAGAGACCTGGGCAGACCAAGAGAGGGTGTTGGATTCTCTGGAACTGGAGTTACAGATGGTTATGAGCTGCCCAATGTGTTCAGGGAACTGAACCTGTTTGTTATCATTATAAACACATGGGGGACTGAGATCGGTCCCATAAGGGGCGGCAGTGGGCCATGAGTGAGTGTTTATCTACTTTATCATCTCTCCAGCCTTTATTTTTTTTATTATATTTATTTACTTATTTCATGTGCACATGGTACATACCGCTGCACATCAGTGGAGGTCCAAAGAGAACTTGTAAGAATCAGTTCTTTCCTTCCACCGTGTGAATCCCAGGATTGAACTCAGGTCACCAGCCTTAGCAGCAAATATCTCCTTTACCCATTCAGCCATTTGACTCTCTTTTTCTAGGCAGGGTCTCACTATGCACCTCTCTCTGTCTGTCCTGGAACTCACTCTGTAGACCAGGCTGGCCTTGAACTCACAGTGATCTTCCTGTCTCTGCCTCCCAAGTGCTGGGGTCAAAGCACATCCCACCACCCCAGCTAGCAGTGGGTTTCTGTACGGGTGCTGAGGATCCAATTTGTTTATTATTCTTCTTTAACAGGCACTTAACTGATTGGGCCACTTTCGCAGCTTAAGATGCCTTTTCTTATTTGTTCCTTTGAGACAGGCTCTCTCAGTATGCAGTTCAGGCTGGCCCCAAATTCACCATCCTCTTGCTTCAGCTGTGCAAGCATCTAGGATTACAGCTGCGCACTACCATACCCAGCTCAAGATCTCTGTGTTTTATGGACTGCCTGGCTATTCTTAAGTCCACTTCTCTTCCTAACACTGTAATGATTGTGACTGTGTCCCCAGAATCCAGGTCCCACGATGATGGGATCTGCCTTCTTGTCTGACTTTATCTACGTTATAGCCTTGCCTCCAGGCACATTGTACCTGCTCTCTGACTCCACGCAGTGGGGTTGGTGAGCTGGATCAGCAGGTAGAGTCTACAGCCTGAGCGCAACGCCTCACAACGCACTCTGTATCATACCCGTGCTTCTCCACAGAAGTAAACAATAACGACCGTTCCTTTCGGTTACTGTGACAAAATACTGGGCAGAAACAACTGAAGGGAGTGTGATGGTTAACACTGTCAATTTGACAGGGTTGAGAAGCAGCTAGGAGATAAAGATCTCTGGGCATGTCGGTAAGGGTGTTTCTAGACTGAGTTAGCTGGGGTGTGAAGATCCTCTCTGAATATAGACGGCACTGTCCCATGGGCTGAGGTCCCTGGTTGAAGAAAAAGGAGAAAAGGAGCTAAACACCAACATGGATGGGATATGACCAGCTGCCTCACACTCCTGTCTTCCCCTTCTCTGCAACAATTGACTGTGCTCCTGAACTGTGAATCCAAATAAATCTTCCCTACCTTTAGTTGCTTTTTGCCAGGTACTGTATTATTATTCATTATGCTTTAGTGTGTGTGTGTGTGTGTGTGTATCTATATGTATGTATCTGTTTGTGTGTGCATGTGTCTGTGTCTGTATGTGTGTATATGTCCGTGTTTATATATATATATATATATATATATATATGTGTGTCAGTGTGTATGTGTCTTGTATGTGTCTCTCTGTGTATATGTGTGTCTGTCTGTATGTATCTGTTTGTGTGTGTTTATGTCTATGTATGTGTTCTGTATCTGAGCATAACTTAAAGACAAGAGGACACTTCCTATTCAATCCTGGAGGAAAAAATAGAAACATTCCCCTTCCTTTCTCCAAATGTAGAAATTGTTACTATAGGATATATACATTATAAGTGGACTGAGTGAAGGAATTTATTTATTAAATCTGTTTAAAAAAAAGCTAGCAATGTGCCAGGCAGTGTACTAAGCATGTACTAAGCCATTTAGTTAGCTCACTAACATACATATTGCCTTCTTTAGTCAGGAACACTGCAGTGAAGTGTCCCAGTCACATCTAAAGATGTGTCTGTGTGTATGTGTCTTTGTATGTCTGTGTTTGTATATGTGTGTATGTGCCTGTGTGTGTATATGTGTGTATGTACCTGTGTGTGTATATGTTGTGTATGTGCCTATGTGTGTATATGTGTCTGTGTGTGTGACCACACATCTGTGCATGACAGAGAACAATTCACAGGAGTTGTTTCTCTCTTTCTACCATGTGGGTCCAGGGAATTGAACTCAAACCCTTGGACTGTGGCAAGTGCTTTTACCCACCGAACCACCTCACTGGTATCTTGATGTCACATATTTTTTTAATAGTGAAGGGAAAATTAAGTAATACAGAGAATTTGGTCATGGTTTCAAAGGGTATTGGCTTGTTATGCGGGGGGAGGTATGGTAAAGTGGTCAAATTTCACCATGGTAAGTATAAACTTTTCACATGTTAGTAGTGTAGACCAAAGGGTGAATATCACCTTCAAAAACTCTCATAGTGGTGTGGTGGTGCCTTTAATTTCAGCTCTTGGGAAGCAGAGTCGCAGAGTCAGACTCATCTCTGTGAGTTTGAAGGCAGCCTGATCTACACAGTGAGTTCCAAACCAGCTAAGGATACACTGTAATACTCTATCTCAAAAACAAAACAAACAACAACAAAATACTCCTGGTGACCTACTTCTGCCAGCCATGTTCCATCTCTTAAAGGTTCCCCAACCTCTCACAATATAGCTAATCACCTGGGAAGCAAGTATTCAAAACCTGAATATGTAAGTATGTGTCAGATTCAAACCATTACACACACTCAAAATGAAATGACTTTTTTGCATGTTGAATGAAACCAAGAACCTCATAGATGTTAAGTAAATGTTTTACCATTAGTCTACATCTCCAGCCCTAAAATCTATAACTCTTGTGTGCGTGTATGTGTGTGATATGCATGTGTGTGTGATATGCATGTGTGTGTGCAAGTAAGAGGTAGAAGCTGAGCCTGGCATAGTGGTGCATGCCTTTAATTCCAACATTTGGGAGGCAGAGAAAGGAGGAACTCTGTGAATTCAAGGCTAGTCTGGTTTATAACGAGAGTTCTAGGACAGCCAGGTCTACATAGAGAGACCACTGCCCAGCTTGTATTTAATTTTTAATGATTATTTATTTTTTATTCTTAGTTGTATGTTAGTATGTGGGTATGTGTGCTTGTGTGCAGTATGCAAGAAGGCCAGAAGAGGGTATCTGAATCCTTCAGAGCTGTAGTTAGAGGGTTGTGAGCCACCTGATATGTGTGCTGGAAATTGAACTTATGATTTCTGCAAGAGTAGTGTGTGCTCTTAAATACTGAGCATTTCTCTAATCCTTCCATTTTATTTTTTTTTGTTTGTTTGTTTTGTTTTTCGAGACAGGGTTTCTCTGTGGCTTTGGAGCCTGTCCTGGAACTAGCTCTTGTAGACCAGGCTGGTCTCGAACTCACAGAGATCCACCTGCCTCTGCCTCCCGAGTGCTGGGATTAAAGGCGTGCGCCACCACCGCCCGGCCTTCCATTTTATTTTTAAAGTATAATTTTAGCTGGGCAATGGTGGTGCACACCTTTAATCCCAGCACTCTGGAGGCAGAGGTAGGAGGATCTCTATGAGTTCGAGGCCAGCTTGGTCTACAAGAGCTAGTTCCAGGACAGGAACCAAAGCTACAAAGAAACCCTGTCTTGGAAAAAAATAAAAATAAAGTATAATTTTATCTATTATTATTGTGCGTATGTGATATGTGTATGAATGTGGCACACACTTGTCATGGTACACTTGTGGAAATGAGGGAACAACTTGTAAAAGTCGGTTCTCTCTCTGTGGGATCTGGGAACTGAACTCAGGTCTTCAGCCTCACTCACAAGCATTTTTACATGCTAAGCCATTTCACCAGCCCAATTCTACCCTTTTCTTTGAGGCAGGGTTCTTGACTGAACTTTGACTAGACTTGCTGACCAATGAGCTCCGGGGATTCATCTGTTTTCTTACTTTGTATTGTTGAGATTCCAGATGCCCATGACTGAGCCCAGTTTTTATGTGGGTGCTAGGAATCTATGCTGTCTAGTTTTATGTCAACTTGACACAAGCAAGAGTCATAGGAGAGGAGGGAACCTCAACTGAGAAATTATCTCCATAAGATCTGGCTGGAGGAAAGCCTGTAGGGCATTTTCATAATTGGTTATTGATGGGGGAGGGCCCAATCCTTGAATGTGGAGCCATCCCTGGGCTGGTAGTCCTGAGTTCTATAAAAAAGCAGTCTGAAGGTGAGCACTGGTATATACACCTTTAATCCCAGAACTGAGGAGGCAGAGCCTGAAGGATCTCTGAGTTTGAGGTCAGTCTGATCTACAGAGTGGGTTCCAGGACAGCCAGGGGTACACAGTGAAACCCTGTCTCAAAATCAAAACAACAGTAAGCAGAAACAAAAAAGGAAGAAAGGAAGGAAGGAAAGAGCGAGCGACAGAGGGAAAGAGTGATGTGGGATATCCTTCTGTATATGTGCTGCTTTTATTGGTCGATGAATAAAGCTGTTTTGGCCAGTGGCTAACCAGAGTAAAGCCAGGTGGGAAGTCTGAACAGAGACATATAGAGAGAGTAGGCAGAGTCAAGCAAATGCCAGTCATCCACCAAGGAAACAAAAACATGGAGAAAGTGAGTAATGCCACAGACATGTGACAATACATAGACTAATAGAAATGGGTAAATTGAAGATGTAGGAGCTAGCTAGGAATACACCTGAGTTATTGGCCAAACAGTGTTGTAATTAATATACTTTCCGTATGATTATTTGGATCTGGAGGCTGGGAAACAAAAGTGTAGTCTCTGCTTACAAATGGCGCCCAATGTGGGACTTGAACCCACAACCTAGGATTAAAAGTACCATGCTCTACCGACTGAGCTAGTTGAGAGAGAAAGAGAGAGAGAGAGAGAGAGAGAGAGAGAGAGAGAGAGAGGAACAAGTAGCCAGGAGAAGCAAGTCAGTAATGAACATTCCTCCATGGTCTCTTTTTCATCAGTTCCTGCCTTCAGGTTCCTGTCCTACATGAGTTCCTATAATAACTTTTTTCAATGACAAACAGATGTGGAAATGTAAGCCAAATAAACCCTTTCCTCCCCAAGTTGCTTCGGTCATGGTGTTTTATCACAGGAATATTAAGACAAGATACAAAACTCAGGTTATTATGTGTATGCACGGGACACTTTACCTATTGAACCATCTCTACAGATCAAGCCTATGATTATCAGTTTATTCCATGCTGTGTTCATCGTATTCATGCTTAGGTCAACAGCACTTAATCAAGACACTGGGAAGTCTTGGCAATGGAGCTGGGATAATGGGAGACCAGAAATCCCAGGGAAAGTTGGTGGTCTTGTTTTTATTTCTGTTTCTATGATCAAATGCTGACGGGACTAGAGAGTCATTAGGAGCATTTGCTACTCTTCAGAGGACCCAGATTCACTTCCCAGCCCCACACTGCAGCCCACAACTGCCTGTAACTTATTTCCAGGGGATCTGGTACCCTCTTCTGTCCTCCATGAGCACCAGCACATCTGTGAACACATAATTACACACAATAGACATAAAAATAGATGCAATAAACAAATATTAAAGAAAAAACTGACAAAAAAGCAACCTGGGGGGAGAAAGGACTTTTCTAGAACCCCACTCAATGGTGTCACCTACAAAGGACAAGTCCTCTACATGAATTAATGAAGTCAAAAAAGTCCCTCGTTGACATGATGGCAGGCCAACCCAATCTAGATAACCTCTTTCTGAGACTATGCCCAGGTGTCTTAGTTAGGGTTTCTATTGCTGTGATAAAACATCATGACCAAAAGCAATGTCATAGGGAGCAAAGAATGTATTTCATCTTCAGTGTCTACATCACAGTCCACCACTGAAGAAAGTCAGGGCAGCAGTTCAAGGTAGGAATCTGGAGTCAGGAACTGAAGCAGAAGCCATGGAGGATTGCAGCTTATAGGCTTGGTCCACATGGCTTGCTCAACCTATGTTCTTATACAACTCAGGACCACATCACACACACACACTCACGCATGTATGTCTGTGTGCTAGGTCCACTCACATAAATCATTATGAAAATGTGCCCACAGGCTTGCCTACAGGCCAATCTTACGCAAGAATTTTCTCAATTATGGGAAAACTCCTCTGAGATAACTCTAGCTTTTCACATTGATGGAGGAGGGGTTGGGAAGACGTCACAACCAGTACATCAGGTGATCCTAGATTGTGCCAAACTGACAGATAAAGCCATCCACCACAGTTAGGAGACAGACTCCACAAACGTCAGTCATTCCACTCATAATTCTGCTAAAGATAGAACTTTGTAGCTGACAGACTCCAAACAGACTGTGTCTCTAAGTAGTGAGCTTCCTGTTCATGGAAGAAACCAAAGACAGATCAGGCTCTGAGCTCCGGGTAAGGCTTTAGACTCTCTGGTGTTGAAGTTTCCTTTTTCCTTAAGGATATTTGATTCCAGCAGAGGGCTGGAGAGGCAGTTCGGTAGTTACGGGCACTGGCTGCTCCTCCAGAGCACCTACATGGCCGCTTACAACTGTCTGCATCTCCAGTTTCAGGGGATTCGTGACTCTTCTCACACCCATAGGTTCCCACACACATGTAACATGCACACATATAGACGTAGGCCCACACATACATGTAAATAAATATATTTTTAAAAATGACCCAGAGGAGATTTGGTTTGGGGCAAGATGGGGGATGTCAATGTCAAAAGACGAAGCTGCTGGAGAAAACAGATGAGTGAAGAAAAGTAGTGAGCTAATGCACTGGGGAGAAGACGGGGTGGGGGGCTGGGGAGCAGACTTCAGGGGAACTTTACGCTCTCCCCGGCAGGGGCTTGTGAACCCCAGGCTGACCTCGAACTTGCTAGGCACTGGAGGGTGACCTTGAATTTCTCATGTTCCTGTCTTCACCTCCACCTCTGAGTGCCAGGGTGATGGGTGTGCACCACCACAGCTGGAGATGGAACTCTGTATGTAGCTCTGGTGGTGGAACCCAGGGCTTCGTGTGGGGCTAGACAGTGCTCCTCTAACTGAGTCGCATCCGCGGCCCTTGACCTTGCTTTTCATAGTTGCTAAATCACTGCTTGCTTCTGTCTGCCCAGGCACCTCCTCCCACCAGAGGAATGGAACTGAAGAAAGCAATGGAGTGGACAAAATGTTTCTTCTCATCAAGGACATACAAAGGACCAAGGACACACCAGGGGAGTGCTGTACCCTGAGCTGCTCCAATGCTGACAGTATATACTAGCATGACACATGACGTACAGTATACATGTGTGTGAGTGTGATTGTGTGCAAGCATACGTGTGTGCCCAGGGGCACATAGGTATTTATACCCATGAAAGAAACCAAGTGAAATTATTGGGCATATTGATAAATAAGGATGTGTTGATAGACAGTATTTCAATAGTATGCTCACAGCATGCATGCTTATTTTGTGTATTTGTGTAAGTGTGTGTATGTGCATACACACATGGATGAAGGCAACTTTGTCAGCACTCCATCTTCCTTGTTTTTAATCTTTGTATTACACTTTATTGATTTATATGTGTGCATGTCTGGAGGTTAGACTACAAGTTGCAGAAGTTGGTTTTCTCCTTCTACCATGCGAGTCCCAGGATCAAACTCAGATCGGCAGTCTTGGTGGCAAGCACCTTTTCCTCCTGAGCCACGTTGCCCACCCTGTCTTGTGTTTTGAGATGCTCTCTTACTGGCCTGGAACTTGCCAGTTAGGTTACACAGGCTGACCAACAAGCCCTACCCATCTGTTTGTCTCTGTCTCTGAATATTGAGGTTAGAAGCACATGTCATCACACCTGCCTTCTTCACGTGGGCTCTGGGACACAAACTGAGTTCCTCATGCTTCTATAGCAAGCACTTTTCCCACAAGGCCATCTCTCCAGGTCTTATTATGTCGAGATAGAGTCTTGCATAGCCCTGACTGTTCTAGAGTTTCCTGTGTATCTGAGAATGACGTTGAACTCCTAATTCTTCTGCCTCCACTTACTGAGTTTTAGGATGACACACATGCAGCCACCATGCCTGTGTTATATGGTGTTGGACACAGAATCTGGTTCTTTGGGCATGCAGGACAAGGAGTCTGCCAGCTGGACTCATCCCAACCAGAGAAAGCAGCCCTTTCTACTGCCTTCTTCCCCTTTATGGATGACCCCTGTGTCCATGGATTCCACTGATGCTGTCCTGAGCATGTGCAGATTTTTTCTCCTTGTTATCGCTCCTTTCCAAACACAGCTGAACATCCCATTAAGAAATCATCTACAGCCAGGCAGTAGTGGCACACACCTTTAATCCTAGCACTTGGAAGGCAGAGCAGGTGGATCTCTGTGAGTTCAAAGCCAGCCTGGTCTACAGAGTTTCAGGACAGACAGGGCTACACAGAGAAACCCTGTCCAAAGAAAGAAATCACCTAGAGTAAGCAGCATCCTTCTGTGGCCTCTGCATCAGCTCTGGCCTCCAGGTCCCTGCCCTGTTTGTGTTCCTGTCCTGGCTTCCTCCAATGATGGACAATGATGTGGAAGTGTAAGGCAGATAAACCCTTTCCTTCCCAACTTGCTTTTTGGTTGGGGTGTTTCATTGCCCAATAGAAACCCTAAGACAAACAGCAAGAGGGAAGAGGGGGCTGGAGAGATGGTTCAACAATTAAGAGCACTGACTGCTCTTCAGATGACTGGGGTTGGGAAGCTTACAATCATGCATGTGTAACTCTAGATTCAGGGGATCCAACATCGTCTTCTCACCTCCATAAGCACTGCATGCAAGTGGTGTACAGACATACAGACAAAGCACTCATACACCTAAAAAATTATAATAAATTTTGCTGGGCATGGTGGCACGTCCCAGCACTTGGGCAGCAGAAGCAGATGTATCTCTATACATCTGAGGCCAGCCTGATCTACACAGTGAGTTCTAGGCCAGCAAGAGCTACATTGTAAAACCTTGTCTCAAAAATATATAAATGAGCTGAGTGGTAGTGGTACATGCCTTTAATCTCAGCACTCTGGAGGCAGAAGTAGGCAGATCTCTGAGTTCAAGGCCAGTCTGATCTACAGAGAGTGCCAGGACGGCAGGGCTATGGAGAGGGACCCTGTCTTTAAAACACAAACAAACAAATAACTGCAACAAAACAATCCGAACAGGACCCAGCCTCTGGTGGTTTACCAGTCACTGTATCTGTATGTTACAAAATTCTGGCCTCCTTGATATCCCTTGGGGACCTGAAACTGAATCCATGCAAAGCAACACTAGCCATTCTCACCCAGCCCCTCATCAAATGTCCCCATCTTTGTACCTGGGAGCATCAGCTTCCAGGCTGAGAAAGACAGAGCGATCTGAGCATTTTCAAGGCCCCACCCCTACCTTTCCACTCCTGCCCTCCTGTGTAGGATTCCTTGGCAAGTTCTGTCAATTCTATCTCCAAAACATGTTCTGCGTCCTTACATTCTTCCCAGCCCTGAAACCACACCCTAAGGTTGGCCTCCTTAACGGAGCTTGTGTGGTCCACTGGGTACCAGTAGGAATGTCTTAGAGATGGTGGGTCCCTCAGGGCCAATTCGAAGCTCACGTATGTATATGAGCACTCCTGGACTAGATGTTCAGTTAGGCTCTGTTACTTGCATACATACTTCGTCAATCCCCCTCCCGTTCCCTGTCCTCCTCCCTTGTACTAAAGGATTGAACCAAGGGCCTCCTACGTGCTAGGCCAGCTTTCCACCACTGAGGCCCACCTCCGGTATCTCACTGGTGGATTCTGAACTCCACCCCAGTTCCTCACTGACAGTTTCGAGTCTCTCCCAACAAAGCACACCCCTTGCACTATAGACTACCTTTTTTTAAGATTTTTATTTCTTGTTAGAGTGCTTGTATTCATGAGTGCAGGTGGGTGTGTAAGCTGCCACATAGGTGTGTAGGTCAGAGGAGGTAAGAGGACAGCTTGCAGGACTTGTCCCCAATCCTGATGACTTCTGTTTGATGCCCAGAAAACACATATTGGAAGGAGAGAACTGACTTCTCCAAGTTGTCCTTTGAGACATACACATGCTAAACAAATAAAAACAAACATTTTAAAAATTAAGTAAGCATTTTAATTTTTAACTCAAGTCCCCTCATTGCTTTGATCTCCTTAATTTTCCCCAAATGCCCCCTTTCTACTTCAGTGCCCACCTTGGATGACACTGGTTTTTGTGTTGTTTGGGTGAAACCCAGGGCCACAACAGGCTTGGCCAGTTCTCTGAGCCACACTCACAGGCCCACACGTCGCGTAGTTATCCAGTTTCCTCCATTCCTTTCGACTGGGACAGTTTCTCAGACACTCCTTGTGTCTAGTGCTCTCAGTGGTGGATTGGAGGAAGGCTAGGGTGTGTTGCAGAACCCTTCTGTCGTCTGTCTGTCTTTCTCTCTCTCTCTCCTGCCTCTTTTTCCTCTTCCTCCTTCCTCTTGACAGGATATTATTCCTCAAAAGTTGCCCTCCAGTCTACTATGTAACCAAGGATGCCCTTGAACTCCAGACCTTCTTGCCTCTATTCCACCACCACACCCCAGGTTTGGTGGTGGCTGGGATGGGATCCAGGGATTCCCTAATGGCAGGCAAATTCTCTCTCCTCTTCCTCTTTCTTCCATATATATCATCCTTTACATCTCTCTCTTTCTCCCCACCTCTCTCTTTTTCTTGAGACAGAATATCAGTATGCTCCTCAGACTAGTTTCCAATTCTTAGCAATACTCCTGCCTCAACTACCCTAGGTTGGAATTACTGGTGTATAGCACACCTAGTCACCTAGATTTTTTTTTTTACTTTTTTTTTTTTCAAACAGGTGTCATTCTGTTGCCCAAGCTTGTCTGGAACTCTTGCCTCAAATGATCCCCTACCGTCCCTGGCAGACATTTTATGGGTTGGAGAGAGACTGAGTCAGGCACCAAAACAGTGAGATTATCACAGAGAGAGCGAGCAAATGCAGGATCCCCTGTCTGGGGAAGGGGGAGTTTGAATCAGGCTTACTCTGCGTAGCCCCTGGCTGGTCTCAGACTCAGAGATCCACCTACCTCTCCCTCCCAAGTTCTGGGATTAAAGGCAAGCACCTGGTGTTGGAGCGCCTTTCAAATTCCTTATTCCACAGGGCGCACGCATCTCTGCTCATTCCTGCCCTGGGGCTCGGCCCTTATAGGTCCCTCTGTTTGGAATGTCTTTGTGAAGATATCTCCTACCATCCAACATTCCAGCATCGACTCTGCCCCCATTCCTCCAGGAAGCCTTCCCCTGACAGTGTCCCAGCAGAGGTAGCCTTCTCCAGTCAGTATATACCCTTTCTTCCAGAGGACCTGTGTTCTAGTCCTGTGGGCACCTGCATGCGTGCACATATACATAATTAAAAATAAAGAAAACAAGAAGTGTTTTAAACTACATTTTGTTTACTGGTTGTGTTACACACTTGTGCCATTTCGTGTGTAGAGATGGGAAGACAGCTTTACTATGTGAGTTCTGGGTACCAAGCCCATTTCGTGTGTAGAGATGGGAAGACAGCTTTACTATGTGGGTTCTGGGTACCAAGCCCATTTCGTGTGTAGAGATGGGAAGACAGCTTTACTATGTGGGTTCTGGGTACCAAGCCCATTTCGTGTGTAGAGATGGGAAGACAGCTTTACTATGTGGGTTCTGGGTACCAAGCCCATTTCGTGTGTAGAGATGGGAAGACAGCTTTACTATGTGGGTTCTGGGTACCAAGCCCAAGCTGTCAGACTTGGTGACAACCTCATTCTAGGCACTGGGTCACCTTAGCAGCTCCACGTTTAGTTTAGTTTTGTTTTGATTTGGAGATAGGGTCTTGTTATTGGCTGGTCTGGAACTCTCTGTTTTGTTGACCAGGCTAGCCTGGAACTCACAGAAATCTATCTGCCTTGGCCTGCAGAGCCTGAGTACTGGGATTAAAGGTATGCACCACCACCTGGCGTGGTTTTGTTTGTGAGGCAGGGTTTCACAGAGTCCAAGCTGGCTATATTTATTAAATTTTTTTTTAATGTACTTTGGTGTTTTACCCGCATGTATGGCTGTGTGAGGGTGTCAGATCCCCTGGAACTGGAATTACAGACAATTGTGAACTGCCTCAAGGGTACTGGGAATTGAATCAGGTCCTTTTGTAAGACCGGCCAATGCTCTCAACTGCTGAGCCACCTCTCTAGCTCCCCACAAATTTATATAGCCAAAGATGACTTTGAACTTGTGACCCTCCTGTCTCTACCTCCCAAGATCTGGGATGACAGGTGTGCCCCACCAGGCCCAGTTTATGGGGTCCTGAGGAGAGAATGCAGGGCTTCCTGCTTGCTAGGCAAGTCCTCCACCCACTGAGCTATATTCCTCGGCCAGAGACCCTGCATCTCAAGGGGGGGAAATCTTCCCAGTAGCTTGATTCAAGGGTTAAATTATTATGCTAAGACTTTGAGGGAGGATTAAATGAGAAAAAAATACACACTCTAGCAAAAACCTTGCAGATGACTTTTATGGGAATTCTCTGGCACCCCCAAACTTAATCCTGAACACCCCTGACCTATAAACCTTCTAAGTCATCTCCACCCCCAAGCTTAATAACCAGGGCCTTTCTGTCTCATGAGACAGGAGGCGTGAGAGAGACTAAGGATCCAGGTGAGGGAGGAGGAAGGAGGCAGGAATTTGCTGGGAGCGGGAGGGAGGCTGCGAGTTGGGGGCTGCCTGCTTACACAGAAGAACCAGTGTGTCTGAGGCTGCCCTGGCTGCAGGAACAGGCCCCCAGGGGCAGGTGGGCCCTCCATTCCAGCCTGCCTGGCCAGTGTGTGGGTGGGGCAGTCTAGCCCAGCCAGGCTTACAGGTCTGCCAGGTGTGGGGGCTGGGCCCCATGAGGGCCCCCAAGGCCCTGGGGTTAGGGCATTTAGCCTGGCTTCTGCTAGGACATTTTTAGATGCCCCCTGCCCTTCCAGACCAGTGTGAATGAGAGCCTGCAGCTTTCTCCTGGGATGGAAAACAAGTGCCTACACGTTCACCCTGTGTCTCTCGAGTGTTTGCAGCAGGCTGTAGGTTCTCTGGCTCACCTGAGCTTGTCCTTAGAGGTCCACAGAGGTCATGAGAACCGTCTCAGGGAAAGCAAACAAGTGGGTGAGCCGGGTAGAACATGCCAGGCTCATAGTAGTGTAGGGTAGTAAAGGGAACACCCTTCCTTGCCGGGGAGTCTCTTCCAGTGTTCCCAGCCCCGCGAATACAGCAGATAAGGAAACCGAGGCTCAGTGCAGAAGTCACCTGGTATGCATGCTTTAAGAGCCTGGGCCGGGAGCCAAGGCGGGAGACGTAGTGACGCAAAGGTGCACGTGCGTGCCAACACACTACGCACACTGGCCGCTTTGTGTATCCACACCCACTCCTGCTTAGGCACATCCAGACAGGAGGACACATGCCCCAGCTCCCCTCCCTCGGGCACACCCATCCCCCTGCCCAGTCACATGCTCTGCTCTCCACCGTGAGACCTATGCCTAAGTAGGTGTGTGTGATGTGCATCAGGACACTGAACTTTTAACAAAGAGTCAGCCCTGGGGTTGGGGAGCTTGAGGACCTGCATATAATAATAATAAGAATAAGAAGAAGAACAAGAATATTCCAGATCCAGGTGATTCAATGCCCCTTTTCAGTTTCTACTGGCTCCAGGCAAGAATGTGGTGCACACACATACATGCAGTTAAAACACTCATACACATGCAAATAAAAATAAATAAATCTAACTGGGCAGTAGTAGCATATGCCTTTAATTCCAGCACTTGGGAGGCAGAGTTCGGAGTTGGAGGCCAGCTTAGTCTACAGAGTCAGTTCCAAGACAGCCAGAGCTGTTACACAGAGAAACCCTGTCTCAAAAAACCAACCAAACAAACAAACAAAACAAACAGACAGACAAATAAATTGTCTTAAAATAAAGAAAATAGCAGAATATTTGTATTAAACTTATACAATATTTTCACAAACTCTATTGTATGCATGTGTGCGCACGAGTGTGTGGTGCATGCACATGGATATGTGTGTGTTCCAGCATTTGGAAGATGTTGGATGTCTTTCCCCACCAAGGATGTCTTTTCTTTGTCTTGTTCCCTTAAGACATGATCTCTTGTCTAAATGGAAAGTTCACCATTTCAGCTAGGCTGGACAGCTAAGGGGCTCCCTGGATCTGCCTGGCTCTGACTCTTGATGCCGGGATTATAGGTACACAAAGTCATACCTGTCTTTTCAGGAGGGCTCTGGGGATTTGAACTCATATCTTACTGCATGCACAGCAAAATTTTTATTTATTTATTTATTGTGGCTAGAGAGACAGCCATGGGTGCTGGGAACCGAACTCTTATATTTTTGGTTGTGAGCCTAGCCTTTAACAGCTGAGCCATCTCTCCAGCCCACAGCAAATGTTTTTATCCTACTGAACCATCTCTCCAGAGACACAGAGACATAGAGAGGATTCCATCATGAAGTCCAAATAGGCTTTGCCTTAAACTCGAAGCAATTCTCCTGTTTCAGATTTCTGAGTATGAGGATTTCAAGTCTACATGTACTGTCTCTTTTTTTTTTAATGAAGCAGAGTTGATGTTTAATAAGGATATTTTAGTATAGGCTTAAGCAAAGAGTTAAGAGAAAGAGAGGAGTTCAGAAGAAGACACACACGAGGGCATGGGTGTGGACTTCTTGAAGAGTTGCAGAAAGTAAGGCATGCCCAAGTGCCAAGTGTGGGTACAGACTCTTCAGATGAGTTCCACGTAGCTCAGGCTGGCTCTAAACTACTGATCCTCCTATCCCCGCCTCCTAAGTACTGGGATTATAAGTGTGTACCAGCATGTATGATGCTAAGGATTAAACTCACGTCTCTGTACACGATAGGAAAGAGCTCAGTCAACAGAGCTACAACCCTAGCCCTCATATACTTCCAATTATCTCTACATGACATGATTCATACTCATTATATATATGCTATGTATGTTGTCATGTTATTGTTTGTTTTGCTTATTTATTTGTTAGCTTATTAATTTTGAGATAGGATCTCACTGTGTCACCCAGGCTGGCCTGGAACTTGATATGTAGATCAGGCTAGACCTGGAACTTACAGAGATCTGCCTGCCTCTTCCTTTTTGAGTGCTGGCATTAAATGCTTGCACTGCCAAGCCCAGTTCTGTCAGCATATTGTATTACTTGGAGAATAATTTTTTAAAATTTATATTTATTGTTTAGTTATGACTCAAATCTGAGAGCTTGAGAGATGACTCAGAAGAGTTTGTGCTGCTCTTGTAGAGGACTGGAATTCAATTCCCATCGTTCATATTGAGAAGCTCACAAACACCAAAGATTCAAGATCCAGAGGATTTGATGCCCTCTTCTGGCTTCCCTGTGCATACGCACACATGTGTGCACACACAATTCAAACTCAAACACACACACTCAAACTCACATGCACACACACACACACACACACACACACACAAAATAAATTGTTAAAAAACACTTTTGTATGCCGGTCAGTGGTGGCACATGCCTTTAATCCTAGCACTCAGAGGAAAGAGGCAGATGGATCTCTGTGAGTTCGAGGCCAGCCTGGTCTACAGAGCAAGTCCAGGACAGACTCCAAAGCTACACAGAGAAACCCTGTCTCGAAAAACAAAAAAAAGGAAAAGAAAAAAAAAAGGAAAGAAAAAAACAAACAGGGGCTGGAGAGATGGCTCAGAGGGTAAGAGCATTTCCTGCTCTTCCAAAGGTCCTGAGTTCAATTCCCAGCAACCACATGATGGCTCACAACCGTCTGTAATGAGGTCTGATGCCCTCTTCTAGCCTGAAGGCATACACAGAGACAGAATATTGTATATATAATAAATAAATATAAAAAACCAAAAAGCCTTTTGTAACCTTAAATTCCTGGTCCTCCGGACTCCACTCCTGAGTGGTGGCAGGGTGTGATGCAACACCTGGGTTTTAGACATCATCTGTTTTGTTTTTTGTTGGTTGGTTGGTCTTTTGTTGTTATTTTGAGACAGTTTCACAGTATAGCACTGGCTGGCTTAGAACTCACCTGCCTCTACCTCCAGAACACTGGGATTCAAGGCATACACGACCACACCCATCTGTTGCTTCATTTTTGAGACAGAGACTCATTCTATAATCAAGGCTGGTCTGGAACTCATGGGCTATACTTCTGCCTCAGCTTCCTGAGTGCTGAAATGATAGAAGGAAGCCACCATACACAGCTGGACTCCATGACTTTTCTAAATACTTTATCTTTCATTCTTTCTTTTGAATCATTTATTCTTTGACAAGTTCATACATATGTGAAATGTGTTTGATCATGTCCCCTCCAGTGCCTCCACCATTCACCTGAAACGCCCCCAAAAACATGTCCCCCTTTCATACCACTTTTTTTTTTCAGCCCACTGAGTTTAATTAGTCCTGCCTGCTGGAATACTGACTGACCGTGCTGCTTTGGTCTTGCGGTCTTGCGCAGGTCTAATGCGAGTAACCACAGCTGCCGTGAGTTCCTGAGTCCATCAGCCATGTCCTGTCCAGAGACTGTTTTCATGGCGCTCCTTCCCACCCTCCAGCTCTTACTGTCTTTCCGTCTCTTATTCCATGATGGTCCCCAAATTTTGGTGCATGTGTGTGAGACACAGACCGATGGATGGTCTATTCTTTAGGGCTGAGCACTTACCAGTCACCGATCCTCAGCGTGCTGACCAGTTATTTCCAATCTGCAATTAATTGCAACCACAGCTGTTGAAACTGAAAGCACAAAAGACAGACTGTGTGTGCAAAAATTATCCACCGAGGAGTCATTGCTCATACGTACAAAGCCCCATGTATACAACCACACCCGCAGACTCACATACGAACCCATTCAGACCCGGCCTATCCTTACCTACGTCCAGTAGAGCCCTCCCTCAACAAATACTGCAGATATCAAAAGTATACATGAGGACATTGCAAAAACACCCAGTAACAAACACAGGACCACTCTTACACACGCAGCCTTTCTCCTGCCTCAATACACCCACTCACTATCTCCACCATCTTCCTGCCTTGACAGAATCAATAATCACACCCTTTTATGATAGATAAACAAGTTTGGAATCTCTCTCTCTCTCTCTCTCTCTCTCTCTCTCTCTCTCACACACACACACACACCAGTTTCAATCTTTGAAAACAGAAATGTGAATCTTTGATACTACTCATTTACTGATCTCACGCAGCCCAGGCTGACCTTGAACTCACAAAAATTCTCTTCTCTTCACCTCCCAAGTGCGTTGACTACCATGCCTAGTTTATGTGGTGCTGGGGAAGAACCCAGGGCTTTGTGCATGCTAGGCAAGCACTGGAGTATAGACGCAGCCCTGTATTACATATCTTGAATATACAACATGAGTGCAACAGGCACCTTTACACACAGATGACATCACATAGCTAGATACCTATGAACGGAGACTGTCGCTTGAATCCATTCACAGGTGCTCTCAGGCACATGGAGACAAAGACATTCTTTTTCTTTTTAAACGGAGACAGGGTCTTGCTCTGTAGCCCTGGTTGGCCTAGAGCTCACTGTATAGACCAGGGAAGGCTCAGACTCATGGAGAACCACCTGCTTATGTGAGGGATCAACAACACGTGGCACCATTATTTTTCTTATACGGTCTTTAATATCAAATTTTATTTAGTTTAAAAATCATTATTAACGGAAGAGGTGGTGTGGAGATCATAGGACAACTTACTGGAGCCGGTTTTTGCGTCCCACCACGAGGGCACCAGGGATTGAATTCAAGTCTTCAGACTTGTTAGCAAGTTTATTTACCTACTGAACCATGCCTTCATCACTCCCAATCACCATTCCTATACCCACACAACGAGAAACAGAACAGGTGCATACACACACTGGGCTCCTGACTGGGTCAAGCAGAATAAATCCACATAGGTGCTCACTCAGCGACCTGAATGTGGACACAAGCCTGCATGGACATCCACGATAAAGGCTACCTAAGCCCTCCAGGGTCCAGGCGTGAGCAAAACACACACACACACACACACACACACACACACACACACACACACACACACACGCACATGCGTTCCTCTGCAGCCCTTCCCTCCTCCGCCATCACCGCAGCCCTTTGCATCAGGACTACACACAGTAGCGTTGGTGGTGTCTGTGGGCACCCGTGGGGACGTAGGGTGCCGGAGAGGACTGAGTCCAACCCAGGAGGCGGGGTGCACCTGGGCTCCGCCCCGGGGCGGGGTCGACGCAGCGTCGCCAGCGCGATCGGCCGCACCTGGTTCAGCGGCGCCTCAGCAGCGTTAGCAGCAACAGCAGCAGCAGCCGCCGCGGCAGCGGGGACCGTGGTGGCGGCGGCCCCGCAGCAGCGCAGCCCAGCCCATCGGAGCGCGCCGACCCGGGCGGCTGTAGCCCCGGCGTCGCCATGGTGGAAGCGGCGCCCGCGGGGTCCGGGCCACTGCGGAGGACTTTCCTCGTCCCCGAGATCAAGTCATTGGACCAGTACGATTTCTCTCGGGCCAAGGCGGCGGCGAGTCTGGCGTGGGTGCTGCGGGCCGCATTCGGGGGAGCAGGTAACCCGAAGGCCTTTGGGGAAGGGACAGGGGCGCCAGGCTGGGGCGCGGCAGGTGCGGGGGGCGGGGCGCCAAGCCGGGGCCGTGGGAACAATAGCATCGGGGCTGCTCAGGGTCCCCCGAGCTCTCAGTCTCTGCTAAGCTGGGCCTCCAAGCTTCCTGCTCGGCCCGGGCCCTTGGACTTTGCCCGCCCGGGTCGCTGGAACGCAGTGGGGGGTGGGGCCGCCAAGCAGCTGTGCGCTGGGGGAGCCTGGGATTAGAGCCCCCAGGTGAGCAGGGGCGGGGTCTGCAGACAAATTTTGGGTGTGTGGGGGAAGGGGCTCCTGCTACAGTCCTCTGCTTCCCGCCTCCACCCCACTTCTCAGACCCCAGGGCCTGACTGCATGGCCAACTCCCCTTTTACACATATCAGAAACATATAAGGATTTCCCCTACCCCACCCTAATACCCACCCCACAACACACACCGTGGCTTGGACTCCCCAAGGAGCGTTTTAAGAGCTCAGATCTACAGAGCTCTGTGACTGGGACACACACCCTGCATTGACTCTGTCTGCGTTGCGGGTGGCCAGTGTTGGGGGACTCTGGGAAATCCCCCCCTTTCGTCTCGATGACTTCTTGCCACAGGATGGCAGCTGTGACTTATGGCCCCATTTTCCTGAGGATTCAGGCGGGCATAAATGGCTTATCCACCAGGTGTCCTGGGGTGGCAGCCCCAGCTGGCAGGCCTTCTCTTATTGAAGCTGACCCTTCTCTGCCCTCTTCTTCATGCTTACAGACCTGAGGGACTAGGGCATCCTACTGGAGAGAATGAGGGTGGATTGTTAGACCTGGGAAGTCTCTCCAAGTCCTGGCTTTGGGCACCTTCAGCCACCGCAGGCCAGAGCTGGGAGGCCAAGCCTGCTCTTAGGAAAAACAGGGGTTAATTAAGGTCTAGGCCTTCCTGGGAGCAGCAACAACTCTGTGTGTGTGTGTGTGTGTGTGTGTGTGTGTGTGTGTGTGTGTGTGTGTGTGTGTGTGGTGGGTGATGCCCTGCCCTCCTACTGATTTTGGCACCAACTGGGTGCAGCCCCTCCCCCGACTCTGTTGCCTTCCCAGATCAACCTGTTCTGGGTGTGGGTCTCCTGTGACAGTTGTCAGTCAGTTGCTTCTGCCCAGTCCTGTCTTTCCCACTTTCTCTTAGTCTCTCTTTCTGCACCCTTCCCTGTGTGGCCAGCTAGCTCCGACACCTGCCCACCCCCAGGGATTCGCTAGATAAAGAAAAGATTTGGGAGTTGGGACCTGTGTCCCAGGCAGTCCCTCACATGCTGAAATAATTAGATTAGAAAGACTCACTTTGTAGGCTTTTCGTTTTGATTTTTTTACTATGTGTGTCTAGAAGTGTGGGTGTGCACCCCAGTGTGTAGTTCTGGACTCCTGACTGAGGTCAGCTGGCTTTGGCACTAGGCACCTCTCCCCACTGAGCAGTCCTGCCAGCCCAAGAGCACAGCTTGGCTAAGTCGTAATTGAGTTTGAGTCCCAGCCCTTCTACAATGTGGAGAAATAATTCAGATTCTTTGAACTTTGGTTTTTTTTTCTTTTTTTTTAAAGGTGTTTGTCCACTTATGTATCCATGCCTGAAAACACATAGAAGCTCCTTCCGTGTAAGGCATGCCATGGTTTTCCACCCCAGTACTTTTTTTCTTCTCAAGACAGGGTTTCTTTGTGTATTCCTGGCTGTCCTGGAGCTCACTCTATAGACCAAACTGGCCTTGAGCTCACAGTGATCCTCCTGCCTCTGCCTCCCTAGTGCTGGGATTAAAAGCATGCACCACCACAGCCCATTGACCCCAGTCCTTTTTTTTTTTAATTACATTTATTATTTGTGTGTGTGGGGGGGCACATATGCTGTCAGAGAACAACATGGGTCCTGGGGATCAAACCCAGATCGTCAGACTTGGTGGCAAGAACTTTTATGTGCTGAGCTGTCTTGCTAGCTTAAGGCTCCCAATATTTTTGGGGCCAATTTGCTGAGAGGTGAATTCCTTGTCTTACGTGACACCCAGTTTGATGGGTGCTCCCAGTGGCTACTGCTGTGACTTGTGAAAGTACTTTACTAATGCCCCTCACTGTCCCTTAGCCAGAGGATAGTGCAGAAATCACTGTATCATTTTACACAAGGGAAGAAAAGCCCCTTGAGGGAATCCCTCAAGCTCAGCTTAACCATTTCTCTTCCTATTGATCCAGCCCCTTCCGTGGCTGCAGCTGCCCTGGGGATCAAATTCAAGTTGTCATCTACCTGTCTCCCAAACAAGAAGGGGGTGTGGGACTGGAGGAAATGATGAGGAACAGAACTATATCAATTTTTAAAAATACTTCATTTATTTATTTGTTTGTTTATTGGGTACCACAGGATGTATATGAAGGTCAGAAGACGATTTGAGGGTGTAGATGTCAGGGACTGAACTCAGACTGTCAGGCAAGCGTCTTTACCAGCCGAACCATCTCTCTCTTCCTGTTTTTTTTTTATTACCAGCACTTGGGTTGAAACCTAGGGCCAGCATGCTAGCAAGGGCTCTCTAGCTGAACTATGACCCCAGTCCCTCATTGGGGGATTCTGCGAAGGCCCTGTACCTCTGAGCCACACTTTCAGCTCCTCCCTGGTGACCTCTGGGCTTGTGTTTTTTGCTAAGCCACAGTCTCAGGCCTCTTTTTACTTCTTTTGAGATAGAGTCTCACTAAGTTGTCCAGGTTGACCTATACTCTCTCACTCTGTAGCCCAGGCAGGCTTTGGACTTTCTTTTCCGATAAAAGAAATGATTTATTCTTGTGTATGTATACAAGTACTCTACAGAAGGACAGCTCTCAGAAGTTGATTCTCTCCTTCCTTTGTGTGGCTTCTGGGCATAGAACTAGGCTCACCAGGCAGGCTTGCAATGTTAGCACCTTTGCCTACTGAGCCATCTCACTGGACCCCAGGCTTGATCCTCCTGCCTCAGCATCCTGGTTTGCTAGGATAGTAGGCTTATGCCACCAGGCTCTACAGACTTGGGATTCTCTACAAATGCCTTTCAAGAGGCGGGCCATTGTTGGGTGCTTGCGGTGTGGAGGAGATGCGGGGAGAGATCAAGGACACTGGGGATAGGCACCGAATTAGATCCTGGATATCAATGGTGGTAAGACCTGGTGTGGGCCAAGCAGCTGGGCCTGTAGGAGAAAATTGCCAAGATCTTTCAGAGAGACAGGTGAAGGGATGCTCCCCTGAGAAGCAGTCTTGAAGGCCACCAAGGGCAGGAGCCTGTGTATGCAAAGAACTTCTTAGAGGAGAACTTGGAGCTCTTTGTGGTGGCTGGAGGTCAAGGCAGAAAGATAGTGTGTGCTCCAGAAGGAAGGCCTCTCAGACTAAGATCTGAGGGCACTGGGGAGTCAGAGAAGGTGTCTGAGGACCAACAACTAAGGCTTGGGGAGGGGCAGTTCTGGTGACTTCCAAGGTGTGCTTGTGAGGTATGCAGGCTGGTGGGCTCAGAGGAGACAAACTTGGAGGTAAAAGGTTTCATGTAAGTCTGAGAAACACTGAATGCCATTCCTGAGGCCTTGAGAGTATGAGAGAGGTCTGTGAGGGAAACTGCTTTCATCTGAGCTCCCCTGTTTACTGACTGTGTGATCTTGGGCAAGTTAGCTTAGTTCTCTGAACCCTGGTTTTCTTATCTGTATATGGTATTGGAATAAATGCCTCAGGGGCTAGGGATGGAGCTCAGTCATACACAAAACAAGACCTTATTCTCCAAGACAGCAACAAAAGTGTGTTTTAGGATTAAACACACAAAAGGTCATGGAATGGATAATACTTGTTATGTTATGGGAATGTTCTGCCCAGTAGGGGTGGGACTAGCCCCCATGTAGTTTCTGAGCACCTGAAATGTGGCTAGCGTAATCTAGATGTGGTGGCGCATGCCTTTAATCCCAGCAGAGAGGCAGTCCAATCTCTGTGAGTTCGAGGCCAGCCTGGTCTACAGAGGGAGTTCCAGGACAGCTAGTGCTATACAGTGAATCCCTTTCTTGAAAAAACAAAACAAAACCAAAAGCCAACAACAACACCAAAAACAAAACCCAGAATGTGGGGATGTGGCTTAGCTGATAGAATGCTTCACTTAGCACGCAGGAAACCCTGAGCCCCACGCTCAAATCCGCACAAACTGGGTGTGGTGGAGCAGGCCTGTCGTCCCAGCTTTTCGGAGGTAGAGGCATAAGGATCACAAGTCCAAGGTCATCTTCAGCTGAGTTTGAGGCCAACCTGGGCTACAAAGACCCTATTTCAAAACCCAAAATCAAATCGCCTGTTAGTGTTTTGATACTCAGTATGTATTGAAGTGGTGTTTGAATGTGTATTGGGCTGGCACCAGATTAATGGTCTTTGTTTCGACTTTTTAACTTTCTATTTTTAGTATTTTCTCACTATTTAATTTTTTAACTAGAATTTTTAGTCATGTTTATTTAGTGTGGGGGGATGTGTGTGTGTGTGTGTGTGTGTGTGTGTGATGCATGCATGCCGTGTGTGTGCCATGGTGTGTGTTGCAGGGTCAGGGGACAGCTACTTTGGGAGTAGTTGTCAGTTCTCTGCTTCCACCATGTGGAAACCAGAGATTGAACTCAAGTTGTTATGTTTAGCGACAAGTGCTTTTTACCCTCCGAGCCATTTTGCTGGTCCTTTTTGTTTTGTTTTGTCCAGATAGTGTTATACTGTGTAGTTCAGGCACCTCAGCTCACTGTGCTGCCCAACTCGGCCTTGAACTCATCCTCCTGCCTCAACCTTCCAAGTGTTGGGGTTGCAGGCTTGAGTGGTAACAAAACATCTGGCGGTTTTGTCTTTTTGAAACAGTTTTGCTATGTAGTCCAGGATGGCCTTGAACTCATGACCCTCTTGTCTCTGTTTCCCAAGTGTGTCCTGCTGGCTATCTCTACATTGGAGGACAAGGGTACAGTCGTGAATATTGACCAGGGATTTTGCTAAACCTTATACAATACTACCATGCATCCCCTCACCCCAAATGGCAGTCAAGTCGAGTGGAAGAACACTAGTGTAGAATGAGTGCTTGATAATACATCCGAGACGAAGGCTGTAGGTGTAGCCTAGTAGATAGAGTGCTTACCTAGCATGCTCAGGGTCCTGAGTTCAGTCCCCAGCAAGGCATAAAGTAGGCGTGGTGGCACTTGGATAGTTGTATTCCTGGCACTGGTGAGGTGGAAGCAGGAAGATTGGAAGTGGAGTTCCTCCTTGGCTACATAGCAAATTTGTGACTGGCCTGAGCTCCTTGAGACTCTGTCTCAAAACAAAATGAAGCAAGAGTCAGTGATAGGCCACTTTTCTTCCTCGGGGAAAGTCTTTACATTTTGCTCTTGGGAACAGGAAGTGCTCAGCGGGGGGGGGGGGGCTGGGGAGATGGGGGGTCAGGATTTATTTGTGTGATGTCAGGAGGTAGATGTAGCATGGGCAGGTAAAGGCAGGGTGGTGATTTATCACTGGGTAGCCTGGGGGGTGGGGTGGGAGATGCCAGGGTAGAGACACATCCTGGTCTGCAGCAGGTGGCAATCAGATGGCCACACAAGCCTACACAAGATGGGGTGGGGCTTGTCCCTCTGGAATAAGATAGCAGGAGGAAGGGTTCCGGAAGGAGGTACTGGGCACAGAGCCTGGGTGCATTATGGGCCTGTGGGTGTGTGTTTGGCTGGCTGCTGTTGGCCTTGGGGAGACCAGTAACAGGAGAACAGAAGCTGGGTTTAGGATGGAAGCCGGGACAGGGAGGTTGAGGCAAGGCCCGTGATAGAGCAGTAGGGGCAGGGCAGGCATTGAGCCTTCAAATTCTTCATCTTTCTTTAAAAGTTTAAAAATTATATAAAAAAATGTGTATGGACGTGCCTCTCCTGTGGCACACGTGAAGGTTAGAGGACAACTTTTGGAAGTTGGTTCTCCCCTTCCATTACGTGCTCCTGGGCATTAGACTCAGGTTTTCTGAGTCTGGACAAGTACCCCTACCTGCTGGGCCATCTAGCCAACGTGAAGGAGCAAAGCTAAGGACAGGGAGGTGCGCTTGACTCTCCATAGGAGTACAGCCCTCACTGGGAAGGTCAAGTGTGGTTTTAGGGGGTGTGGAAGGAGATGTGGCAAGATGGGGTTTCTGTCAATGATGCCAGGTCCTTATATCAAGTGGTCTCGTGGGAGCCTGGCTTTGGAGAATGAATGGTCTGGTCTGCTGTATCTCGTTCACATTGTTGATGTATCTTGTTCACTTGTTGTGAAGTACAAAAGGCTTTCAATTTCTTTAAAAAGCTTCCCCCCCCCCTTCTGGATGTTGAGCCATGCCCCCAGCCCTTCACTGGGGGATTTCTAGGCAGGAGCTCTACCTTTGAGCCACGCCCCCAGCCCTTCACTGGGGGGTTCTAGGCAGGGCTCTACCCCTGAGCCACCTTTCCAGCCCTTCACTGGGGTTTCTAGGTAGCATATCCCTCACCTATTTTTCTTTTCTTTTCTTTCTTTATTTCTTTTTTCTTTTCTTTTCTTTTTTTTTTTTTTTTTTTTGCTATTGTTGGTTTTTGGAGACAGTGTTTCTCTGTGTATCCCTGGCTGTCCTGGACCTCACTCTGTAGACCAGGCTGACCTTGAACTCACAGAGATCCACCTACCTCTGCCTCCTCAGTGCTGGGATTAAAGCGTTTGCCACCACTGCCCTGCTCTCCTCTTCTTAAAATATACTTTGTTCTTTGATAGTTTCAAAGACATACATATGTATACAGTGTATTTTTATCCTATCCCCTATCAACTCCCCTTCCTGACTCTCACTGTTTGATATTTATTGTTGTTGTTAAGATAGGGCCTCTCCTTGTAGTTCAGGTTGGCCTGGAAGTTAATGTACCCCATGTTGGCCTAGAGCTTGTAGCAGTTTTCCTGCCTCAGCCTCTAGAGTGCTGAGATTAGAGGTGTGACTTGCCACACCTCACTGGTTTTCCTGCCTTAATTTTATCACAGTGTGTGTGTGTTGGGGGGAGGGGAGTGTTGAAGGCTGTGGCTCGTGCATGGAGGTCAGAAGATACACTGAGGAGTTAGTCTCTCCACCTTCACGTGGGATCTGGAGCGTGACCTTACGGTTGTTACTTTATCAGTAAGCACCTTTGCCCTTTGCCCTCCCTTTTGATTTTTTATTTATGTGGTTATGTTTGGGGGTAGGTATCCATGCTGTGGAGTATACATGAAGGTCAGAGGACAACTTGGGGGAGTTGGTTCTCTCCTTCCACCATATGGGTCTTGTGGATGGAACTTAGGTGACCAGGCTTTGTGGCAATGTTGAGCCATATTACTGACTTTTTTTTTTTTTTTAAAGACGGGGTCTCACTTTGGCTCCAACTGGCCTTGATCTCAATCTGCTTGCCTCTCAAGTGCTGCAGTTACAGACATGGGCCACCATACTCGGTGGGCTCTTTGAGGCAGGGTGTCATAGCACAAACTGGCTTGTTACTGTTTCATAGCCTTCCTCAGTTTCCCAAGGCTCAGGGTACAGCTGTGCACACTGGGCCCTAAACTTCCACCCTTTATGCCTCTGCTTTTCAGTGTCCCCAAGGCCAGGCGTACCCAGCTTTTACCCTTGCCTGTTGTCTTACCCGTTTCTGTTCCCTGTCTGGTCATCTTCCCCTCTCCCCTCTTTTTCTTTAGTTACCCAATTTAATGCCTGCTGTTTCCTCAAGGAACCTGCTCTCTGCCTGCCTTTGGCATGTATATTCTGTAGGCAGCCTCACAACCACCCCAGCCACCAAGATGGCATAAGGTATAAAGTTTGCTTAAGGCCTGAGTTTGAGTCTCAGTCCTGGCACTGGAGACCCATGTAACCTGAGGCCAGTCACTTTCCTTCCCCGAGCCTTCTGTAAAGCTGTTGCCGTCTATGAAGTTCCCAGGGCTGTGGATGGAAGTTTGCAGGGCTACCCGCTGGGTAGAGTGCTTGAGGGGTACGTGGGAAACCCTTCGCTCCGTCCCCAGCAGGGCATAGACTGGGCGTGGTGGTGCATGCCTGTAATCATAGGACTTTGGGGGAGAAGATGGGAAGATCAGAAGTTCCAGTCATTCTTAGCCACATGGCAGTTTTGAAGCCAGCGTGGGGCACATGAGATTCAACCTCTAAAATCTAGACAAATAAGGACTGAGGAGATGGCTTAGTGGGGAAAGTGTCTTGCTGGGAACTTGAGTGCAGATCCCCAGCAGCCAGAGGAAAAAGAGCTGGGCAGACTGTAACTTCAGCTCTGGAGAGATGGAGACAGTGGGTCCTGGAGGGCCCACTGGCCAGCTAGTTCAGCTGGAATGGCCAGGCCCAGGTTCAGTGAGACTCCAGGTTCAAGGAGAGACTCTGTTGAGGATGGAGATACGCTCAGCTGTCAAGAGTTCTCGCTGCTGTCCTAGAGGACGCTAATCCTAGTTCATTCCCCAGCTTCCACGTCAGGTGGCTCACGACTACCTGTAACTAGCTTCTGAGGGTCTGACTGACACCACCCTCTTCTGGCCTCTGAGAGCACTTTTGTATAGGGCATGCGTGTGCGCGCGCGCACGCACGCACACGCACACACACACGGAAGGAAAAAAGGAGTGCCATGGTACCTTGACTCTTTCCTAGTTTTGAAGCCTTAAAATGAATTCAACACTCAGAATTCTTCCCAGCTCAGATGGCCTGGAACCCCCTGTGGTTGCCCTGGCAAATGACTTGTACCTGTGTATCTGGCCCCATAGACAGTCCCACCCTTCCTGGGGATCATATCTTTGAAAGGGGGTGAGTAGGTGGGTTATGTGTTGATCTGACCTGCCACGCCCCTCCCCACTGCAGAGCACGTGCCCCCGGAGCTGTGGGAACCGTTCTACACGGACCAGTACGCACAGGAGCACGTGAAGCCCCCGGTGACACGCCTGCTGCTCTCTGCCGAGCTCTACTGCCGGGCCTGGCACCAGGCACTACCGCAGCTCGAGCCACCCCCCAGCCCCTCTGCGCTGCTGGCCTTGCTGGCGAGGAGGGGCACTGTGCCGTCCCTGCCCGAGCACCCGGTGCGCGAGGCTGACCTCAGACACCAGCCGATTCTCATGGTAGGCTCTGCTCCTGGCCTGTGAGGCCCCGCCTACCAGGCTTGGCTCCTCCCCTTAGCCACCCTAACAGTCCTGAGTTCACCTTCCTTCAAAGTTTCCCATGTCTTTCCTGAACCTCCTTTCAAGTTCTGCCCACTAATCCTGGTTTCTTCTGCCAACCTTTTTCTTCTCTAGCCACACCCCCACGCTCAACCCATTAAATGATAGAGCTTCTCCCACAAACTTAGCTCCTGTCAAACCTATCTCCATTTTCCAAGCCTAGTTCTC
Source organism: Microtus pennsylvanicus (assembly GCF_037038515.1). Lineage (NCBI taxonomy): Eukaryota > Metazoa > Chordata > Mammalia > Rodentia > Cricetidae > Microtus > Microtus pennsylvanicus. The sequence continues at coordinate 82,353,500 of NC_134579.1, read as the reverse complement.
TGACCAAGCTAAGGGCATCACACTCAGTTCTGCCTTTCATCCATGGCTCCCCCCTCAAGTTTCTATAGCCTTCCACTCCTCAATCTCCTCCAACCCAGGCTGGTTCTGCCCTTGCTTTCCCTACACGGGCCACTCTATGGTAAATGCGGGTGTCTAGCTTCAAAGCCTAGCCCGCCCTGTGTGCCCTCAGGGTCCCACCTGCCTACCCAGAGCCCCATCACCAATCCTTCTCTGTCCCCTTCTTTGGAACTAGAAGTGGAAAGGTAGCCCCCTGCCCTGCCTTCCGGCCTCATCTTCCAGACTTTGCCCCTACAGGGAGCCCACCTAGCTGTCATCGACGCCCTCATGGTTGCCTTCTCCTTTGAGTGGACAAAGACACTGCCTGGTCCCTTGGCTCTGAGCAGCTTGGAGCACAAACTCCTTTTCTGGGTAGACACAGTAAGTAGGGTCAGGCCAGGCCAGGAATGGAGATAGTAGCATTGGCCAAGTGGTCAGGCACTGACTTCTTTCTGACCCCTAGACCGTTCGGCGGCTACAGGAAAAGACAGAACAAGAAGCATCCCAGCGTGCATCTCCTGCAGCTCCTTTGGATGGGGCTGCTCCTACCCAGCCCTCGGTGAGGCTAGGGCGATGGATGCATGCATGGACGGATGGGTGGATGAGTGGATGAATGGATGGGTGATTGTGAGGCTGGGTGGGAAGGGATGGGCTGCACCTCCTGGCCGTTGCTGAGGTTGGGGGTGGGCCTGAAGGTGACTCCCTTTTCCTCTTTCTCTCTGCACCTCTTGCACCGGCCCCTGCTGTCCCCTTCTCTGTCCCTCTGGCAATAGTGCCCCACACGCTGGTACTGGAAGCTGGTTCCTGTAAGTGGGGCTGTCTGTCGGCCTTGTCTGCCTGTCCTGCTTGTTTCTGTCTTGTCTGTGTTTGTTTCTGCCTGATGGCCTGCATCCTCCCCCACCCCCAGCTGTGAGCAATGGAGGTAGCACCCTGGCCCTGGGGACTGGGAGAACTCTTTGGAACCCAAGACTGGGGGGAATCCCTGTCATTAGCAAAGGTGGAGGTAGGCATGCTTTTGTATGTTTATAATCCCAGCCTCTGGGAAACTGAGGCAGGAGTATTACAAATTTTAGGCCAGCCTAGGGTATATCTGGAGACCATGTCTTTAGAAAACCCACAAACAGCCCTGTTTGTGGTGGCGCACACCTTTAATCCCAGCACTCGGAAGGCAAAGGCAGGTGGGTCTCTGTGAGTTCAAGGCTAGTCTGGTCTACAAAGCTAGTTCCAGGACAGCTAGGGCTACCACACAGAGAAACCCTGTCTTGAAAAATAAAAAGAAAAATTACAGACAGAGGTTGAAACTGGAGAGATGCATGTAACTCCAACTCCCAGGAATCCAACACCCTCTTCTGGATTCCATGTTCACTACATACACATGTACATACCAATATACAGACACATATATACACACATAAATAAAAATAAATCTAAAACAACATAAAAAACCCAAAGTGGATGAACTAAGAATGCAAGACCCCCTGCACCTGTCCTTCGCTTGAGGAGCAGGGCCCCTTCACCTACCAGATACATAGACACTGACCACAAATTGCAGATGGATACGCAGGGAATCTTCTAGCCAAGGAGAAGATCTTCAGCTTTCCTGGGGGAGGGGGGGCTGAGGTTTAGAAGATTTTAAGTTCTTTCTCTCTTCCACTACTTAGCTGTGTGATCTCGCATGATGGTCTAAACCTTTCCTTGCTTCATATAATTTATTGCAGTATATAAATAACAGGAAAGTGGAGTCTGGATAGGGGTACCCACCTTTGCTCACTGCTTCTCCCTACCCCAGGGTCTGGGTTGGGGGGTTGATTATTTCTTCTGCCTACCTGCTTCCTCTGCATCTTCTTCCTAAGCCGGGGCCTGGGCTTGTCTTGGGAGGCTGCTTTTGTGGGGGTTCCTCAGGGCTGGGAGGAGCTGGGGTCCCCGAAGCTGGCCAGAGTATGATTAGGGAGTTAGATGGCCAAGGCTCAGGACAGGGGTCAGCACTCCTCCTTTCCCCAGAGGAGGCTTTGGGGGCCCAGCAGGCCTTGCTGACGGCCGCTCCTTCCCCCCCCAGCACGCAATTGCCTTCTGTTTGAAGGAGTCGGGGAACAAACCCCCTATGGTAATGTATCCCCCTTCCCCGGGGTCTCAGGAGGCCCTGTCCCCAGCCCCTGCTGCTGGCCTGGCTGCTCGCAGACAAGTCTCCTGCCTCTCGCTGCTGTCCTTCCCTTGCTCCAGGCTGGCCCTCCCTCCCCTCCCATTCTGGCTCTGGGGATCCCGAGCTTCCCACCCCTTCATGGCAGAAATCCCCCATCTTCCCTGTTCCAGCCTGCATGACTGCCAACCTGGGGAGGACCAGACTGACCGCTAACCTCACTCTGCTCCTGTCCACAGATTCGATACCGCAAGGACCGTGCCATTGCCCGACGGGCCCCCTGCTTTCCAAATGTGACCACCCTTCAAGACCTGGCTAGTGGAGCAGCGCTGGCAGCCACCATCCACTGCTATTGTCCCCAGCTATTGCGGCTTGAGGGTGAGTAGTAGATAATGCAGCCCTGATCCTGGGAAGGCTTCTCCAGTCTGCAAGACCAGTATGATGATTCAGTACTGAGCCTAGGCTAGCCTTGACCTCGCTTTGAACTTCTCATCTTCCTGCCTTCACCTCCTGAGTGCTGGGATGGCAGTGCGCACCACCATGCCCGGTTCATGCAGTGCTGGGGATGGAATCCAGTGCTTCATGCACACTAGGCAAGCGCTCGACAAGCTCAGCCACATCCCCAGACCCTAAAGTCTGCTTCTAGAATCAGAACGTTCAGGTTGGCATCTCTCTCTTCCCTTAGCTCCAAACTTCTCAGGCTTTAAGGAGTCCATGCTTGCTGAAGGCCATGTTCCAGACCCCACTTTAGGTACCCCGAAACAGAGGCACACTCTTGACTTCCTGGACGTTCTGATTGGGGAAAAGAGATAATAAAGTCATCTAGAAGTATCTTTTGGGTCAAATGTGGTGACTAAAGGGCAATGGTTGGCTAAGAAAAAGAAACTTGTTACTGTTTGGAGACAGAGGTCTCTCTGTAACCCAGGCTGGCCTCAAGCTTCCTCTCTTCCTGCCTGAGGCCTCCCATGTGCTGGGATTACAGGTATGTGCTACTGCATCTCCCTGGGAGAAGGTGATTTGTTTTGTTTTTATTGAAACAAGAGTCCCATATAGCCCAGACTGGCCTCAAGCTCACTAAATAGCCAAGGATAGCCCTGAACTCCTGATACTCCTGCCTCTACCTTCCAAGTATTAGGATTACAGACATGTATCCCCCAGGTCAAATTTATGGGATGCTGGGGGTGGAAGCCAGGCTTTGTATATTCAAAGCAAGCACTTTTCTAACTGTCCTGTATTCCCAGCCCTTAGGAAGCTGGGTTTTTGTCTTTTATCACCATCTCTTTTTTTTAAAAAAACATTTATTATTATGTATACAATATTCTTTCTGCCTGTATGCCTGAAGGCCAGAAGAGGGCACCAGATCTCATTTCAGATGGTTGTGAGCCACCATGTGGTTGCTGGGAATTGAACTCAGGACCTTTGGAAGAGCAGGCAACGCTCTTAACCACTGAGCCATCTCTCCAGCCCTGAATTTTTGTCTTTTAAGATTTAGTTTGGTTTTAAATTATATGTATATGTGTGTGGGTCTGTGCACATGTGAATGCAGGTGGTTCTGGAGTCTAGAAAAGGGTGTTGGATCTCCTGTAGCTACACCCTTCTGATGGGGTGTTGAGAACTGAAGTCAGGTCCTCTGCAAGAGCAGTACATACTCCTACCTGCAAGCTATCTCTCCAGAAAACATATTTTGAGGAGGGATGGGAGATGGCTCAGTTGGTCAGCTGCAAAAACACGAAGACCTGGGTTTGGGTTCTCAGCACCCACACAAACATCTCTGTATGGTGGTGAGTTCCTATAGTCCAGTGCCAGAGAGGTGGAGACAGGAGGATTCTGGGACTCATTGGCCAACTAGTCTAAGCAGCAAGTTCCTGTTTTAGAATCTTCAAGTAGAGCGTATGTGAAGGGAAGACGCCCGCTGTTAACTTCTAGCCTGTGGACTTGTACACAAGGGTGCAAACACATACAGAGGACAAGAAAAAAAGAGCCCTTGAGTTAATTTTAGGGGGTCAACACTTTATAGTGTGCACTTGCAGAAGGTCTAAGACCTGGCTCATAGGAGGGCTTCCCTGGGGCTCCAGTCTTCCTTCCCCTTGAGTTGGAGACCCAGACATACTGTCCCCACAGAGGTGTGCCTCAAGGACCCCATGTCTGTGGCAGACAGCCTGTACAACCTCCAACTGGTGCAAGACTTCTGTGCCTCCCATCTTCCTCGTGGCTGTCCCCTGTCTCTTGAGGACTTGTTGTATGTCCCACCACCCCTCAAGGTAAGGTCATCTTGGGAGTGTGGGGGTGAGGCTCAGGGCCTGAGGTCCACATCAAGGCCTCTTCCACCAGTCAGCTGACCTCCCTCTGGCCTGCAGGTCAATCTGGTGGTGCTGTTGGCTGAGATGTATATGTGCTTTGAGGTTCTGAAGCCTGATTTTGTGCAGGCAAAAGACTTGCCTGATGGACATGGTGAGCCCTGGGGTCTTGGGTTTGTCTTGGAGTCTGGAAGAGGGTAAAGGAGCCCTGCCCTGCCTGACCTCTTTCTTTGTGCATCCAATAGCTGTCTCCCCCCGGGGTACTGAGACTTTACCATCTCAGAGCAACAGCGGGAGCAGGTATGGGTCCTCATTGGGGTGGACTTTCTCTTCCCTGGGGGTTCTTCCTGCCCACCTGGATGCTGGGGCAAGACTGGGGACACCTGTGAGAGGTGACTGAAGGTTGATGTGTATCTGTTTGGCAGTTCTCCTGTGTTCAACTTCCGTCACCCGCTACTGTCACCTGGTGGCCCCCAGTCCCCACTCCGAGGATCCACAGGTGAAGAGAGAATATGGCTTCTATTACTAGGAAACTTCAACCACAAGAATCCCCCAGCTGTCTTCATGTTGAGTCCTCCAGTGGCCCTCGTTGGGTCTTTCTGGCTTCCTTTGTGGCTAGTTTCACCCTTTGCATCAGCCGGGTGTGGTGACTCATATCTTTAATCCCAGCACTGAGGAGGTAGAGAGATAGGTGAATCTCTGTGAGTTGGCAGCCAGTCTGGTCTACATAGAGTGTTCCAGTCCAGCCAGGATTACACAGTGAGATCCCATCTCAACAAAACAGAGAAGACTCCTTGCATGACACCAGATAGCCCCAACTGTCAATATTTGGTTGTTTCATTTTAATTTTTAAATTATATTTGTATATATGTGTGGGGGTGAACAGGGGCCTCAATACATGTGTCGAGGTTCAGAGAGGACAATTTGCCGAAGTTGATTCTCTCTGGCCACCATGTAGGTCCCCAATATTGAACTCAGTTCATCAGGCTTGGAGGCAAGTGCTCTTAGCTGCTGAGCCATCTCCTCAGCCCCCCAAAAAACTGCTATCTGGACTTTGCAGTACTAGAGATTGTATCCAAGGCCTTATACATGCTAGGCAACTATTGTATCATTGAGCCATGCCAGATGTTTCAGCTGGCCACTAATGGAAATGCAGCACAACCAGACACATAATGACCCATCAGTGACCTACCTTGTGATTCTGCAGAGGTTACCTCATACGCTAGCCAACCCCACATGAGTGACCTCCCCCTCCACAGTGACCATTCACTCTCCCTCCCCAGGCTCCCTGAAGTCATCTCCGTCCATGTCTCACATGGAGGCTCTTGGCAAGGCCTGGAACCGCCAGCTTAGGTGAGTGCATCTTAAGGGGCCCCGTAGCCTTGGAGGAGGGATTGCGCTAATCAGGGCAGGGCAGAGGCCTGTCCCAAGGGCTGACCCCACCCTCTGGCCACCCAGCCGTCCCCTCTCCCAGGCTGTATCGTTCAGCACTCCCTTTGGCCTGGACAGCGATGTAGACGTGGTCATGGGAGATCCTGTCCTGCTCCGCTCCGTCAGCTCAGACAGTCTGGGTCCCCCACGTCCTGTGTCGTCATCATCCCGGAATCCTGCTCAGCCAACCCCAGAATCTGGAGACCTACCCACAATTGAAGAGGCCCTGCAGATCATCCACAGTGCTGAGCCCCGGCTGCTCCCTGATGGGGCTGCCGACGGCAGCTTCTACCTCCATTCTCCTGAGGGCCTCTCCAAACCACCGCTGGCCTCTCCTTACCCTCCTGAAGGAGCCTCAAAGCCACTGTCCGATGGGCTCAACAAAGCGCCCATCTATATAACCCACCCTGAGACCCCTTCAAAACCATCTCCCTGCCCAACAGGGGAGGTATTGAAACCACCGCCCCCATCTGAGGGGTCCCCAAAAGCTGTGGCTTCATCCCCCGCAGCCAACAACTCAGAAGTGAAGATGACCAGTTTTGCTGAACGCAAGAAACAGCTGGTGAAGGCTGAGGCCGAATCAGGAACGGGGTCTCCAACATCCACTCCCGCAGCACCTGAGGCCTTGAGCTCAGAGATGAGCGAGCTGGGAGCCCGACTGGAGGAAAAGCGCCGAGCCATAGAGGCTCAGAAGCGACGCATTGAGGCCATCTTTGCCAAGCACAGGCAGAGATTGGGCAAGAGTGCTTTCCTGCAGGTGCAGCCTCGGGAGGCTGCAGGGGAGGCTGAGGAGGAGGCTGAGCTGGGCTCAGTTCCTGGTGGGGAACGACCAGCAGGTGAGGGCCAGGGTGAGCCATCCTCACGGCCTAAGTCAGTTACCTTCTCTCCAGATCTGGGCCCAGTGCCCCCAGAGGGACTGGGGGATTACAATCGAGCAGTCAGTAAGCTGAGTGCCGCTCTGAGCTCTCTGCAACGGGACATGCAGAGGCTCACAGACCAGCAACAGCGGCTTCTGGCCCCTCCAGAGGCCCCTGGACCTGCCCCACCACCTGCAGCCTGGGTCATCCCCGGACCCACCACTGGGCCTAAAGCGGCATCCCCTAGTCCTGCCCGCCGAGCCCCAGCTGCCAGGCGCAGCCCAGGGCCAGGCCCCAACCCGACACCCCGTAGTCCAAAACATGCAAGGCCGGCAGAGCTGAAGCTTGCACCCCTAACAAGGGTGCTCACACCACCCCATGATGTAGACAGCCTCCCTCACCTACGCAAGTTCTCACCCAGCCAGGTGCCTGTACAGACTCGCTCTTCTATCCTCCTGTCGGAGGGGACGCCTCCCGAGGAGTCCGCCACCAAGCCTGCCCTCATTGAGATCCCCCTAGCCAGCCTGGGAGAGCCTACTGCTGATGAGGAGGGAGATGGGAGCCCCCCTGGGGCCGAGGATTCCTTAGAGGAAGAGGCATCTTCTGAGGGAGAGCCCCGGTCTGGCCTTGGATTCTTTTATAAGGTGAGTCACCTGGGCAGGTGAGAAAGGGAAAAGGTGAGCTAATTGGTGGATATGTGAATGATGGAAGTGGGGATGTGGGGGTGGGGGGGCTAGTAAGGAGGATGGGAGGTAGTGGATAGATGTTGGGTGGGAAGTGGAGGTGTCCTAGGGGACTGGTAAGGGGCATGGGAAGTAGTGGATGGATTAGAGGGAGGATAGGTAGGTAGGGGGATAGGTTAGAGGGAGGGTGGGTGGTTAGGTAGGGGGATAGGTTAGAGGGAGGGCGGATGGATAGGTGGGGGAGGGTAGGTAGGTAGGGGGATAGGTTAGAGGGAGGGCGGATGGATAGGTGGGGGGATAGGTTAGAGGGAGGGCGGATGGATAGGTGGGGGAGGGTGGGTAGGTAGGGGGATAGGTTAGAGGGAGGGCGGATGGATAGGTGGGGGGATAGGTTAGAGGGAGGGTGGATGGATAGGTGGGGGAGGGTGGGTAGGTAGGGGATAGGTTAGAGGGAGGGCGGATGGATAGGTAGGGGGATAGGTTAGAGGGAGGGCGGATGGATAGGTGGGGGAGGGTGGGTAGGTAGCGGATGGGTTAGAGGGAGGGCGGATGGATAGGTGGGGGGAGGGTGGGTAGGTAGGGGATAGGTTAGAGGGAGGGTGGATAAGTAGGGGGATAGGTTAGAGGGAGGGTGGATAAGTAGGGGGATAGGTTAGAGGGAGGGTGGATAAGTAGGGGGATAGGTTAGAGGGAGGGCGGATAAGTAGGGGGATAGGTTAGAGGGAGGGTGGATAAGTAGGGGGATAGGTTAGAGGGAGGGTGGATGGTTAGGTGGGGGGATAGAAGGTGAACTGATATGTGGGTAAGCAGACAGAGGGAAGGTTGATTGGTAGACAAATAGTTGCTGGGCAGATGGACTGGGTGAGTGTGAGACAGATGGACAGACAGGGCTAGGGTGATTCTAGAGTTCCTCTTTCCTGCCCTGCCCTGTGTAGTTATCCTCCTGAAGCCTGGGCCACCATAGTGTACTAACTGTACGTAACTGAAGAAGGCATACTCAGTTCCTGCTGGTCTAAACCCCCTGCTCCCCTGAGGACAAAAATCCTGTCCACTCTTTGGGCTCTGCTCCCTTCTGATTATAACTTATATCATTCTCCCCAGCTCATGTTCCAAACATACTGGTTTGTTCCGGCCTCAAGGCCTCTCTTTGAACTTTCTATTCCATCTGTCTGGAAAGTTCCCCTTACTTCTCCCCTGTTAAGTAAGTCCCTTTCATTATGCCCCAGGGGTACTTCTGGGAAGGCTCGCTTGGTGCCCCCAGAATGGTATAGACTTTAGTCCAGTCTGGCAGCACTCCATAGTTGGAGCATTGTAGGTCTGTGTTATCAGTTAATTATCTTCCCCTTTGGGTCAAATGCTTTATGTATGCAGCTCCCTGGTCTGTAAGTCCGTGCATAAAGTAGGCACCAACTAAATATTCTGAAGACTTTTAGAAAGGTCAGATGAGCCACAGATTGGGTCAGTGGAAAAAAATCAGACTCCAGCTATAACAGGGAGGAACAGTCACCTGGATTCTGATGTCATCCTACAGGACGAAGACAAACCTGAGGATGAGATGGCTCAAAAGCGAGCCAGCCTGCTTGAGAGACAGCAGAGGCGGGCAGAGGAGGCCCGGCGGCGTAAACAGTGGCAGGAGGCTGAGAAGGAACAGAAACGGGAAGAGGCAGCAAGGTGAGGCTAGAGCTGGAATGAGGGGACCCTCCCTGGCTTTTGATATTGCTGCCTCAGTGCCCCCATATTCTATTCTTTTTGTTCCCCTTCTGTTTAATATGCAGGCTGGCTCAGGAGGAGGCCCTAGGCTTGGCCCCTGCAGCCACTGCAGCCCCTGCAGCCCCTGCTACCAGAGCTGCGGTCCCAGCTGAGGAGGAGGTGGGCCCCCGGAGAGGGGACTTCACCAGGCTTGAGTATGAACGCCGGGCACAACTGAAGCTGATGGATGACCTTGATAAGGTGCTACGGCCCCGGGCCTCAGGGACCGGGGGACCAGGGCGGGGCGGGCGCAGGGCCACCCGGCCACGCTCTGGTTGCTGTGATGACTCAGCCCTGGCAAGAAGCCCAGCCCGCGGCCTGCTGGGTGAGGACCCTGTGGGAAGGGCCTTCCTTGTGTCTGGGAGAGGCTCCACGGTTGTGGAGTAAAGGGAGCATCTGCAGTGGTGCAGTATTGGGCAGGTACTCAAGTTGAACAGAATTTCCATTGTGGGGAGGGAATGTCTGAAGATGTTGCTAAGCAATACTCCCTTCTCTGTAGGTATGTGGATGGGAGTGTGAAGCGCAAGGCTGGAGTGTTCAGACTGTCTGATGCTCTGGGTTCATTCCCTAGCACTAGAAAAAGATTTCCTTGCCATATTAAGCCAGGCATGGTGGCACGTGCCTGTCATTATAAAACTCAGGAGGCTGAAGCAGGAGGATTTTCATTTTGATCCCAGTCTGGGCTAGTGAGCAGGTTCCCGGCCAATTTAGGCTACACATATGCACGTATGTGTGAGGGAAAAATTCAGAGTAATGGTAGTGGCCCACTTGGTAGCGTGCTTGCCTAGCATACAGGAAGCTCTTGTTTCTTCTCTCCTCAACATAAACCAGGTATGGGGGTATAGGCCTAACTCAGCACTCAGGAAGTAGACAGGAGAATCGGGAACTCAAGGTCATCCTTAGCAAATAGGGAGTTTGAGGCCAACCTGGGCTACAGAAGACCCTGTTTTTAAAAAAGAAAAAAGCCAATGAAGCAAACACAAAAATGGAGTTGGGCTGCAGAAGGCTGAAAGGGTTTTGGGAAGGTCAGACCCTGGACCCTTGGGCATTAATGGAGGTAAAGGGGCCTTAGGTGGGCTGACTGGTCCTGTCTCATCCTAGGCTCACGACTCAGCAAGATCTATTCCCAGTCCACATTGTCCCTGTCTACTGTGGCCAATGAGGCTACCAATAATCTTGGTGTGAAGAGACCCACATCTCGGTGAGTCTGGGCAGGCAGGGCTCTCTCAGAGCCCATCACCATCTATAGACATCTCTGGAATCAAGAGTGGGATCTGGATGGGTTGTATAGATGGAAGGAAACGCATGTATATGCAGATAGGATTTGGACCTGATGGAGGGGTCTGGAAAACACGCCCCCATGCAATGTAGGTGTGTCAGAGGGGCTGAGCATATGGAAAGGTATCGCATGGACTTGTAGGAGTATGCACCATATGTGTACCTCTCCTCTGCAGCGTACTGATCTCACTGTACACTGGGGGGCTTCACACACTACTGACCCCACTTCCATCCTTGCCCTCCCCTATAGGGCCCCTTCTCCATCAGGCCTCATGTCCCCAAGCCGCCTGCCTGGCAGTCGAGAGCGTGACTGGGAGAACGGAAGCAATGCTTCTTCGCCAGCATCAGTGCCTGAGTACACAGGTAAGTGAGGCTTTGGATAATGTGAGCAGCCGCAGGTTGTCTACCTGTCCCAACCCTGCTGACTGACTGCTGTCTAGGTCCCCGGCTGTATAAAGAACCCAGCGCCAAGTCTAACAAGTTTATCATCCACAATGCCTTGTCACACTGCTGCCTGGCAGGCAAGGTGAACGAGCCCCAGAAGAACCGAATTCTCGAGGTGAGCCCTGCACCTGCCCGGATACGTGGGGCTGGCGGGTGGGTCAGTGGTCCAGCCAGACCAGCTGACCGGCTTCTTAACACCATCCCTCAGGAAATCGAGAAGAGCAAGGCCAACCACTTCCTGATTCTCTTCCGGGACTCAAGCTGCCAGTTTCGGGCGCTCTACACTCTTTCTGGGGAGACGGAGGAGCTGTCGAGGCTGGCAGGCTATGGGCCTCGTACTGTCACCCCAGCCATGGTCGAGGGCATCTATAAGTACAACTCAGACCGCAAACGCTTTACCCAGATCCCTGCAAAGACCATGTCTATGAGTGTGGATGCCTTCACTATCCAGGGACACCTTTGGCAAAGCAAGAAGCCTACCACGCCCAAGAAGGGTGGTGGCACCCCCAAATAGCGCCCACCTTGGCCAATGCACAGGCTGGGTCTGTTGTGTTTGGGCCACTGCGCTCTTGGAGGACAGTGTATTGGATATTCCTGGATCCTGTCTGGTCATGCTGTGGGGGGCTGAGCTGGGAGCTTCAGGGACTCAGGGCTCAGTTCAGTCCCCTTGTCTGTCCTCCACTTTCTTGAATAAAATAATTGAAAAGAGAAGCTGAGACATAGTGTCTCCTCCCTGAGCTGGACTGAGTTCACGTCTCGAGTTCTCTCACCAGCTTCAGCCTGTCTCATTGCCTCTTGCTGGGCCTGAGGTAACTTCTGCCAAGGTCTGTGGTGACCTTCCTGTTGACACTCCTTCCCCTGAGATGTTCTCAGCCACCTCTGAACTGACCTGGCAGGAGGTTCCAGACCAGCTATCCTCTCCTGGGCCTTCCCCACCCCCACCTGCTAATTTTCCTCCTCCATGTGGCTGTTATTCATCTTTCCTGGCATTTGGTGTGCAGCCAACTTCTAACTCGATCTCCATTTCTTCGTGCCAGCCTGCCTTCATTTCAGGGCTCAGTTACAGTCTCTGAGCTTAGGATTCTGTGTTCCTCTTCGGAGTCCCATATCTAAGGATCCAGTTGCCGCTGTAGGTGCAGGGCTCAGGTGTAAGGCTCACTACAGCCTGGCTTCCCAGACACTGCCGAAATCACATACAGCTCACCTCCTAAAGCCACCCCTGTGACTATCCCATGATCCAAACCAACAGCTGTCTCCACTGCCCCCTGCTCACATGGCAGCCTGCATGACCTGCTCAGAACTCAAATCTGATTATGTCCCCTGATGCCAAAAGCCCCTTAATGGTCTAGAGGCAACTAATGGCTTCCTTCCCAGAGCTTAAGCAATAAGGCCTCCACCCAGAATGTGGCCTGTGCACAGGGCCTGGTTCCTGGCCTCTAGCCAGTGATTCAAGTGCCTTACTGGTCACAGGGCCTGCTGACTACATGGGGCTCGTGGGTTTGTCAAGTCCTGGAGCTATGACACCCACACAAGTGGGGCCAGGTGCCCCTCAGCTTGAGCCCCAAGGAGCCATCTTACTGGGCAAGCCTGACAAGAGGCCTGGGGTGGGGCAGGGGAACTGGCCCTGCAGCGTCCAGAACTGGCTCTACAGGGTGAGGGCAGACTGTCCACTTGCCAGGGCTCCTGACTACCCCACCTCCCATCCCAGCCAATCAGGGCTCAGAGCCAGGCAGCTCTGAGGTAGCATGCCCTGAGGCACCTGGGCAGCAGGAAGGAGGCTGAGATAGTGATGTACAAAGAGGGGCTGTATTACAGAGGGGGGTATGGGGGAGGGACGATGGAGAGAAAAAATAGTGTGGAGGGTGTCAGTCTTCCTTCAGGCTCCCAAATACAGCAGCTGGCACGCTCTGCTGTTCCAGTCGGACTTCTGTGAGGGAGGTAGGGTTGAGGTGGTTACTCCTGGGGGTAGGATGGAGAGTGGCCCACCTCTACCCTTGACCCCTGGGCAGGCCGGCCACTGACCATTGGGCTCCAAGTCCATCTCATCCTCGTCCTCTTCCTCGCCCAGCTGGATCTCCTCGGGATTGGCCTGCTGAGCCAGCTCTGCCAGCTCGTCCCTGGATGCATCACTCCTAGAGTTGGGGAGGGAAGGTGGTCTCAGTGGTACTCCCTCCCCCACAGCCTCCCTAAGAAGGACTGGACCATGCACCCTCCTGTCCTCACCTTACAAAGAAGATCTTGCTCTGGGCCCTAGGGGGCTGGTCCCGCTCTGCCTCAGCTGCTAGCTGCTCTGCCCGCTGTTCTAGCAACTTCATGTCATCCATGCCGCTCTGCCCAGGAGCCAGGTCAGACACTGTGGGGTACAGCAGACCAGTTCAGGCTGAGGTGCCCAGGACTGACTCCAGGAGCTGCCAGTCCTAGGCAGCCTAGGCTCTGAGATGAGGAAGACACTGCCCCTTGTGGCCTGGTCATGATTAGGAAAGGGAGGTTAAGCAGCTCACCTGTGCCTGTGGCACTGCCGGACACCTTGAGCATCTGTGAGGCCATGAAGTTGACCTGAGTATTATATGTGGCCTGCACACTCCGACGTATCCTCAACATCTCCCTGATGGTGTCCTCATTGCCATGCCGAACCTCAAAGTCCTTCCATGTTTGCCAGAATGCCCCAGTTGTCTGTGGAGGGGTTCAGGCATGTGGGTGATCCAGGTGCTTGGTGTAGATCCCCATTGCCCACCCGTACCTCCCCGAACTCAGACCCAGCCCTACCCTGGGATCACAGATCTGGGAGCAGAAACTGTAGATGGCCCGGGCGCGGTCAATTTCACCAAGCTTGCACTCCATGTCTGCAAACCGCAGGCACATCTCCCGGGCGTGCTCATCAGACAGCACCTGGCACCATGCAGTTAGAGAGAGTGGGGTGGTGGTGGTCAGTACCTGGCTTCAGGAAGGCCTTTTGCCACCCTCTACACAGGCAGGCTTTTGCGATCCTGTCTGCCTGAACCCCAACCCCATACACTAGTGGTAGGTACCTCAATGGCCTTCTGGTAGATGCCACGAGTGTGGGTGACACCATAGATCTCAGCAGCTCGCTTGATGTAGATATTGAACATATCATACTGCTGGGCTGGCTCCACTGCCCTGGTAGCGCGATCATACACGGCCATGGCATGACGGGCAAGGCCCCACTCCTCCTCCAGCTGTGCATACAGCAGGTATAGCGCTGCACAGGACAAGAGGGTCCAGTTAGCAGTTCAAGGCTCAGCACACACCACCCACCCCAATGTCCCGTGACAGCCCAGATTTCTCACTCTTGGCATATTTGGGCGGGCAGCCATCTAGTGCCTGCTCGAAGAGGTCCCGTGCACGTTCCAGCTTGCGGCCCCCGTAGCGGGCAATGAATTTGGTCAGGTAGGTGCTCCAGATGTCTGACACGTTGGGCCATTTGAACAGTGATATGCCACGCTCGTATGCCTGTTTCCAAGGAAGATATAGAGGTGTCAGCACCCAGATGTCCTTGGTTCATGTCTTCCATAAGCCTGCGCTGGACCCCTTCTCTCTCACCAACTACAAGGGCCTAAGGTATAGGTACAACAGGGACTTTCTAAACTTCATGGATGAGGTAGCTCCTAACCTCTACAGACACGGGCACCCAATATTCTAAGAAAGGGTTCATATTCCTAGGCAGGATCGGGGACATGTGAATAAATGCAGTCTCCTACCTGTGTATCTGCCTATGGCCCTCACAAACACAAACACATCCGCCACTGTATCCACCTACACCCTATCACTTGAATAAAAACCAATGGGAGCTGCACACATGGCGCCCACATTTATTCTATTTCACACAAGAACCTGGAGAAAGACTCAGTACCAGGCTATGGGGGAAGTGCCCATACCCCACAGCATCCATGCACTGAGGCCCCGATGCCCAGTGTTTTACCATGCAAGCATTTTATTTGAAAAAGAGGAAACAGACTTAAATGATATTAGGGTAGGCCTAACCAGTAATGACTGGTGGCTTTACAAGAGATCAAGGACCAAGATGTTGCTCAGTGGTAAGAGCCCCTGCTTCAAATTCCCAAAGTCCTGGGTCCCATACATAGCACTGCTAAAAGGAATAAAAACAGCCCCATGATAGTTACTGTTGTCAGCTTACCAGGATTCTAGAGTCAGATTAACAGGATTCTAGAATGACCTAAGGACAGATTTTAAAGTCTTACTTATGTTAACTAAGGTAGGAAGATCCATCTTAAATGTGTGTGTGTGGGGGGGGGTACCATCCCATGGGCTGCGATCCTAGACTACATAAAAGGAGAAACTGAGCCAATCGCCAGCATTCGCCCCTCTGCTTCCTGACTGCAGGTGCATCGGGAATAGCCATAGGATGTTTCCATTGCCATGCCTGCCATGATGCAATAAATCCTCTAAATGGGAGCCAGAATAAACTCTTCCTGCCTTAGCTTGCCTTTGTCAGACGTTCTGTCCCGACAAAAGCGAGAATAACTAAGCCAAGCCCCTATCCCGTGGTCCTGATGTGTCTAAACACAGACGTACAGACAGTGCTAGGGAGAGGACATCTGCAGACCACGAGGAACCCCTTACTGTGCCTTGGCCTTGACTTGCAGCCTTAGTGCACGCCTCACCTTAAAGCTCTCCTCAAAGTACTTGTGCTCCTCCAGGAACATGGCATAGTTGATGACGATCTGCGGTGTGGCTATGCGCAGGTCCAGGATTCGGTCATACACGGCTTTGGTTGACTGTGGGGACAGAAATAGGTCAGGGAATGCTCCACTCTAGGGCTGGCAACCAGCTCTGCCTCACCCCTGTCCATGGCAGCTGACCTGGAAGGTGCCCAGACTTTCCTCCAAGTCGGCAAGCATGGACCACACCTTCAGCGACTTGTATACACGGTTCTGCACTGGCTCTGAACCATCAAAGTACTCAGCCCTGCGGGCAGGCAATGCTGTAGCTTTCTGTGGAGAGACAGTGGCAGAGGCAATGAGACACTGAGAGGTTGTCCTGGGCCCCAGCACCCACCCCTGCTTGGTCTTCACAGCCTTACCCTCAGCAGCTTCAAGGCCTCATCATAATTCTCATGCCGGAGCTCCAGCTCCCCACACTGGCACCACACGCTTGCCAAGTCATCCACTTGCTTGAAGTTTACCTTGGTGGCCTTCTCTAGGATGACACGGGCCTGTGGTGATGGGCAGAGACTGAGTGAGACCCTGCCACTTGGCCACCCCTAAGTCCCATGGTGAAAAGACCTGTACGCAGATGCATGCATAAATGTAACTCACTTACATCATCCAGCTGACCATTATCTTCATAAAACTTGGCAAATGCAACCCACAGCGTGTGGGGCTTGCCTGTGGCCTTGAAAGGGTCCACTGTCTGCACAGCCTCTGTGTATGTGTTGATAATCTGGAAGAGGAGGATCAGATAGGTGAGGGCAGAGTTTGGCCGTGGCAGATCTAAGAGGCAGGGCAACATGGGCTGGGGGACCATCACGTACCTCACGGGGGTGGCCCTGATGCAGGGCCACACGCTTGTGCCACTCATGGACATGGTGTGGGTTCTGGCGCAGCAGGACACTGTTGAGGAGTAGGGGCCGCCGGCTAATGAGCTGCTCGAAGCGGGCCAGGCGCAACTCCAGGTCCACGTCATCTGGGAGCCAAACACGTTCATGAAGCTAGGAAGGTTGGAGGTAACAGCATAGGCCCTTGGCTACCTCTGTCTTTACGCTTCCTTTCCTCTAAGCCCAGTGTATATACCCTAAAGAGCCAGGCTGACCACCCTGTACCTAGCCCCAGCCCTCCTGCCATGCCTGTACACAATTATGGCTACTCCAGGATACCCTGACCTTGATGTCCACCCAGCCTCTCTGTTTGCCTGCCCCCAAGTCCACCACCGCACATCGTACCCTCCTCCTCACGCCCCAGTTCAGAGGAAGTCTCCATCTTTGCTGCAATCATGCTCTCCTCGAACTGGGCGTAGCTGTCGAACACCTGGGTGAAGTCCCGCACAGTCATCACAGTGCGGACAGCCTCCTCGTACACGTCCCGAGCCTGTGGGGTTCAGACACAGGGTGAGGAAAAGTACAGAGGGGAGGCATGAGAGCCCACCCACAAGGACCCACTGCCAGCAAACCGAGGGCTACCAAGTGCTGAGCACAGAATGGAGCCCTGCTGGCCCGTTCCTGCCCTGCACTATGTGACAGCCTGGAACTGCAGGGCCTCCTTTGTAAGCTAGGTAGCCCCCTGTGCAGCACCATCTCAAGACTTACGTGAGACACCTCAATAAAGTACTGGCCCTGAAAGAACAGATGAGTGCCAGGCAGTGGTGGCACACACCTTTAATCCTAGTACTCATGAGGCAGGGGCATCTCTATGAGTTTGAGGCCAGCCTGGTCTACAAAGCGAGTTCTAGGACAGCCAGAGCTACACAGAGAAACCCTGTCCTGAAAACCAACCAACCAACCAACCAACCAACCAACCAACCAACCAACCAACCAACCAACCAATTGATCAGCGACGCTTTAGCTCCCACAGAACTCTGAGCTCAGCTTGCTGAAGCTATCTTTTCCTAATTGCAACACTCCCTTCTGGAGGAAGGAGGAGGCTCCTAAGGCTCAGAAAATAAATGAAACTTGCAAGATTCACAAGACCCCTCCAAACAAGCTCTCAAACAGGACACTCACACTTACGAGGTCCCAGACCACATGGCGAGGAGGTAAGAGAAGCAGACCCCAAGTCAGCCCGTCCTGAAGTTAGCCTCTCTCCAGGGCTCTGCACCCATCCTTACTGCTGGGGTGGAAACGTGGGCTATGTGATGTGTCACACACAGCACGTGCTTGTTTCCTGGCCGTGCACTCTGAGTGTCCTCCAGAGACCCACCTCACAGCGGAGGCCTAGGTACCCACATACCTTCTCGAAGTGGCCACTGCGGATGTAGTAGTCAGCCAGCGAGCACCATAGCTTGCCCAGCTGGTCGGTGAAGCGGGTGAGTCCACCACGGATTATGGCATCTACATTGAGGGACTGTACCTTGTCCGGGTTCTGGGAGATAAGGTCGCAGAGCTCATGCCACAGCTACAGGACACAGGGTGTTGGGGACATCTCAGTCTTGGTCCAGGATGGAGGACACCTCTCACCCAGCCTCCATATTCCACCAGACCCACCTGGTAGTTGGACTTGCCCGCCTTGGACACAAAGCGCTCATCGTTCACCACGGTGGCCAGGCGTTGTGCAGCCTCATCCAGCCGGTCACTGGATTTCAGGTACTCGATGTATTCCTCAGCACTCTCAGGACTGAGCTGGAGAAGACCCACCCCACTGGTGAACGGGGCTGCAGGAGATGACATTTCTCAAGGCCTCCCAACCCCATTTACAAGTCTTTTAGCAAACAGCCAGCTCAACTCAGCCAGCCTCAGCTCTCTGGTGGTGCAGCCTGGGCTCAACAGTTCAGTCTCGGACCTTGGTCTTGATACCATGGGTCTAGCTTGGCTACAGCACTTCTGCTGGTCAATGTTAACTATGAACCCGGCAGACTCTAGAATCACCTCAGAGATGGGTCTGTAGTTACAACATGTGTGTGAAAGATTATCTGGACTATGTTCATTTATATGAGAACGCTCACGTTCCTTATGGATGGGATCACTTCCCGGGCAGGGATGCTGTATAACACAGACACACTGGGCAGCACACAAGCGTGCATGCATGGCTGTTTTCTGATCTTGGATGTGATGTGACTACGAGCTTCTTCTCGTCTATGCACCCCTGAACTGTGAGCCAAAGCAAACCCTTCTCCCTTACATTGATTTAGGGTGTTTTGTCACAGCCACAGGAAGAGGAATTGAGACAGTAATCTAGCCTGGGCCTTCAGCCTCAGCCCTGAGTGGTCCAGCCTTGACACCTCCCCCAGCCACCACCCTGTCCAATTACTTCTAAGCAGTCCAACTTAGACTCCGATGGTCAGGAAAGGACCTGCTCCTGTCACAAGCTGCTGCCCAAGCTGTAGCGTGCTAGGGAACTGACGACAACAGTTATCACAAGCTGAGCACACCTGCTCCGCCTGCCATGCTGCCCACTGCATGTGTCTCTTACTCTCACCTCTTCCCATGGCCAGGGTTTCCTTCTGTTTCACATAACTGGTTCATGTATGTGTCTACCAGTTAGTCTGAAAGTCCAGTGCAGGTGCTGGTGACTGCTTTATGCACGCTCACCCTAGCTCTCATCTCTACGCCTGCTGTGGAGCAGGTACAAGCTAAAAGCTAACTACTTAAGAACCAAACATAGTAAACCACAGGGGCTGGCAAGAAGGCTCAGTGTATAAAGCATTTGCCTTGCAAACATGAGGACTGGAGCTTGAATCCTTAGAACCCACATAAACATTGGGTAACCATGGCAACACTGGAGCGGATCCCTGGGGCTAGAGTTCTAGCTGGTATGCTCTCGGCTCAGTAAGAGATCCTTCCTCAATATGCAGAGTAATTGAAGACGATATCCAGGGTCAACTTTGAGCCTCTACATGCCACACACCCATGCGCGCACGCGCGCGCGCACACACACACACACACACACACAATCACAATCACAAATAAACTGTTTCTATCCATAGGAGCCTCTTCCTGCAGCCTCTCTGTTGCATGAGGGCCCTTATCCCAGTGAGCCAAGGTTTGGAAGCCGACCCGGCAAATGGACTGTTCAGTGGTGCTTACCTTGAGGAAGCGACGGTAGCCTCTCACAGCGGTCTCAGGCAGTGGGTGGGAGCGTAGGAAGCGGAGGTACAGGGGCCAGATGCGAGAGTGCTGTGTGATGGGTAAGGCCCGGAGGGCACGATCAAAGGTGCGGCGGGTGTGTGTTACTCGTCCCTGGTCCATGAGGAACTGGCAGTAGTCTAGCCACAGACGTGGCATCTGGAAATAATGGAGAGTAATGGGCCAGGTCTGAGCCACAGGCTCCATGGCCTGCTTGCTATCCATACCTAGGGCATAAGAGCAGCAGGGAGACAAGAGGCCTCATTACCCCTCACTGAGCTCTGTAAATGGGCCCAGTAAACTTGTTAGTTCCTCAAGTCAGTGGAACATTTGGGTGGACCTATACTGTTTTGTTGGAGCACTGTAAGGAAGGGGTAGACATCTGTTTACATATCCCTGGAGAAACAGCTCCCACGCATAGCCCCTCTCCAGCTCCCACCTTGTGCATGAACACAAAGGCCCTCTCATGGCAGTTGTTGACATCTTCATAGGCAGGATCAGTCACGCAGCGATGCTTCACCTGTGCCCGGCGTGCCTTCAGATAGCGGTACCAGAGTTTGTAGCTATAGAGTGGGAAAGACAGACACAATGGCTCATGAAACCCCGAATCCTTCCTTTGCTCTGAGGAGGGGTAAGAGAGCTCACGAGGAAGGGAAAGACTGGGACACGAGAGGTGTGACCCATGGGGGCTGTGCTTCAGGAAGGGACGACACAGCAGTCACCTGGGACACATTGCTGTTTGGGCTGTGACGCATGCGGAGGGGTGGGGCTGGTGAGGAGGGTAGCACAGGAAGGGCCATTTTCACCTGCAGGGAAGCAGTTTGAGTGCCCGCTCGTACAACTGATTGAGCCGGGGTTTGGGGGCCCCCTGTTTGAACTCGATGTAGCGGAGCCAGCATTTGACGGAGAACTGATTCCTCATGATTTCTTCCTCATAAGGAAGGTCCTCCTCCTCCTGCCAGGGAAAGGGAGAAGAGGCCTGTGCTTAGTCTCGGTGGAGTCTCATCCTATAATGGGTCTTAGCATCAAACTCTAGGCTTCGACTAAAATTCCATGCCCCAACAAAAGGCGGTGGCGCAAGCCTGCACTCCCATCACTTCAGAACAAAAAGGCCTCAAAGAATAAAACAAATGCGAGGTTGGTGAGAAGCCCAGTGGGAAGAGGCACCTGCCACTGAGCCTGAGATCTGAGTTTGATCCACATCGTAGGAGAGACTCAGTTCCTTAAGATGTCCTCTACTTTCCACATGCACACACACGACTTACCCCTTGCACATGCTAAGATAAAAAAAGAAAAGAAAAAGAAAAACCAAAATGTAATAGAAAGATGGCCCAGTAGTATGTACACGCATGACTCCCTGAGTTCAGATCCCCAACGCTCATGTAAATGCCAGGCATGGCAGTGTCTACCTATAATCCCAATGCGGGGCAACCAGACAGGGGCAGATCTCTGGAGCTCATTAGCCAGGTATTTAGTTAGCCAGCGAGCTTCAGGTTCAGAGAGAAGACTCTGTCTCAAAAAGATGAAGAGCAACTGAGGAATACATCTAACATCTATTCCTGGCCAATACACATTCACACACACACACACTCAAGCACTACATACACACCATACTTAAAAACAAACAGGGCTAGAGACACGGCTCAGCAAGCAGTTAAAAGCATGTACTGCTCTTGCTGAGGACTCGAACTCAGCTCCCTGCACTCACCTCAGGCAGCTCATAACCACCTATAACTCCCATCTCTGGCCTCTATGGACACCTGATTGACAGGCATATACCCATACAAAGATACATACACAAACATGATTTTAAAAATACATCTTTAAGCCGGGCGGTGGTGGCGCACGCCTTTAATCCCAGCACTCGGGAGGCAGAGGCAGGCGGATCTCTGTGAGTTCGAGACCAGCCTGGTCTATAAGAGCTAGTTCCAGGACAGGCTCCAAAACCACAGAGAAACCCTGTCTTGAAAAAGCAAAAATAAATAAATAAATAAATAAAAATACATCTTTAACAAGCAAACAAACACAACACAACAAGGTCCCAGGCACGGTTTCTTCCTCTGTTGAAACAGGATTACGAGTCACTCAGATGCTACAGCCTGTAGGTCACATCTCCTTTGGGGGATGAAAAACCTTTTCACAGGTGTCAACTAAGACCACCGGAAGACACAGATATTTACACTGTGATTCATTACAGTAGCAAAACACTCAGTGATGAAGTAGCAATGAAAATAATCTTATGGTTGGGGACACTACAACATGCGGAAGTATATTAAAGAGGCACAGCGTTAGGAAGGTTGAGAACCGCTGGGCTAGAGTGTCAGTGCAGACCTCTGACCCTCGGAGCTCAACTGCCCAAGGACACTTCTCAGCTGCTAGTGGTTAAGGAGTCCCCTGCCCAAGTATCAGCTTTGGTCAGTAAATCCCACTGCCCACTCCCTGGTCCCAATTCCCCCACTCTAAAAATTTTTTGGCAATTCCATACATATATACAGTGATTTTTGGACATTTTCACCATCCATTTTCCACTCCCATGTCTTCCCCATAATCTCTAGACTTTTGTGACACCGGCGCACAGGTCCGGGCGCCAGGCCTCCACCACTGTCAACGGGTGGCATCTACTCACAACACTTCTCCCCGGACATAAGGCTTTGCTCCCCCATGCTCATACTGTCAGCACCAGGCCTATCTTCATGCCGGGCCCAGACAATGAAAGTTTAAAGATTTCCCCACCTAAGACAGGGTCTCACTATTTGCTCTGGCTGTCCTGGAACTCACTATGTAGACCGCATTGACTTCAAACTCACAGAGATCTACCTGCTTCTGCTTCCCAAGTACTGGACTCAAAGGTATGTGCTACCAAACGTGTCTAAAAATTTTAAAGTTTTTCATTTATTTATTTTTTCTTCCAGCCTCTTCTACGGAGGCAGATACAGATGGATTTCTATGAGTTCAAGGGCAGGCTGGTCTACAGTAAGTTCCAGGCCAGTCAGAGTTACATAGTGAGATCTTATCTCCAACAAAACAAAAATACTTTTTTGTAGGTGTATACATTCATATATGCATATGTGGGAGCCGACGCTGGAAGAAGCCAGAGGTCCTCCTCAATTGCTCTCTGCCTTTTGAGACAGGGTCTCTCACTAGCATTTTATGGGTGCTAGGGTTCTGAACTGAGGGCCTATGCTTGTACAGCAAGCACTTTATCAACTGAGCCACCTCCGCAGCCCCAGGTACTTAAGTCACCTGGTCCATCAAACTTCTGGCCCTTCAGGATCTCATTACCTTGTACTTTAGCTCAACGCTACCCCAGAAATTGCAAGCTAAAGGATTTTTTATCTCCGGAGCTGGGGTACATACACATATTTGTGGGGGGATATAGATCAATTGTAGAGTGCTTGCTTAGCATGCTCAAGACCCTTGGTTAAACCCCAGAAACCCACATACCAGTTATGGCCCTTAACCCAAAACACTATAAACGCAGTTTAAATATGGAGCCTCTGTTTCAGCCACCAAAATTTCACCTTCTTAGGATCCCAGGGGCCATCCACATCACTAGTCTTTTCTTCATCCTTCAAGGTTCTTGTAGCCCCAGAAGTCAGAACTCTAACCCGGTCACTATGTCTATCAAGATCCATACCTTTTCCCTACTATCCCCTTCCGCTCTTGACCTCCCTTCTCCCGGCCCGAGACATCAAGACCTTAACCTCAAAAGCAGCTCCTCGCTTCACTCAGGCATTGAAAGACCCGGTTCTTTATTCCCGGCCTGGTCAGTGTTTTGACATGTCGCCTTTGGCTCGTTAGGATCCCCATGGACTGGACATACACAATCTGGATCTAACCCCCGCCCCCGAGAGCCAGATTCCGAGCCGGGGAGGAATCTAGCTTCGGATCTTCCCTCACGGATCACTCTTGGGCTCGCCGCAGACTTACAAAAACAAGATCCGGCCGCTCGGGACGCGGAACCCGCGCCATCACCACCATCTTCCTGGATCCCAGGTACAGATGAGAGTCGTGCTCTGGTGGCGTCACTCACAGAAGGCCCGCCCTCTCCCGCCAGACTTTCTTTATTGGCTGCACGTCACTTTCTCTGCAGGGCCTGCTCTGTCGAATTTTGTATCGTCAAGGCTGTGACCGGAAGCAGAAAAGCGGCGCCGGAAGATGACGCCACCATGCGCGTTATTGGCCACTCAGCTTTAATATCGCGTCTCAGATACCCCAATGAGATTTTGTATTGCTGGAGAGTCGCCTTTGGGCGGAAGTGGCTTCATAGAACAGGAGAAGCGAGATGGGGGTGAAGCTGGAGGTGTTTCGGGTCAGTGAGCTCAGGAGTGGGTTGGCCGTTTGAACCTAGCATCTTTCAGAATTTGAGAATAGTTACTGGAAGCGAGAGAAGGGTAGAGCGGGGAGTTCCACGGAGAAAGTATCTGAGATTTGTATTGAAACTCAGCGGAATGAGCTCTAGCTGTGGGGGCTTAAAATGGAGAGGCTGGGTTTGGTCTGAGGAAGCGTCTCAGAGAGGAATGAAAAGGAGGCTTCAGATCCAGAGCGGGCTTTCCAGAAGGGGAGCCCCAGGCTCCTAATAGGTCTGTCTCAGTAGGCGGACTTCTATATGTAGAAGAGTATAATTGAAAAAATGAGGCCTCTATTTAAAATGCTACGGGGATCAGATTGGGAGGTAATAACATCTCGAGGATGTATCTTTGTAGTAGGAGCTGTTGGACTGTCCCCCACCACCACCGTGCGCCTTGGTGTGTGTGTGTGTGTGTGTGTGTGTGTGTGTGTGTGTGTGTGTGTGTGTGTTTGAGTGTGTGTTTGAGAGTGAGGCTTGGACAGGACTGTTACGTATAAAGCCTACTGGATCAGGAAGACCAGGCTTTAAGGTGCCGAATTTCTATTCTCCTGGTAGGATTTCTGGAGTTCCTTGGGGAGGCCACGAGGCCAGGCTCCTGGCCTGTGTAGAAGGATAGATCTGTCTTCTGGACTTTCCTACAATCTCCCTGTACTAGGGTGGTGATAGTTCTGGGCTCTGTCTATCCACCCCTTGCTTTTGCAGATGTCACTCTACCTCACTTTCCCCGTGGTTATGTTTTGGATCTCCAATCAGGCAGAGTGGTTTGAGGACTATGTTGTCCAGCGCAAGGTGGGTACCAGGAGAGTTTGCTGGGTATTTCCTGGGGATGGGGAAGGCAGGATATGAGGCACTGACTTGTTGCTGGGGACCATTACCTGCCTCTCCTATGCAACTCTGCTCTGAATGAGGGACTCTGGCTTCTCCTGACTGTGTTCTCACCTGTGACCTTGTTCCACAGAGGGAGCTGTGGCCACCAGAGAAGGAGGCTCAGGTAAGGAGCCCATTCTTCCAAGGGGCTGGGTCACCTTACCCTGGGTGGACTTGGAATAAATTCCATCATCAGCCATAGATAGGAAATTGGAAACAAAAAAAAAAAAAAAACGAATAGGAGTTCCAGGCTATCCTGGGCTAGAGACCTTGTTTCAATACAAGTTTCTTACTGTTAGAGATGGGTTATATCTGTGATTACTTGGAAGTAGCGGTAGGAGGATTATCAGATTGAGTCAGCCTGGACTGCAAAAGGTTAGAGAGAGGGAGCAGGGAGAGAGGGCTGTAATTGCAGCATTCTAGTGCTTAGGAGGTGGATGCAGGAGGATCGAGAATTCTGGGTATTCTCTCCTGCATAATGAGCTCAAGACTAGCCTGTCTTAAAAAGTGGGAAGGGCACAAATGGTCTCATATATTACCATCTCCCTGAAGGCTCAGGCTGAACTCACTGGTATGGTGGTTGTGATTTGCATGGGGTCCCAGGATGGATACTGAACTGTCAAGCCAAAGGAAGGGTAGTGGGAGTAAGTCCAGGCCCTGCAGTGTGTGCCCCTCCTTCCTTTCCATCACACCCTTTTCCTCATTCCAGCGCCAGGAGCTAGAAGAATTCAAACAGAAGGTCCGGAAGCAGAGGGAAGAGAGACTTCTTCAGGCTGCTCAGCAGAGCTCCTGAGACCTTCAAGTATTTAAGTCCCCGGCGCCTCCACCCACGAAATAACACACACTAAATGCTTTGTAACTAGTGCCAAGTGTTTTATTGTTGTTTTCAGGGGCCAGTGGGGGGCCCAGGATGTCTAGAACTCTCAAGGAGCTTGTGTCTGGGGTTGGGGGCTGCTGTTCCTGCGGAAGCTGAGTGCAGCAGGGTCCTGAGGGGTGAGCAGGGGTTGAGGGCTGAGGGTCCCGGGTCGTTTCTGCATTCCATCCTGCGGATGAAGAAGGGTCAGACCAAGGAAAGTGCAAGCCAGAGGAGCCTTTAGACAACACTTCTTTTTGTCTACCTTCATCTGCCACTCAGTGTGGTATTTGGTATGAGACAGTCAACTCTCAGTGGGGTCTTAGTCAGAACCTGAGCTGTTGGTTTACATCTTTAATCCTAGCACTCAAGAAGCAGAGGCAGGAGAATTACCTCAAGTTCAAAGCCAACCTGGTCTATGTAAAAAGTTCCAGGCTCACAACCCTGTCTCAAAACCAAACAAACAAATGGGCTGAGAAGATAACGTAGTCATTAAAATCCTTGCTGTGTGCACTTGAAGACCTGAGTTTAATCCCCAACTTCAAAATGAAAAGCCAGATGTGGTCTTATTCACTTGTAATTTCAGGGCTTGAGTAGAGTCAGGAGGAACCCTAAGGCTTTCTGGCCAGCGAGCCTGGTCTACTTGGTGAGTTCCAGGGCAGCGAAAGATCCTGTTTCAAATGGTGATGGCGACCGGGAACAGTATCCGAAGTTAACTTCTGGCCCCCGCCTGCATGTGTGCACATGGACCTCTAACATGTGTGCTAGTGCACTCAGACACAGAGCTGGGGGTGTAGCCCAGTTGACAGAATGCACCAAAGCTCCGGATTCCATCCCTAACCACACAGACCACTCCTGGTGGGTCACCTCTAATCCCAGCACTAAGGAGGTACATGTAGGAAAATTAGAAGTCTAAAGTCATCATTGGCTGGTGGGTTTGAGGCCAACCGGAGCTACATAAAACACTATCTCAAAAACAAAAATACCCTCAAACAGAACCCATGCTCTTTGTTAATACATGCGTGTGTGAGCTCATCTGCCCTTCTCCCAGGAGCATCACCATAGGAAAACTGTTTTCTCCCTGAGGCCCCTCCCAGGTACACAGATGTTGTGGCAGGAGTTGTAACGTCCAGCCATCATTCTGATACCAGCACGAGTCCTGCATGATCTTAAGCCCCCTGACATCCACATCCATCTGCACTTTGCTCTCCTAGAGTTAGAGACAGGGTCCCGTCCTATCTTGGCTAGAGATGGGCATAATCTAGAGAGCTGTACTGCTTCACTCCACAGGCTATCTAGACATCACCTACCTTGGGACCGATAGGTTGGAAGCCAGGCAGGGAATTGACTGTTACACGCTGGTCATCCATGCGGCGGCCCTGGGTGTCGGCCAGCATATCCATGAGATTGTCCATCTCGGGAGCAGGGCCACCCTCTGGATCAGAGACAGGTGGTCATGAATACAAATCCAAAGGAGGTCACATGGTGCTTTCCAGCCTGAGTCCAAAGAGCCACAAGACCCCAGGACCCCTGCACCTCTGCCGCATTTGCTTCTCAGGCAGTACCCACCCCAGCCCTCACCCCAGCCCAGCATCACGTCTAGCTCACGGCTTTCTGGGGTCTGGCCTGGACCAGCCTGCAAGGAACAGCGCTGCTCCTCCATCCGATCGCCCTGCACGTGGCTCAGCAGGTTGAAGAAGCCTTCTTGGTCTGGTGAACCTGCCTTGGGAACAGACATGCTTGGTTTAGCTGGGTACCGTACCGTTCCTGCCTTCCATCCAGCGCCCACCCGAGCCAGCGCCTGCCTTCCCATCTCTGCTCTCACCATAGTCCTCACAGCTCTGTAGAGTTTCTCAAAATGAAACGTAAGTCTCCTTCCCTGAACTGCCCCCCCAACCCCCACCTCCCACCTCCCAGCCTGGGGCCCCAGCCTGCAGCACAATTTCACAAGGTACCACCTCTAGGGACAGTATTCCACCACTGTCCTAGATCAAGACCATACTGGGATTGGTTTGGGGGCTGGGACACTTACCAGAGAAATGGGGCTCAGAAGTGCCCCTAAATCATAGCACCTATCATCTCTTGGGGGGAACAGTACTAGGAATCCAACCATTTGCCCTGGGCAGGGGGAGGGGCACTTATACCCTCCTAATATACCCCCCATGTGTTATGGTAACTGGGTCAGGGGACCCCAGAGACTTGCTTGCTAATTAGATGCCCTACAAATGAGTTAATCCTGTCAGTCATGGGTACTGAGACCTCAAGAAGCTGGTGGTGGAGTCAGGCAGAGCCCTCTTACCTTGTTCAGATGGCCTGAGCCCCCCTCGCCCCTTTCTTCTTCCTGATCCATCATTTGTCTTTCCCACACTTTCCTCCTGGCCTGTGACAGGGTCCCCACACCTGAGAGGGCCTTTTAAAGGGCCAGGATGTGGGGGAAGGGGAGCAGATACCTTTCCCCATCCCCAAATCCCCAGCTCATATCCCATCTGCTCCCACCCACGCTTAAGCTCCAGAAAGATGATCTCTAGGTAATTGTTCATCCAGACTGATGCTGAGGTGGGTGTGGGTGGAGGGGGCAGGGAAGTCCAGGTTTGGACCTCACTGGACCGAGTCATACTCACGGGGCCCTGAGGACTCTCAGTTGGGGACAAGAAAAAGCCAGTGCAAAACAGGAGGGTGGAGGATGTCCCCAGGCATGCCATCCAGTTCCTGTCTACAGGTTTATCCCTCTGCAGGGCAGATGACATCTGCAGGGGGATAGCCAAGGAGGGAGCTGGGGTCCGGTACTCTTCAAATCCCTGCACCCTCCATAGACACACAAGCCAACCTGGTGCCCGCTACTCACCACTCCTGAGGTTCTGTAGTCCCTACCCTGGGGCTACCCTGAAAGAAACACCAGATCTCCTGTCTATCTGCCCCTCAAAGGCCAAGCTGAGTGTCTTCAGTCTGTCATTCCCACATGGAACGGGAGAGGAAGTTCCTGTCCACCCCAGCAAACAGGGGCTCTGAGAGCCTGGTCCTGTCTTTAAGATGCCTTTCAGGAAACCAGATAAGCTTCTTTTCCAGGGCTGGAGAGACGGTTCCTGGGTAGGAGCACTGGCTGCTTTGCCAGAGTACTAGGTTCAATTCCCAGCACCCACATGGCAGCTAACAACCATCTGTAACTCCAGTTCTAGGGGAATCTAATGTTCTCTTCTGGCCTTCTGGGTACCAGGCACACTCCAGTGTACAGGGATACATACAGGCAAAACATCCATACACATAAACATTTTTAAAAGTTTAAATAAATAAAGTTAAAAGTTTACATTTTTTCTTTGGGGGTGTGTGAGGTGGGGGTTGTGTATAGTGTATATGTGCACATGTGGTACATGCATGCTCGTGTGAAGACAGAGGTCAGCATCAGGTATCTATCTCCCTCTACTGCTCTTTGCCTTCCTTTGAGACACAGTCTGAAAAATTAAACCTCAAGCTGCTGGGTTTGGCTGGGCTGGCTGGGCTGGCTGGGCATTGAGCATCCTGGCTTTAAATTTATTTTTATATTTATTTTATGTGTATGGGTGTTTTGCCTGAATGTATGTTGTTGCACCACATATATGATGTGCCCATGGAGGTCAGAAGAGGACACTGGATCCCTTGGAACTTGAACTATGAATGGTTATGAGACACCCTGTGGGTGCTGGCAATTGAACCTGGTTCTGTAGAAGAGGAACAAGTACTCTTAACCACTGAGCCATCTCTCCAGCCCTCAGCTATCTTTCATTCTCTCCCTCCCTTCCTCCCTCCTTCCCTCTCTCTCCCTCCAACCCCCTCCTTTTTGAAATGTTAAAACATGGTCCTGGCTCTCCTGGAACTCGTCGTGTAGACCAGGCTACTGTGAATTCACAACTGTCTTCCTTCTGATGCCACCAGAGCTTCTTTTACAGTCCAGGTCCACCTGCTCAAGGATAGCACCTCCCAGAGTGAGAACACTCCACATCTATCAGTAATCAAGAAAATGGCCCCATAGACATGCCCACAGCCAATCTGATGGAAGGCAATTCTCAACCAAAGTTTTCTTTTCCCACGTGTGTCAACGACCAAGACTAGTCCTCACACCCTCCTGAAGTTACTGAACCAGCACTCTTACCACCTGCCCCAGCTCTCATGTGGCCATCAGGGCCCCAATACTCAGAACACAGTATGGTGTCCTATTCTCTGTAGGATGTATGCATTTCCTAAGGGCTGCTGGGTCAGTGTCTCTCATAAGGTGGTTTAAAGCTGCAGGAATTTAGCGTATCAATAAAGGTGTCAGGGAGGCCATATTCCTTTTGAAACCCAGGAGTCTGGGCATTCTGCCTTGCCTCTCTATACCTTCAGTCTTGGGATTCCTTAGCTGGCAGCTTCTATACTTGGGTTCCTGCCTGTGTAGACACACAACACTCTTTCTGTTTGTACACATTTTTATAAACTACCAGCTTGGGTTTTTGTTTGTTTGAGATAGAATAGGATAGGTAGATAGATAGATGATAGATAGATAGATAGATGATAGATAGATGATAGACAGATGATAGATAGATGATAGACAGATGATAGATAGATGATAGATAGATAGATGATAGATAGATAGATAGATAGATGGATAGATAGCTGGCCTAGAACTTGTTGATCAGGCTGACCTTGAGCCTCCACTGACAGTCCAGTCTCTGCTTCCTGAATGTGCCACCATGTCCAGTGGCTATAAGGCCATCTAAAGTTTTTTTTTTTTTTTTTGGTTTTTCGAGACAGGGTTTCTCTGTGGCTTTGGAGCCTGTCCTGGAACTAGCTCTGTAGACCAGGTTGGTCTCGAACTCACAGAGATCCGCCTGCCTCTGCCTCCCAAGTGCTGGGATTAAAGGCGTGCGCCACCACTGCCCGGCTCCATCTAAAGTTTTATTTATTTATTGCTGTGTGGGGGTGAATGCGTACGCCAGAGGACAACTTCCTAGTATCAGTTCTCTTCTTCCACCTTCATGGGGATTTTTTTTTTTTTGGATTTTCGAGACAGGGTTTCTCCGTAGCTTTTTGGTTCCTGTCCTGGAACTAGCTCTTGTAGACCAGGCTGGCTTCGAACTCACAGAGATCCACCTGCCTCTGCCTCCCAAGTGCTGGGATTAAAGGCGTGCGCCACCATTGCCTGGCCCTTCCTGGGGATTTTAAGGAGCTCACACAGGTTTTTAGAATTAGTCCTGGCTGCCCTGGAACTCACTCTGTAGACCAGGCTATCCCCAAACTCAGAGACCAGTGTGGTGATATTTTGTTTGTGCTTTAACAACTAAAGCTTGCCTGAAGATCAGAGTGTGGAGCTACCCACACTAGTTAGCCATAGAGGTCAGGCAGTGGTGGCACACACCTTTAATCCCAGCACTCAGGAGGCAGAGGCAGGCAGATCTGTAGCACAAATTCTAATTGGTCTTAATAATAAAAACCTGGAGTCTGATATCAGGGGAAATGCTGTAAGATCAGAAAATTAAAGGAGTCAGCCACTAGAGAGATTTTTTTCCCTCTACCTAATCCTCTGACTGAAGGGGGTCTGACTAAGGTCATTTTAAAAAACCATGTGTACATATTCATATGTCTGCAGGTGTAGGCCAGAGGACAACCCCTGGTCATTCTCACAAACACTGTCCACTTCCTTTGAGACACACATTTGTAAAACCAGCACTTAGGAAGCCGAGTCAGGAAGATCTCAATTTCAAGGCCAATTTGGACTACATAGGAAGCTTCAGGTCAGCTGGAGTTACAGGAGGACACCCAGTCTCAACTGCAAGACCGGAACAGGAATATACCTTGAAAGTTAATGTGAAACCAAAACAGGGAACATATAGCCTGCAGGTGAAGGGTTCTGTTTGCAGTTAAGACAATTAAGAATGAGTTTGTCCTGTGCAGGTTAAGGTTTCTGTTCGTAGTTAAAGGATAAGTGCTTGTTTGTCCTGTGTTTAAGTCCTTGAAAGTTAGTTCCCATTTATAATTAAGAATAAGTTCCTGTTTCTGCAAAACATGTTTTCTACACCTACACTCAACTTGTGACCCCATTCACATGATGTACATCCTTGCCAAATTCCTTCCCTCTCATAGTATCTTTCTAACAATGTGGAACAGCTAACTCTCTTGCCCTTGTGGATACCTTATCTCTCCTGTAAAAGGGATTTGCTTTCTCAAATCCCAATTTAGGGAGAAGCAGCCAGATGGGCCAGTCCCCGGTGTACCCCAAAATATAGCTTGCTTTAATCAGACTGAATAAAAAAAGAAATAAAAAGGAAAAGAAGGGAAACATGACTGCTCCTATGTATGATGGAGGTTTATTGGAGATATAGGGGACAGCATAGCCAGGGGCAGGGACAGGGACATCTGGGAGAGTCCAGAGTGGCCATCACCAGACTGAGCTCTGCCATTTGAGGAGATGGTGGAGAGGAAGGGGAGAGGAGAGAGGAGAACCAGTTGCAGTAGTCAGGAGGCCCAAAGGTCCAAAGAGGGCAGGTAACTGAAATGGTTGATTATATAGGCAAGGGCAGTCCAGCTGGAGAGTTCAGGGTAGGGGGTGGGGTACGCCATCCAGGAGGGCTCAGTAACAGGTAGGGGCTGAAGGATGCAGGGAGAACCTGATGGCCAGGTCCACTTTGATTTGAGAAATAGGCACCTCAGTCATTTGTCACAGGGTTGAAACCTACCACAGGCAACTGTGGACTTGTTTTTTCTCCTCCTAATTCTCAGGTTTAACACAATAACAAACAAATGGATTGTGGCAGTAGATGTATACCCTTTAATATGCCAAAAGCCGTTCATTTGTATACATGGCACATATGCGGAGGTCAGAGGACAACTTTCAGATCTCTCCTTCCAGCATGTGGGGCCCTGGGCTAAACTGAGGTTGTCAGCCTTGGTAGAAAGCGCCTTTCCTTGACAAACCATCTCACTGGTGCAGTGAATGACTTCGGCAAAGCTGTTAAAAAGGAGACAGGAGGAAGAAAAAGAAAGAAGGAATGGCCCCAAGTCCCACAAAGGTGGCTGGCCGTCCTTGTTCATCTGTACATGTCAGGTCTTGTGGGTTGATCCTGGGCATGCAGGTTTGTAATCCCAGTCACTCAGAAGGCTACAGCAGGATTTCAAATTCAAGGTCAGCCTGGCGATTAAATAAGACCCTGTTTTAAATGAAAAAGAGGACTGGAGATATTGCTGAGTCCTTTAAGGGGAGAGAGAGAGATTTTTCTCACTGTAAATCTTGGCTTGTGACCTGAGACATCCACTAAAGAGGGATGGCTTAGTTTTGTTTGGTCTCAAAGAAACTCAATGTTTGGTCCCAAACCGGTTAACTGAGAGGTGCCTGTTAGCACACCAAAGCACACTCTGGCTGCCAAACTTACTCAGTATCCTTGAATCCTCTCTGCTCTTTTCACTTCACCCCCTACCCTAAACCTCTCCAGCCCAGGGGCTTCACTTCCCTCCCCCAGCTTTGGAGTCCTAAGCTCTCTCTCTTGGTCTGATTGCTTCTGTCTCTCTCTCTCTTCCTCTTTTGCTCTTCCTGTCTCTCATCTCATGGCCTGGTTCAGTCTACTGGTCAGGTCTACTCTACCGCTTTCTCTTTCTGCCCTGGGCTCTTCTAGAGGCTTCTGGCTGTACTCTCGCTCAGATCTACAATGAAATCCTTCTCAGCCATACCTTGGAGTGATCATGTCCTTATTTCCACTCAAGTTTGACCTAAGAAGTCTGGCCACTGCCCCTTGCTGCTTCTGTAAGCACTTCTGGCCTCTATTGGTCATCTCCCACTCCTGCTACCCACTATCCACTCCTGCCAGCCACTTCCGGCTCCTGTCACTTCCCGTTCCTGTCAGTCATCCTCACACTTACAGCTCACACCCTTACCCTCCTTCGTTCCCTATAGGATTATTTATTTATTTTGATACAGGATGTCATGTTGCCCAGCCTGTTCACTAACCAGCTATGTAGCCAAGTATGGACTTGAATTCCTGATCCTCCTGCCTCTAGACGTTGCTGGGATACCATGTGTGGGCCACCATGCTTGGTTTAGGTGGTGCTGGGGTCGGAACCCTGAACTTTGTGCATGATAGGCAAGTGTTCGACCAACCGAGCTCCATTTGCAGCCCCACCTGGAAGATTTATTTTCAGACTAGCAAGTCCGCATCCCCAGCTATCACTTGTTAGATTTGCAACCTCATAGGCATGGGTGACGCACCCTCCATCACAGGGTGTCAGCTCCTCTCTAGAGAAACGACTGAAGCAGGCTCCGCTCTGACATTCTGAGATTAATTTGATCCCCACCCCCGTGTGTGTGTGTGTGTGTGTGTGTGTGTGTGTATGTGTGTAGCGTTGAATCTGCACATGGACATATCAGCACAGAGATACAATTGTCACCCTGTGTGTGTGGTTCTTGAGATAACACTGTGACAAACACCTGGAGCTGTTGCTCAGTGGTAAAGTGCTTGCTGAGTACATATGAGAGCCGGGGTTTGATCCTCTGTCACCGTGACCCCCAACCCTCTCCCCCCCCTTTTTTAAGAACTAGGAACCTCCTCAAAGCTCAGGAAGCATTGTGGAAGAGGGGGTGACAAACATGAAAGGAGGAGGGGGTGCTGAGAAATGATGCTTCCAGACTTCTTTCCCCCAAAGAGATGACCAGGGAACCGGGACTTGGATGCAAAAGCAAGGTTTCTAAAACTGTTAAGATCCATCCTTGCAACTGTTCTTTCTTTGGGACTCTGGTTTCAGCTGTTCCCTGTGATCCCTTTAGTCTTTTATCTGGGTGACTCTTGAATTACAAGGTTTAACTGACAGAGCAAGATAGATGTGAAAGGAAGAGTTCGTGTGTAGGCTTGATTGGAATAAACTTTGCTTTTGCATCCAAGTTCCGGTTCCCTGGTGGTCTCTTTGGGGGGGGCAAGAAGTCTGGGCAGAACACAGACATGACATGGCTGTTACCTTCGTGCACTCCCTGCACTTATGGTGTTCCCTGCACACGATCACGCCAACACTATCAGTCAAAATTCCAGTAAGCAGCACTAACTAGACACAGTGGGTTACAAAACAAACAAGCAAGAGAAGACGTCAAGTGGGGAGGGTTACGTATTGAAAGGTATCTGGGGGAGTAGAAGGAGGAATTTCGGGTGGATATGATTGTTACAGGCTCAGAAAGCCTCATTCTTTTCTGACCTATTGGAACTGAAGGGGAGTGAGACTTTTTTTTCAGCGATGTAGCCACTGGTAAGTTGCTGATGCTGCTGTAAGCAACCCCAGTTAAAACCCATCAGGACACACAAACACATGCAGGTAGAGGTGACTGAAGGGACGCTAGCCCACTCGAGCATGTGACTCTGTCTGGCCTTTCCCTTCTCCCTCTTTCCCCCTGCCTTGCTAAAAATCATTAGATTGTGTCCCTAAAGCTAGCCACCAAGGTCTATTTCCTTATTTGGACACTTTCCTGTGCCAGACTCTTTGCTGAGGATGAGTACCAAAGTCCAGCAATCAAAAGCCCCCCTTGGTTCACCTAATTAACACGTCCAATCAAAATATGCCACTGCATTCTAGCAGATCCTAACAGACCTCCCTCTTTTCTCCTCTGAAAAGTTACACCCACAAGGTCATTTGCTGCCGTTTGTTCTGCCTGAGTCTGAAAGCAGCCACTCTAACTTTTTCTTCCCTGCTTAATGAAGGCTCTCTCTGTGAAAGCAGGTGTTTGGACGTGGCTTGTGCCTAATCCAGGGCCTGGGAGGGAGCCCCTACTGTGCAGCGGGGGCGGGGATGTGTCTCCTTCAGGGACTAGTTAGGAAGAGGAAGGGATCGTCCAGAATGGGGCATAAGAAGGAATGAAGGTAACTATGACCAACATAGATTATATGCATGTATGAAAATATCATAGTGAAACTCACTATCATGTGCAATTAATATATGCTAATAA
Source organism: Microtus pennsylvanicus (assembly GCF_037038515.1). Lineage (NCBI taxonomy): Eukaryota > Metazoa > Chordata > Mammalia > Rodentia > Cricetidae > Microtus > Microtus pennsylvanicus. The sequence continues at coordinate 82,317,813 of NC_134579.1, read as the reverse complement.
AAAAGACTGGGAGGCATTTCTTCATGAGCAGGCACAGATATAAGGTCACAGACCCTACGTTTATGTTCCCGTTTCAACACAGGTCTCCCACAGAATGTTAAGGCTGTGAGAAAACTGGAGAAAAAGTATCTAGTACGCGGTGGGGTCTCCAGGCCTCCGGAGTCTACCGACTGTTGTCCGATCTTTGCTACTAGTCTTTGGATTACAGCCGCAGTTGTTCTAACGGTTCCAGATCTAGAAGGCCGCGTTGTCCTTTCAGTGGGCACACTATATCACAGACGGAGGAGCTTCTGGACAGGGTGGTAGTGGTACCCAGGTGAGATGGGTATTGTACTGCTCTGCCATCACGCTGAGCAAACGGATCTCAATGTGTGTGAACAAGAGAGCACTTAAAGAGTCCCATGAAGGACTCCTCGAGGGAGCTCACAAACTGGGGAGTGTCCGTCTGAGCACCTGTCAGTGCACCCGCCCTCAAACTGCTGCTGCGGGGACCCAACTTCCTGGAGGCAGGGAGAGACCAGATGACCACGGGGCGGGACCAGGTGCGCAGGGGGCGTGACCCGAACCCGCGGGGTGGGGCCCACATGGATGACGGGCGGGGCCACGCCCCCACCTTGGGACCGACCCGGAAGCGGCCGTACTCCTTGGGGGAAGATGGCGCCCTTGGGGCTGAAGGCGGTGGTGGGGGAAAGTGAGTGTCACCCCAGGGCGGGGCTCTGGTGTTCCCTCGGCTGTCCCCCGGGGGGGCTGGAGGCCTCGGGAGAGGGGCGGTGCACGGATTCTGGGATCCCAGGACCCTGACGGTGGGGAGAGCACCTGACTCTTGAGGGGACGGGCGGGGGACTTGGGCCTAGCTGGGCTGCCCACCCCTCAAATGCAGCCGGAGGAGCAAAGTTGGGACGCGAAGGACTCAAAGGATCAAGGAAAGAGAGACACAGGCTCGAGTCTAGACCTCTGGGTCTGCCCCAGCTATAGGCTGTCGAGTGTCTTAACCCGGAAAGTTCAGGGACTGGACTCCGGAGGTCCTACAGTGCCTTGGTCAGCGACCCCAAGTAGTGTATGAGTTCACAGGTGGTGTGCACATTCCCCATGGGGGTGGGGAAGGGGACGCTCCCCCTTTTGCATCGTGCCTAGGAGTTCCTTGCAATTTGAGGATAGGCTTCTCCGCCTTTCAGGCTCAGGTTCTTGGTGGGGAGAAAGAGGGTTTGAGGATCCCCTCCCCCACCTCCAGTAGTTCCGGCCTCAGCTGCTTCTTCCGTCCTGATAAGAGTGGACTGACACTCTGGCGCACTGGCCAGGCTCTGGGCAAGGCTACCTTTCTTTCCCCTTTCCCCTACTCCTGCCTCTGGGCAGAACAGGTTTCGTGGAAAGGCCCAGTAGTACCTCAGAGCTAGAGAGGAACCTCCCCTACAGAAGCGTTAGTGGGAGATGGGGAAAAGAGGCTTGGAGGTCGATAAGAACCCGCAGAGCTGGGAACCCAAGCGTTCTAGTCTAAGGGAACCAGGAGACCCTCACTTCCATTCGCTCAGTTCTCTAAGATGGACCTGTGTTCTGAGCATTATACCGTCTAGACGTGAGGGTGCTTGGGTAAGTTACCCGACCTCACAGAACCTCAATGTGCCTATCTGTAAATTGGGGGTGATGCTAGGAGCTGCTGCTCAGGATCTGGGTTGGGGTCCAGCCCAGAAGATGAGTGTCGCAAACCCTCTTCTCCCCTTCCTCCTTCCCTGTAGAGATTCTAAGCGGAGTCATCCGGAGCGTTAAGAAGGATGGCGAGTGGAAGGTAGGGGCCAAGGCAGAACGTCTGGATACCCAGGGGGACCCCAGAATGTGACAGTCCCCTCAAGAATTCCTCGAAGAAGATGTTGATTCCCAGGGGTTGGGTTGGGTAGATGGGTGCTCCATTGCCTCTGATCCTCGTAGGACCAGCTACAGGCTTTTTTTTTTTTTGCCTGCCTTACCCTTCTGTGTCTTTCTATGTCTGTGTGTCCATCCACCTGGACAGGTGCTCATCATGGACCATCCAAGCATGAGGATCTTGTCATCCTGTTGTAAAATGTCAGACATCCTGGCGGAGGGCATCACCAGTGAGTGGATGCCTGCCCCCGTGTTCCCCAGATAGAACCTGAGCCCTTGAATGTGGGACCTCTGGGTGTAGCCCTTGAGTATGGGATCCTTTCAGATTGGTTCAGCTCATAGTTCTCCCTACATAACCCAGAGCATATGGCCAAGTGCCTCCTCCAAGCACGGAAGTCCACATTGGACTTCCTGATTGCAACCCTTAAGGGTCAGCCTCATTGACTGTAACCAGCTCAATCCCCTGGCAGAGTGCTTGCCTAGAATGAACAAAACCCTGAGTTCGGTCTCCAGCACCATATAAAATGGGCATAGTATCAAATGTCTGTAATCCCAGCACTCAGGAGGTGGAAGCAGGAGGATCAGAAGTTAAGTTAGCTAGTGAATTCAAGACCACCCTGGGCTACATGAGACCCTGCCGCAAATAAACAATGATTGTGCACCTCCTATAGATGTTCTTGTAAGAAGTGTGGATGGACTCTGGGCTCTCTCTCTTATTTATTTATTTATTTATTTATTTATTTATTTATTTCTATTTTGTTTTGAGACATGGTTTCCTTATGTAGCCCTGGCTGTCCCAGAACTCACAGAGATCCACCTGCCTCTGCCTCCTGATTGCTGAGATTAAAGGTGTGAACCAGCACTGCCCAGCAACTCTGGGTTCTCAAGTGTATATAGACTCCAAGAGTATGGCTATGTTATTCCAGATATGCAGAAAGAGCCCCGACTCTTAGCTCTTTAAGTGGGGGAACCTTAGGTCTTTATTTCTGTTTAGGGATCCAAGGGAGTAGTATAACCCTTTAAAGCGCCCCACCATGGGTTCAGTTCCCCAAACCTGAGACTCCCCGTCTCTTTCCCCATACCACCTGTGTGTGTCTTTTCCTCTGTTGCTTTTAGTTGTGGAAGACATCAACAAACGGCGAGAACCCATTCCCAGCTTGGAGGCCATTTATTTACTGAGCCCCACGGAGAAGGTGCCTATAGGAGATAGCCTCCATGTGCATGGGTTTGTGTGTGCTTGCAAGGTGCACATGTCAATGCATGTATCTGAGTGTGATACCCATGCCATTATGCATGTGTGTGCATATATGATGCATGCATACACACATGCCACAATGCATGTGTATTCAATTCATATGCCAATGTTTGTGTTTATATGTGTGTATACCTGTGCCCAGTGCATATATATATATGCTGCATATGGATATGTACATGTCAGAATGCATATGTGCATGTATGCACATGTCAGTGTGTACACATCATAATGTATTTTTGCATATATGTGTGTGCACATGCCAGACTTTATGTGTTTATATGTATATACATATCAGATTGTAGGCGTTTGTGTATTCACATGTCAGAATGTATATGTGTGCATGAGTGTACATATCAGAATGCATGCATGTGTCAATGTATGTGTGTATGTGAGCCCCCCTCTCCACAATTGTACATAGCGGGGGATGAGCATCAGTTGAGGACTCCCTGCAGAAGATAGGTCTGGGGTGCAGGGTCTGATTCCAACAGAAATCTGCATTCCTCAGTCGGTTCAGGCCCTGATTGCTGACTTCCGGGGGACACCGACCTTCACTTATAAAGCAGCCCATGTCTTCTTCACTGACAGTGAGTGAGGAGAACCAGGGGTGTTGGGTACTGTGATGAGGTGGGGGTTATGGTGACGGAACATTGGTCTGATGGTCCCTCTCTCAATCCCAGCATGCCCTGAGCCCTTGTTCAGTGAACTGGGCCGCTCTCGCCTGGCAAAGGTGGTGAAGACACTGAAAGAGATCCACCTGGCCTTCCTCCCCTATGAGGCCCAGGTACAGCCCCAGCTTGTGGTGGGGAAGGAATGGACTGTCCTCGACCAAATGGCCCAGCTCCCTCCAGAACAGACAGCACCAACAAGGAGTGAACAATTAGCAGGCCCTTGCCTGGAGTGTTAACCCTCTGGTCATTCCAAACAGGCAACCTGGAGTACAGGGCAGAATTGTCTCATTCCCCAAAGCGGGAGGGAACAAAGAGCTGTCTTTGTTCCCTTTCAACATAGCTGCTACCCTAGCCTGCTTCAAAGCTGATGAAACAGGTTCCATAAGATAGCGAAGGCCCCTGGCAGGTACAGGGATGGCAGCTGGAAGTTGGGTTGGGGGGTATCCATGACACTTCTGTCCTCCCCAGGTGTTCTCTCTGGATGCCCCACACAGCACCTACAACCTTTACTGCCCATTCCGGGCAGGGGAGCGGGCACGGCAGCTTGATGCATTGGCCCAGCAGATAGCCACACTGTGTGCCACCCTTCAGGAATACCCATCCATTCGCTACCGCAAGTGGGGACCCATCCCCTCCCCAACCCCATTGCTACCTTTTTACCTTCACTCTCCTTCTATGTCCATTTTTCTCTGTGTGTGTGCATGTTTTCATGTGTGTGCACATGTGTGTATGTATGGAGGTCAGAATCAACCTCAGGTGTCTTCCTCAGTCACCATCCACCTTTATTTTTTTTTAAAAGATTTTTTTAAAAAACTGGGTGGTGGTAGCACACGCCTTTAATCCCAGCACTCAGGAGGCAGAGGCAGTTCAAGGATAGCCTGGTCTAACAGAGCTAGTTCCAGGACAGCTAGGGCTGTTATACAGAGAAACCCTGTCTCACAACAAACAACAAACAAAAAAAATTATGTGTATGTTTATGTATGTGAGGTGTTGTTACATAGTCCAGATGAGGGTGCCCTACCTCTTGGGCTATAGTTATAGGTGGCTGTAAGTCTCTGGGTGTGGGTGCTGGGAGCAGAGCTCAGGTTCTCTGGAAGAGCAGTTTGAGCCTTTAACCACTTAACCATGTTTTTGAGACAAGGTTCCTCCCTGGGCCCAGGGCTTCTGCATTTGCCTGGACTAGCAGGAGAGACCCAAGGACCCCCTGTCTCCACCTCCCCAGAGCTGCAAATTGAAGCACAATTTTAAAACGTGGGTCCTGGGGGATTGAAATTGACCCTCATGCTAGAATGACAGTCATTTTTACCAATCTCCCTGGCTCCTGTGTCCAGTCTTTAACTTGATCCTCACCCAGTCCCCTACCTTCCGTCCTCATTCCTACCCTTGATGTCTCCTATCTGTGCCCAGTCGTCCCAGCCCCCATATCCTGATGCCCCATCTATGTCTGACCTCCAGGGGTCCAGAAGACACAGCCCAGCTGGCCCATGCTGTCCTGGCCAAGCTGAATGCCTTCAAGGCAGACACTCCCAGTCTGGGCGAGGTAAGAGGGATGCTGAGGGGGGTGCCAGGGAGGCTTTGTAGGGTCACAGCCAGTGCCTTCATCCTTTCTCCTTGCTCAGGGTCCAGAGAAAACCCGCTCACAACTACTCATAATGGACCGGGCAGCAGACCCCGTGTCTCCGCTCTTACATGAACTCACATTCCAGGCCATGGCCTATGATCTTCTGGACATTGAACAGGACACATACAGGTAGACAAATCCAGGAAGATGCCTTCCACCTCTTCCTCTGTCAGCTTAGGCCCTCCCGTCCTCCAGCATGTCCTGTCCCTCCAGGTATGAGACCACAGGACTGAGTGAGTCCCGGGAGAAGGCGGTGCTCCTGGACGAAGATGATGACCTGTGGGTGGAGCTTCGACACATGCACATAGCGGATGTTTCCAAGTGAGAGTATAGCACGGGTACTAGAGGGAGGGCTCCAGGCGTCCAGCCCTCCTTTGTCATGATTATCCGCCTATGAGTTACATTCTTCAGGGGGATCCCTGCCCTGCTTCTAACTGCACTTCACCCTAGTGCACACCCACGGCTGGAACTGGTACAGGCATCTAGGTGTCCTCCATCAGAAAGAGGCCCTCCTCCACTATCTCAGCACTCTTTCTCTTCCCCTGCCCTTGCTCATGGCTAGGAAGGTCACGGAGCTCCTGAAGACATTCTGCGAGAGCAAGCGTCTGACCACAGACAAGGTAGCGGTCCATGGTGGGACAGAGCCTCAGCCTGTGTCCTCAGACCAGAGCGGAACCTCCCCAGATGTAGGGCAGGGGTTTGGCATCACCCCTACCCTCTCTACCTTCTCCTACCCCTACTTCAGGCCAATATCAAAGACCTGTCTCACATCCTGAAAAAGATGCCTCAGTATCAGAAGGAACTGAACAAGGTAAGGTTGGACGGTTGAGCCCCGGGGCTCAGTCTGGATGTCTGACTCGATTGTGTCTCTTAACCCAGTCTCTACCCTGCAGTATTCTACACACCTGCACTTAGCAGACGACTGCATGAAGCGTTTCAAAGGCTCCGTGGAGAAGCTGTGCAGTGTGGAACAGGTGGGGCCTCAGAGGAGTGCCCTCCAGCAGGCAGAACCAAGGGAGGAGTGGGGCTCCCCACAAGGTAGAGCTTGGGGAGGAGTGAAGCCTGAAAGGGGTGGCCAGGGCCCTCCATGGGGCAAATCTGGGGTAGCAAGGGGGTGCTCACACAAGGCCTGGGGCCCCTGGGAGGGAGAACTTAGGGAAGGGCAGGGCCTCAGATAGAGGGTTTACAGTCAGCTTGCGGAGGGGCGGGGGTTGGGAAGGAGGCAACTTGGTGAGGTGTGGGCCTTGGCGAAGGTCTTGGACAGGTGAGTAGAGTTGTGCTTAGAGAAAAGACATGGGTGAGAGTTGGAGATGATGGGGAGGGCATGGCCTATGCTCAGTTAGATGAGCTTTAGGAGACCCGTTTCTAGGAGGAGACGGGGTGGGAACATCTTATCAAACTCCCTGATTTGCCCCTGCTCTGCCGCCCTCCCACCGCCTCCCCTAGAAGCTGGCTAGACAGTTGACTCTCATGCCATGCAGGACCTGGCCATGGGCTCTGATGCTGAGGGTGAGAAGATCAAGGATGCCATGAAGCTGATTGTCCCGGTGCTGCTGGACGCCTCGGTGCCACCCTACGACAAGATCCGGGTGCTGTTGCTCTACATCCTTCTTCGGAACGGTGGGTAAGGGGACGGCCAAGGACAGTCGCAAGTCTTAGAAACATTGCAACCCCAAGGTCCTCATTCCTTAGCACGCTGACTTAGTTTCTGGTCCTGTTGCTGTGATAATATACCCTGACCAGCTTAAGAGAGACATCACCATCGAGGGGAGGTCTGGGTGGTGGGAGCTCAAAGCAGTTGTTCATATCCACAGTTGAACTGAGAGTAATGGATGCATGCGTGCTTGTGCTCGGCCCTATTTCTCTACCCCTGCATAGTTCAGGATCCCCTCCGCAGGGAATAGTGCCACTAATAGTGGGCAGGGCTTCCCACTTCAGCTGTGACATTAGGAAAATCCCCCACAGTCATGTCCCTAGCCAACCTGTTCCAATTAATCATTTTTTAAAAGATTTGTTTATTTATATGAGTGAGTGCTTCGCCTACATGTATGTTTGTGTACCATGTGTGTACCTAGTACATGCGGAGACCAGAAGATGGCATCAGATCCCCTGGAACTGGAGTTGTGATCCAGGTTGAGTCACTATGTGGCTACTGGGAACTGAACCCTTTTGAAAGAACAGCCAGTGTTTTTAACTGCTGAGCCATGTCTCTAGTCCATGCGATGCCCACTTGTAATCCAGGGTCTAGGGAGGTGGAGACAGGTGGACCCCTGGAGCTTGCTGGTTAGCTAGTCTAGTTAAATGAGCAGGCTCCAAGCTAATGAGAGAGTAAAACAAGGTGAAGAGCCATGGTCTTCAGTGTTCAGCTTCCATGTTTACATAAATCCACATGCACACGCACGGATAAACACCCACATGCACACACATACGTGTACAAATACAAAAAGAAGGAAAGTCAGCCAAGACAAGACTCCCCATCTGTGGCCTCCGTGGAGCTGGTGTCCCTGTACTCATTCTGTGTAGGGGCGTGCGTGTCCATTGTATGTGCTGTGTGCTCGTGGGGGAGACCAGAGCAGGACTTCGGACCTTGCTCTATCAGCCCCTCGTACTCCTCTGTGACAGGGTCTCTCCCTGAATATTGTGTTGGGCTAGAGTCAAGTAGGTCTGTGACCACCTGGTCCCCATCCCTGAAGCACTGGGTTATAGGTGCATATGACTACTGGGTGTTGAATTCATGTCTTTTTGCACGCATGTGGGAAGACCAGAGTATGACACTGGGAGTCCTGCTGAATACCAGTATCATTCTCTGCCTTATTCCCTTGAGACAGGGTGTGAGGAAGCTGTGAGTGGATGTGTAATGTTGATATGGGCACAGCCATGTCAAGGACCCAATGCTTCAGATCCACGGGGTGGCAAAACCTTCCTTGGGTCAGGTTTGGAATGACAAAGCCTTCCTCTGATCCAAGTATAACATTTTCAAACCATTGACCAATGTGGACAAAAACTTGCAGCTGTGCCACTCCATATGGGTGTGCACAGTCCATCTGACCTGTACCTGTGCCCGATTTCTTTAGTGTTTCGGTTTCTTCATTCCCTCACCGCCCCTCGTCAGGTCAGGCCTCAAGTCTCAGGTCTCGGCAACAGGGTCTCTCCCTGAACCTGACCTAGGCCGGGGTCTAGAAGTACCCAGTGATCTTCCTGCTTCTGTGGCCACACCCGGCTTTTTACGTGGGCATTATGGATTTGAACTCAGGATCTCATGCTGGTGCTGCGAACACTCTAACCCACTCAACCATTTCTCCAGCTTTCTTCAACTAATTCTGGAAGATTCGCCCATTCTACCTTTTCAGGGATAGCTATCTACAACTCTTTGTTTCTATGAACACTAGAAGCTTCTGGATTCTGGAGATGTCCTAGCTGCGAGATCTCTTTACAGATCTCTTCACACAGGATGCCACCAGTCACTTACTATTTATTACCCTGTTGCTCTCCCCAGGTGTGACTGAGGAAAACCTGGCCAAGCTGATTCAGCATGCCAACGTGCAGGACCACAGCAACCTCATCCGGAATCTGGAGCAGCTGGGGGGCACCGTCACCAACTCTGCGGTATGTGGGGAGCTAGCTGATGAGCCGTGGAGCTTGGCCCTTGCAGGATAGGGATAATGCATGTCCAGCCTGGGTGTATAGCATAGTGTGGCTTTTTGGGGACCAAGAGTACCAAGGCCCTCCCCAGTTCCCTAGCATGACGGACAGCAGAGCTGAAATGAACCCCCTAGGTGCTGGTACAGTAGGGGTGTGTGGTCTGAGCCTTCCAGGGAAGTGGGATGGGAGTCAGGGTCAAACTGGGCTTTTGGGGGCCACAGTAAGCCTCTTCCCCCACTCAACACACATGATGGTTTCCTGTGTTCTACTCTGAGGTCTGTCTTTCCCTGACCTACATGTCCAGCTTTGCTTGATTCTGCTGGGCCACAGGCCTGTGACATTGTCCCTTGTCCTTCCCCCTGTCTCTTGTCTGTCTGTCTCTCACGCATTCTTTTTATTTTGAGGCAGCTTTTACTATGTAGCTCAGGTTGGCCTTGATTTTTTTCCCTCCCAAGACAGGGTTTCTCTGTGTACACAGGTTGTCCTAGAACTCATGTTGTAGTCCAGGCTGGCCTCGAACTCATAGACATCCACCTGCCTCTGCCTCCTTAGTGCTGGGATTAAAGGCGTGAGTTACCACCACTTGGCTGCTAAGGCTGATCTTAAACTCACTCCATAACTCAGACTGGCCTCAGATTCATGGCCATCCCCTTGCATTAGCCTGCTAAGTCCCTGGGATTGTAGATGTGACCTGCCATGCCTGGCTCGTCCCTTGCCTCTTGCTGTTTCTGTATCCTTCACCTGACTTCCATCTTCCTTTGTTCTGTTTCTCCCTTCCCATTTCTGTTTTTTTTTTTTTTTTGTCTCCCTTTGCATTCCTGTTCTGTCTCTCTCCTTCTGTGTCCATCTCTATATCTCCATGTCTGCATGCCTTTTCTTTATCTGTCTCTTTCTTTCTTTGTCTTTTTTATCTGTCTCTTGTATTTGTGTCTTTCTGTATCCATCTCCCATCTCTCTCTATCTTCCCATCTTTCTCTCTGTATCTTGTCTCTGTCTACCTCTGTTTCTGCCTCTGCCTGTTTATATCTCTCAAATTCTCTCTTCTCTCTGCTTTTTTGTGTCTCTGTCTCTCTGTCTCTGTTTTTTTGTCTTTTTGCTACTGCTTCTCTGTCTTTTTCTGCTCCATGCCTCCCTCTTTCTGTGCACCTGTAGCCCCTTCCCATCTGTGATGGGCTCCTTCCCTTCCCAACCCCATTCCGTCCCCACCTGGCCCCATCTGTAGGGTTCGGGGACCTCCAGCCGGCTGGAGAGAAGGGAGCGCATGGAGCCCACCTACCAGCTGTCCCGCTGGTCCCCGGTCATCAAAGACGTGATGGAGGTACACATGCTGGGGGCCCCTGTTCCTCTCTACTGATCCCATTACCCACTAAGCCTTCCACTCTGCCCACCCAGGCTCTCGGTGCTAAGCCTTGGGGCTTAGTGGAAAATCCTTCACTATTTAGCATACCCCTGGCACCCTATCTGCTCTGTGGGCATGTAAAACTGCACCCCAGCAATTGGGACCTCAATGGAATGCCTTACTAGAAAAGCCTTTCTTATGCTGGCCTCTGGCCACCCTGGTACCCCTAAGCGTCAACATCAAATAGTAGTATATTGGGGCCTCTGTTCCCAGTCTTTGGAAGGTCCTGGTACCTCCTGCTTGGGGGCCTAGCATCCTTGAACCTTGGCTTCCTGGACTCCTGGGTCCCCAAGAGACAAGGAAGTATAGACAGTGGTGCTGTGGCCCAGGCCATTTCAGTTCCTGGGCTCCACTGGCTGGGATTCTTTAACCCTTCCTGTCTGGCCTCCCAGGATGTGGTAGAGGACCGGCTGGACCGAAAGCTGTGGCCCTTCGTGTCTGACCCTACCCCTGTGCCTAGCTCCCAGGCAGCTGTCAGGTGAGGATCCTGGAGAGGCCTGGGGTGGGGACTGGGAATACCAGCCTGGACTGACCTCTGCCCATCACCCCAGCAGTGCCCGCTTTGGCCACTGGCATAAAAAGGCTGGCATCGAGGCTCGGGCTGGGCCCAGGCTCATCGTGTACATTGTGGGTGGTGTGGCCATGTCTGAAATGAGGGCTGCCTATGAAGTGACCAGGGCTACTGAAGGCAAGTGGGAAGTTCTTATAGGTGAGTAGCCAGAACTGGGGTCCTTGGGAGCTTGACTCTGGGGACTCTTAGTGTCCAGGGCTGTACTTGGGGGTCCCTTGGAGTCTTCAGTTAGATTTGGTATCCCAAAGGCCTAAGACTCTTAAGACTTGGGGATGGATTTGAGCTTTCTTGGACCCTGGGGCTCGATTCTGGGTCCCTAAAAGCCCGGGGCTGGATTCTGGAGTCTTTTGAAATCTAGGACTGGACTCTGAGGCCCCTTGGGCTCTGGGGCTGAACTCAAGAGTCCCTAAAGGCCTAGGATTAGACTCTGACGTTTTTGGGTTTGGGACAGGAGGCTGGGGTCTCTAAGGAGCTGGGGCTTGGGTCCCCAGGGGAGTAAGCACCTGGGACCGGAACACCCATGTTCCTAAGCTTCAGGACTCCTAAATCATTGAGAAGACAGGGCATTGCTCTCACCAGCCAGGACACTAGCCAGGAGTAACAGACTCCCAGGCCGGACTTGTACCTCCCCATCCTTGCCCTCCTGCCCAGGCTCTTCTCACATCCTTACTCCAACCCGCTTCCTTGATGACCTCAAGACCCTGGATCAGAAGCTGGAGGACATGGCCCTGCCTTGACTCAGCCCCTGCCTCTGTGCTCTCCGGTTCCAGAGAAATAAACTCCTCCCTTGGTCTTTCCCTCAGGGCTCACCTCATTTGCTTCCCAGAGGGGGCTGTACTGAGCCAGTCCTGCGCTGCAAACCTCCCATTCTTTACTGTCCTGCTCAGAACATTTCCCTGGCCCCCAGCCACATTGTCAGCTGTCGTGAAATTTGAGAACCTGGGCTGTAGGTTTTGTATTGGCTGCAAGTTTATAAGGCCCTGGCTATCTTGCTGGGAACCATCCAATACCCAGGGTCCTATTTTAGCAGACAGATTGCAGAGGAGAGAGCAGAAAGCTGCAGATCAGGGGGTGGCAGGGCTGGGACCCCATTGTAACTAGAGTTCTTTAGACTTATAGAACAGTTTCTAACGTTTCTATTTATTTTATGTGTATGAATGTTTTTGCTTGCATGTATGTTTGTGCATATGCATGCAATGCCTGCAGAGGTCAGAGTAGGGTGTTGGATCCCAGGGACCAGAGTTATAGATGGTTGTAGTTGCCATGTGGGCTCTTAAGAATCAAACCTGGTTCTTCTACATGAGTAGCAGTGCTCTTGACCACAGGCCTCTCTCCAGCCCCAGAAATAGAAGGTAGAGTAAGCCTGAATCCTGACTTCCCTGCAACCTTCCAGAAGCTATTGCAAGTTTAACTTGCAGCCACAATTCCAGGAATTGGAGCAAGCATTTAAAACACACAGCAAACATATCCCCACTGGCCCAACCCCAAGGTATGCCTGTAGACTTGAATTGCAGGTCTTCTCAGAGCTTTTAGTAGAGATATATTTGTTTCTTAGGGTCAACTTAAAAAGTATCCCCAGGGTCTGGACAGCTCAGAGGTTAAGAGTGCTTGCTGCTTACAGAGGACTAGAATTTGGTTCCCAACACCTGCACTGGGTGGCTCACAACTGTCTGTAGCTCCAGCTCCAAGGATTCAGTGCTCTCTCATGGCTTCAGTGTGAACCCAGACGCGTGCACACGAGCGCACACACATGCACAATACAAATAAATAAAAGCACGTCACTCTGCATGACTTAACAGGAATTTATTGTCCCATGGCTCTGGGAGCTTGGTCTTTACCCAGGGTGTTGGCTTGTTTGGTTTCTAGATGACCGTCTTTTGTTTTGTTTCAAGGAAGGGTATCCTGTAGCCCCAGGCTGGCCTTGTTAAATAACCAAGGATGTCTTTGAATTCCTGGTTCTTCTGCCTTACTGTTGGGGTTACAGCTGAGCACCACTATGCAGTTTATGCAGTGCTGGGGATGAACACAGTTCTTGAAGCGTGCTAGGCAAGCTCTCTTCCAGCTGAGCCACATCTCCAGCTCTGAGGTCGGCTATTTCCCTGTGTCCTCACGTAGCTCCTTACAGGTGTCCCAGTTTCCTCTTACGACGTCGCATATTGGATTAGAGCCCACCCCCTGGCCTCATTTTGTTTTTTGTAATTATCTTTTAAAAGATCTTGTTTCTAAATATAGAAAAATAATCAGTCATCTTGAGATACTAAGGGTTGGGACATGAGCATCTAACTCTGGGGAACAGATACAATTTAGCCCACAACATTTGGGTGACAGGAGACGTTTCACTGTGAATAATTCAGAGAAGGTCCATCCCTCTGGGGACACAACCAGACAGGTGTGGACAGGAGGGAAGGCACCCCAACGTGTTTCATCTGGAGGGGATGATGTGAGTAGAAGGGCATGGGGAGCTCAAGGCTGCAAAGCTGAAAACGTGGAAGGAAGTGGAGTGTTGACCATTGATGCTGGGACTCTAGAGCTTGCCCGAAGTCCCGGGTTCCATCCCTGACCTTAGAATAAGGTGAGAAGTACGTGGGCTCTTTCAGGCTCGTCAAAGATTTTTGGTTACTGATAAATGGACACCATGGTTGTGGACTGGGCTGGAGCCAAACATAGCGCCCCTGGGCGGTGCGATGTTTACTTCTCTTGGGTCCCCTTCTGGGCTTGTGAACTATGCTTTATGAAGAGTTGCAGCCAGCAAGAAGGCTCCTTTTGATTGCGAGTTCATTTAAGTCGAGGGAATCTAAAGACAATTCCCAGAACAGTTGAGAACACGAGCCCCTGGTATTCTAACCGGATTGTTCTGAGCGCCCCAACTCGGGACAGAAAGATCATGAAATCTGTGGGATGAATAATAATTGTGTGGGAGGAAGTGGGTCGTCGCAGACTTACCCCGCCCCCACCCCGGAGACCAGCTGTCCTAGATTCAGTGCGGAAGGGGTCGGTGTTAAGTGGAGGGAGATGAAGGGTGTTTTTCCTGCTCTGTAGCTCAGGCTGCCCGGGAACTCGTTATCCCCTTGCCTCAGGCTCGGAAGTGCTGGGGTGTTCTGGCATGGGAGGTAATTCTAAAGGTAAAAATGTAAGCCCTACGATCCCTGGTGGAAAACTGCGGTTTCTTTCCCAGAATCTGTGTAGTTAAGCAAGACGAGCGCCAGGGGATGCTGTAGCTCAACTTTCCAGTTTCTTTGCTCATTCCAGATTGTAATCAGGGTTTAAGCGACTTTAAGTGGACTAAGGATTATTCCTTGGTGCTCAACAGAAGCAAAACTCTCAGTTGCTCAAGCTACTCTCACTTTAAAAAAAAAAAAAATCTCATCACACTATGTTGTCTTGACCGTGAGACGATGTGGACCAGGGTGGGGGTGGGGGCAGTGCTGGGATTAAAAGGCAGGGGTAGATCCACTGTCCCTGCCTACTTTTATTTCTTTTTTTTTTTTTCTTTTTGTCCCAAGACAGGGTTTCTCTGTGTAGCTTTGGAGCCTTTCCTGGAACTTGCTCTTTACACCAGTCTGGCTTCATATTCACAGAGACCTACCTTCCTCTGCCTCCCGAGTGCTCAGATTAAAGTCACGTGCCATCACCACCACCAGGCGGCCACCTTAACTTCTAATGATACTCGAAGTGATGTGTGTGTCTTAGGGTTACTACTGCTGTGATGAAATATGACCAAAAGCAATTTGGGGAGGAAAGGGTTTATTTCACTCACAGTTCCATATAACAGTTCATCATCAAAAGCAGTGAGGCAGGGACTCACACAGGGCAGGAACCTGGAGGCAGCAGCTGATGTAGAGGCCATGGAGGGGTGCTGCTTACTGGCTTACTCAGCCTGCTTTCTTATAGAACCCAGTACCACCAACCCAGGGGTGACACCACCCACAATGAATGGGATGGGCCCTTCCATATTAATCTCTGATTAATACAGCCCAAAAGAAGTATTTTCTCTCATGATTCTAGCTTGTATCAATGTGACATAAAACTAGCCAGTACAGTGTCTGTACCAGACACAAATCTTGATTTGCAAGTATTAATTGTCCCCCATAGTAAATGTCACCATCTGATATCTTGGCACACCTTCCACAATACAAAGAATCTCTATGAGAATAAAATGTCCGCTCTTGCTTTCTGTGTTACGTGGGTAAACCCCTCGGGGGAACTCGCTGACCTTCCTCTAGCCAGTGACACTTTGTTCCTGTCCCAGGGGCCTTTGCGCCTACAGCTCTCCTGCTACCTCCCCTTAGCTCAAGTGTCACCGCATTAGCATTACTTGCTACATGTTGTTTTCCCGGACTGTGGAGTGTCCCACACTCCGGGTTTGATTGCTGGCTTCCTTGGCACCTTCCATAATGGGTCCCCCAGCATCTATGGGCTCCCACCCCTGCCTTCCTGTCTTCCGTAAACAAACAGCATCCATTTTAATTTGATTCAGTGATCAGTAGCCAGGAAAATGCTGCGCTTGCTGGATCCTTCCTGTTGCCTCATATCAAGGGGCCTATGCTGTCCTCTCAGGGCATGTCCCTAGCCCTCAGTAACTCTCCAGGTAAGGTGTTAGGTGGGGCTCTAGGCATGACTTAGCAGTGGAGTGCTTGCTTGAAGTTTCCCGGAAAGGAACTGGGGACATGGCTCAGAGGTACAGCCCCTGCTTGGAACCCAATAGTGAGGGTGGAGCGTGCCTCAGCAGTATGGCACTGGTTCAGCGTGGTTAAGGCCCTAGATTCAGTTCTCACTGCTGCACAAATTTAAAAAAGAAAAAAGAAAGAAACAATAGCCATCAAATTCTCCGTCCAGAACATTTTTGTGTTGTTGAAATTGCTCAAATCTGGCAACACAAGTTGACTGAAGACTCCTTGCTGCCAAGAACATTGTGAAAATGTGTCTGGGGTGAGGGAATGGCCTGGTAGGGGAAAGGGTGTCCTTTCTGAGGCAAGGGTGATGTCCTCTGGGTCTAAGGTTAGCAGCACATGGTAATTGGCTGTACACAGTTCTATCTTGTGTTTGTGCGCGGTGCGTGGGATAGAACCTGAGGTCTTGGCATACCCTTGAGCCAAGCTCCAGCCCTTCATTGAGGGATTCTAGGCCGGAGCTCTTCCCCTGAGCCACACCCCAGCCCCTCCCTGGGGAATTCTAGGCCGGAGCTCTTCCCCTGAGCCACACCCCAGCCCCTCCCTGGGGAATTCTAGGCAGGGGCTCTTCCCCTGAGCCATACCCCAATCCCTTACAGAAGGATTCTAGGCAGGGACTCTTCCCCTGAGCCATGCCCTAGCCCCTAATGGGGTATTCTAGTTAGCTGCTTTTCCCCTGAGTCACACACCAGCCCCTCAATGGGGAATTTTAGGCAGGGGCTCTTTCCCTGAACCACAACCTAACTCTCCATCTTTATTTTTTGAGGCAGGGTGATATTTTAAAAATTGAACTTGAAGTTTGCTGATTCAAGCTAGACTCTGGCTGTCCAGCCGTAGGGATCCTCCTGTTTCTGCCTCCCCATCACTGGGATTATAAGTATACAGTTTTTTTTTTATTGTGGATGCTGAGAAGTTAAGTTTAGATCCTTATGCTTACAGAACAAGCACTTTCCTGACTGAGCCACCTCCCCAGCTGTCCCAGTAGCCTTTTGAATGTGCGTCCACCTCACGTGACATCAGTTGTGCCATCTGTAAAATTGCACACAACTCTTGCAAGAGTTGAGAGGGAGCGTTGCGGTACATGTGTAGTCATCGGGGTTAATGGCAGAGGCTGAAGAGATGGGAGGAGGGAGTTGGAAGGAGGATGGCTCAACTTCATTCCAGGAAACGGTAACCAGATGGTCCTGGCCCCACTCCTTCCCTCCCTCAAGACTTCTTCTTTTGGAGGAAGTTTTAAGTTGCTCCATAAATCCACGACCCATTTACTTTAGTTACTCCTGGCAGTAGAAACGCAAGGACTGTAGCTGGGGAGATGGCCCAGTGGGTGAGAGCTCTGGCTGCTCAAGGATGAGGAGGACCTGAGTGTGCATCTCTCACACCCATGGGAAAAGCTACAGTTAGTTGTGTGCTTGCCTCTAGCCCCAGCCATAAGTGTGGCTGAGACAGGAGGACCGCAGGGCTCTCTGACTATTGGTCTAGGCCCAGGTTCAGTGAGAGATCACGTGTCTTGGGAATCAGGCCGGGGGTGATGGATCTGGGCACCTGGCATGCTTCTCTGTCTTCTGCATCTTTGTGCCTGCATATGCACACAGGCACATACATCACACACAGTCCTGCACATACAAGACACACACAAGATCAATTTAAGGAAGTTTTTTTTTTAAAGTTGTGTGTTTAGGGGTTCCTTTTAACATTGGGACACCTTGTTAAATCAAGGTGAAGAGGAAGTAGAGATGTAGCTTGGAGAAAACAAGGTGTCAGGCTTAACACAGTCCAACATAGATGGAGCTTGGCAAAAGGAGACTGGAATCCTAGCATTGGAGAGGTTAAAGCAGCAAGATCACAAGTTCAAGGTTGGGGCTGGAGAGATGGCTCAGTGGTTAAGAATGCTTGCGGTTCTCAAGGATCTCTGTTTGGGTCCCAGCACCCATGTCTGACACCCACTTCTGGCTCTTTGAGGGTCACAACCCTCTATACACATAAATAAAATATAAATACACGTAACAAAAATATAAAGAAAATTAGTTCAAGGCAAGGTTACTCTTTTCGTACCCTTGGCCACATGAGGAGTTCAAGGCCAGGTTTGGATACTTGAGACCTGTGAAAACAAACAAGCAAGCACACAAACAATCCAAAAACCAACACGGACACTGGCTGCTCTTGCAGAAGACCCAAGTTTGGTTCCCAATAGCTACATGGTGACTCACAACCACCTGTAACTCCAGTTTGAAGGAACCCAGTGCTCTCTTCTGGCTCTCATGGGCATGGCGCTCATGTAGCAGATACATACACACAACTAGAAGTTTAGAAGTACAAACAAAAGTAGAAACGACATTGGTCACATTGGGGAAATCTTTATTTTTGCCTTTCATTATTAAAGATGATTCTTTAAAACCAACAGCAACATGAGGCTATAGGTAATAATACAGATGCGAGGGGAGCACAAGCTTTTTTGTTTTATTTTGTTTTTTTGAGACAGTTTCTGTGTGTAGCTTTGAAGCCTGTCCTGGCACTCACTCTGTGGAGTGGCCTCGAACTCACAGAGATCTGCCTGCCTCTGCCTCCCAAGTGCTGGGATTAAAAGGGCGTGCGCCACCACTGCCTGGCAAGTACAAGCTGTTTATTTCAAGTATAACAAATGAAACTTGTCAAATACTTAAAAGAGGGAAAAAGAAGATACCCTCCCTCCAGGCCAGAGGACTGTCTGGGTGTATTGAGAATGACGTGTCCATCTTTCTGCCCTTTTATGAGCTCAATGGTATTACTGGGCTCCCCCTCCAGAGTGATGGGCTTTACAAGAATATGCACCCTGCCTCTGAGATGAAGCAGGCACAGGGCAGATTCCCCTGGGTGTGGCCATCTTGGCCATCTTCTAGCTTCTTGCTGGCAAAGATCAACTTGTGCTGATTTGGGCTGGGGAGATGCTGTTCTTGCCTTGGATCTTTGCCTTTGACACGATGGTGTCACTGGGCTCAGCCTCTAGGCTTACCAGTTGAGGATTTTTCTTTTCCATTTATGTCTATGTGTGCATATATGTGCATGTGAGTGCAGGTGCCCACAGAGGCCAGAAGGGGGCGTTAGATCTCCTGGTACTGGAGTTTATAGGTGTTTGTGAGCTACCTGATGTGGATGCTGGAACTAAATTCCATCAGAGCAGCAGTAGACACTCTTAATGGCTGAGCCAGCTCTCTGACTCCAGTTAAAGGTCCCCCCTCCTGAGCTGCATCGTAGTGATGGTGGTAGCACTCCTCACCAAAACCCAGCTATGGTCATAATATCAGGCCTTTGAGACAGGGTCTCATGTAGCTCAGGCAGGCCAGGGACGCACTATGTAGCCAAGGATGATCTTAAACTCCCAAGCCTCGGACCTCTAACTCTCTCTCAAGTGTTATGGTTATAAGCACTGCTGCCTTGCCCTGCTTAATAATACTGCATTGGGACTGATGAGATGGCTGATGAAGGAACCTGCATCCAGGCCTGAGGACCTGAGTTTAATCCCTGGGACCCACATGGTAGGACATAACCAACTCCTGAATATTGTCCATCACAGCCAGCATATTAAAGTCCTTTCATTTGTCTAATTTATAATTTCCTCTGCCGATCTCAATTTCGCATCAGTTGCCGTCTCATTAAAAGATGGAGAGCTGGGTGGTAGTGGCTTACACCTTTAATTCCAGCACTTGGGAGGCAGAGGTGGGTGGATCTCTGTGAGTTCAAGTCCAATTTGATCTACCAGTCAAGTTCCAGGACAGTAGGGCTGTACACAGAGAAACCCTGTGTGTGTGTGTGTGGGGGGGGGAGGATGGAGAGAGGCCAGTGCAACAAGTCCAAGTCCAACAGTTTGCAAACCTGACAACCTGAGTTCAGTCGTCCTCTGACCTCCACCAAGGCATGGTGTGCGCGCGTGTGCACACACATACACACATGTGCACACACATACACACACGCACACACACACAATCACACAATACAATAACAACTAAATATTTTTTCTAAATAATATTTTTAAAGTGAGAAAATAAACCAGTCCCACTGAGTCATTTATATACATGAATATTCTGTATTCGGACCAGAACTATGACCACTCAGTGGTTATCATTTAAGTTATGTGTGAGAAAGAGGGATTTCCAAAGGACCCAGAGGGTTGGCCCCTTGCTCCCTGAACCAGAACGTAGAGCTCTTGCCTAGAATCCCCCAGTGATGAGCTTCAGGTGATGGCTGACAGCTAGAGTGACTTCTGGAACCTTCCAAGAAGGGCTGGGGGCTTAAATTCATGGTAAAGCTCCTGCTTACACTCCTATGGTGTGGGGCTGGAAGCTCCATGGTAGACTATCTGCATAGAGTACAGCCCTGAGGGGTTGGAGGTGTAGCACAGGCGGAAAGCACCTGCCGAGACTCTTCTGCTAGGTGGCTGGGGACATGGTTCAGAGTTAGGGGCCTGCCTAGAATCCCCTAGTGAGGAGCTGGGGATGTGACTCAGCAACTGAGCACTTGTCTAGATTTTAGGTGGTAGGACTCGATTACAGAGTATGTCTACAACCAAACAAAGAAACATACACGACAGCTGTGGTCACACAGGGACATTGTCTCAGTTTGCATGTCCAGCTCCTCCCTGAAGGTAACGCCTTGACTCCTACCCCTGCCTCTCCCACTCTGGTCCCTGGAGTTATCCACAGATATCACCTCCTGAGCAGTACCTGATGCAGGAGGGGCTGTGCAGGAGGGAAGTACCTCCTCTGGGGTCTCTAGAGTCTGCTTCTCTTGGCCCAGATGTGGCAATGGAGGGCAAGGGCCAAGGGGCCAAGGGACTTATTACCCAAGGCAGGATGGGCTCCGTCCAGAGGTCTACAAAAAGGAGCTGTGGGACAGGAGCTCATGGCCAGACCTGATTTGTGTCCCGCTGAGTCCACTGCCACAGTAAGTGACAGCCCTTCCCTAGTCGGAGCTCCGATGTGGGGTACCTAGGGCCACTGAATATCCATTCCTGTGTTCCACAGGTACCAAAGGCCATTGTGGTCTGGCTCTCTCCAGTGTGGGAAGAGTCTGATCTAAGGTGGGGCTCTTGGTTGTCTCTTGCAGTACTTACAGGATGAAAAACCTCTCGCTTCTCCTCTTCCTCCTCTTCCCTGTCCCGGGGTTGCTGGACTCCAGCAGATCACTCTGTTCCATGGATAAAGCCATTGACAAGAAGATCAAGCAAAGCTTCAGCTCCCTATGTGAGGAGCCCCCCACCCAACCTTGCTGAGAGCCTCACAGGCTTATCTCATCCCCGTGGGTCTCATGACAGACCCACCCAGCTGCAAGGCTAAACTCACCCAGTCTGCAGCTTCCAACCCAACCCCACCCTGCCCTACCTTGAATCACAGCTCCAACCCACAACCTAACTCCTTCCCATCATCACCCCAAACCTCCCCTCACCCCCAAAAGGCTTCAATTTGCAGTTCAAGGAGTCTTCCAGCCCCTGTTCCTTTTGCCTCAGTCTCCTGAGTGTTTGGAGTACAGGTGTGAGCCACCATTCTATCCTCTCGGGGGACAAAATATTTTACTCTACACAAGTGTGCTGCACGTGTGTGTGTGTATATATATATGTGGCACACATGTGTGAAGGTGCTGCACGTGTGTGTGTGTATATATGTGGCGCACATGTGTGAAGGTGCATGTGTGTGTGTGTATATATGTGGCACACATGTGTGAAGGTGCATGTGTGTGCATCGGCATGGGGAAGCCTGAAGCTGATATATAGCCATCATTCCTGATTTCTCTCTACTTTGTTGAGAGTCCCTCAGTTGAACCCAGGACTTGTGGGCTTGGGAGAGTCTAGGCAGCTTGTTCTGGGGACCCCATGTCTGTCTGTCTCCTGGACTCTGGGTTTATAGGTGGCCCCACGCACGCCTGCCTGGCTTTTAGGTGGGTTCAGGGAATCTGAGCTCTGGTCCTCGCACTTATGAGTCAAACTCTTTACCCACCGAGCCATCTCCCCACTCTGCTGGGAAGGGTTTGACTCCTTTGCTAGTGTCAAACCCAGAGGTCTCCCCGTGCAAGGATGCAGTTGGGACAGCCTCGTTTTACCACCCCTTCCGCCCTCCTTTCTGCAGGGTCAGAAGCAGTAATCAGCGGTGGCATCCGATGCTGGACAGTCTCTTCCAGAGGGGACTTGGCCTCCTGCCCAGAAGGTGAGTGCAAACTGTTCCTCAGACTTTCTGGACGTCCCCCGAGACTCCTCTGCTTCCTCAACTCGGTCCCCAATATCTACTTCCTTAGGACTCTGTCCCACCCTCCAGTCTTCTTGCTCCCAGCCCAGCTCCAGGTCTCCATCAGCCCCCCCCCCCCAGTCATTTTACCCTCTACTTCCTGGGCAACAGCCTCCAGCCTCCTCAGCCCATCTCCCCCGCCCACTCCTGCAGTTTCTCAGCTTCTCAGGGGCTTCTCTCTTTGCAGGCTTAGCAGTCACCAGCTGCTCCTGTGGCTCTGCCTGTGGCTCGTGGGATGTTCGAGAGGGAACAACGTGTCACTGCCAGTGTGCAGGCATAGATTGGACAGCAGCCCGTTGCTGTGCCCTGGGGGTTGGTGCCTGAGGTCTTGAGAGTTGAGCTGGTCTGCCCTGTGCTGGGGCAGAGGGATGGGGCTGGCGAGAGGGCAGGGGGCAAGTCCAAGATGAGGGGCTGGAAACGGGATGAGGTGATAGTGATGTTGCTGCTGATGGTGATGATAAAGGTGAATGGTGAAGTGGACACGAGCCTCGTGTGGTTTCTTTAGTGGAGAAGGAGGTGTGTGGGAAGTGTTGTACCACATGGAAGGTTTTTTCTCTCTATCCCCTTTTCTGTTTCTTTTTTTCTTTTCCTTCCTCCTATCCCACCTTTTCAACAGGGTCTCATGTAATCCAGGCTAGCCTTAAACAATACTCGCCATCACAGATGAGACTGGACCTTGGCAGGACGGGGGATCCATAGTTCTCAAGTCCATTTTTTACTTCTGTGGATGCACTGTCAAATACCTACTTATAATCAGAGGCATCCAGGGCACCTAGCCTGTCCCTCCCCGCCCCAGGAATCCTAGAATAGAAAAGCCCAGGGCAGAGGATAATTTTTTCCTTGTATCTTGAGCTCAGACTAAAGCACAGCCTGCGGGTGCTAGTGAGTGTCTATTGAATGAGAGGCAGTGAGACAACTCAGTGGGGAGGCGATCTGAGATAGATTCCTGGAACCTGCGTGGTGTGGGGAGAGTGCTGACTCCTGCAAGTTGTCCTCTCACTTCCACGTGCACTTGAGGTACCTGTGCACCATGTGCACACACACAGTAGACAAATAATAAATAAATGCAATAAAATGTTTGTCGAATTAATAACTCTGTGATGGTTAATCTTGATTGTCAACTTGACAGGATGGAGGGTTACCTAGAAGACACACATCTGGGCATGCCTGTGAGGGGGTTGGTAGATTGGGTTAATCGATGGGTACATTAGTGTACATTAGTCCTGAATGAAGGTGGTAACATTTCACTGTTGGACATCCTGATTACGTAGAGAGGAGAAAGTGGGAGCTGGAGAGAGTTCAGAGGTTAAGAGCACTTGCTGCTCCCTCAGAGGACCCCAGTCAGTTTCCCAGCACCTGTGATGGGCAGCTAACAACCACCTCTAATTCATGTGCCCAGACCCATGCATTCACCGCACACACACGCCAAAACAAAAACAAAGAACAAAAAAAATCATAAACCCCAAATCCATGAAAACACAAAATTGAAAAGAATAATGTACAAGAAAAAGGCCCATAAGATAAGAAATATAAAACAAAAAGCCTACAAAAACACCATTGAGTTCTTCCTGTGCCTGGTGTCTTCCCCTAAGTATGGTTCATAAGCCCGTGAGACTCCATTTGAGAGAAACAAATTTTCCTTTGCAAGCAGTTGTCAGGTGAAGATGGCTTCTTGGTCAGGAGTGGGAGGCCATGTCCACTCCCCCCTCTCTGTTTTGGGACGCCATCTGACTTGACCTGCATACAGGTTCATATGTACATTAGTCCTATTGGTCCGGAAGACACTGTTCCTTTGGTGTCGTCCATTCCCTCTGGTTCTTACAGTCTTTTCTCTCCTCTCCTGCATAGCTCCCTGAGTCCTGAGGGGGAAGGATTTGATGAACACAATGTAGTGTTATTTCATGTGTATTTTAATAAATAAAGCTTGCCTGAAGATCAGATAGTAAAACAGCCACCGTGGGCAGATTTACAGACCACACAGTGGTGACACACATCTTTATTCCCAGTGGTCACAGTAGTTTGCCATAGAAACCAGGCAGTAGTGGTGCACGCCTTTAATCCCAGCACCAGAGAAGAATATAAGACTGGAGTTTTATGGCTGTTTTGCTTTTCTGACCTTCAGATTGAGCCCCAATATCTGTCTGTGGGTTTTTATTAATCGTGCTACAATTTAGGACCGAGTGTTCCCAATTTTCTCACTCTGCACACTGTCCAGTTTGGGGTCTCTTTGTTAGCTCCTATCTACTACAAGAAGAAGCTTCTCTGATAACAACTGAGCGAGATACTGATCTCTGGGTATTGTAGAATGTTGTTTGGAGACATTTTTTTTGCTATGTTCCTTTAGCATAACAATAGTATTTGGTTTTCCCCTAGATCCATGGCCAATCCAATCTCAGGTTCTTGGCCACTGTGGCATTGTCAGACTCATGGAGTGGCCCCCAAATCCAGCCAGAGAGTGCTTGGTTACTCACACAATGCTTGTGACACTATTGCATCAGCATTTCTTTCAGGAAAGTCACTGTTGTGGGCCACAGGGCTTGTAGCTACCTTAGAGATTACCCCTCTCCTTTGGTAGCAGGCAGAGTACCTTCCAGTACCATGAACACTAGTCAGTAGGGGTGAGGGTTCTAAGTAGACACCAATTCTACTTCTCCATGGTCTATGAGTTTTGTAGGTGCTGTCTTGAACAAATAGGGCCTTACTATCAGTTTATACTAATAGTTGGGGCTCCATCTGCCTTGGAGGCACACAGGTTCATATGTACACGAGTAGCTGGAGTTGTTTTGGGGTTTGCACGGGGGCCCTTTTTGGCCAATTCAAGTAAATATAACCTATTCCTGGCACTGGAGGGTTCACTTGGTGGGGAAAGATGTCTAGTCTAGTTGGAGCATTGTTGCCCTGTTATTTTGAGACTTCATTTACATTTCTTTCATTCACACACATACATATATATGCACATATATATACACACATATATGGAAACATCAACAGGAATAGGTTTGTATATGGCCCCTCAAATGGCACTTATTGTTAGCTGCTCCTCCCTGTATTCCCTCCCTTACCCCCTCTTCCCTCCGCCTTCCCATTTAATCCTCCCACTCCAATATCCCCATAACTATTTATTCTATTTCTCCTTTCTTGAAGATTGTCCCCATGTCCAGTCTCTTACCCTATACCTAACCTCTGTGGTTTTGCAGATTGTAGTATATATACTGAAGGCTAAAAAGCTAACATCTACACATAGGAGAATACATATCGTATCTGTCTTTTGTGGGCTGGGTTATACCTCCTTCAGGATGATGTCTTTCTAGCTCCCTCCATTTACTTGAAAATTTCATGATTTCACTTTTTTTAAAAAAATGATTTTTTCAAGACATTGTTTCTCTGTGTAGCCCTTGCTGTCCTGGGATTCTCTCTGTACACCAGGCTGTCCTCAGACTCACAGAGATCTGCCAGCCTCTGCCTCCCAAGTGCTGGGATTAAAGGCTTTTGCCACCACTACCTGGCATAATTTCTTTTCTTTTCTCCACCCTTGGTACCAGCCATCCACCTATTCAGTAGGCACAAAGGGGGCATCTTTTGTTTTGTTTTGTTTTTTAAAGACAGGGTTTCTCTGTAGCTTTGGAGCCTGTCCTGGAACTACCTCTTGTAGGCCAGGCTGGCCTTGAACTCACAGAAATACGCCTGCCTCTGCCCCCCACCCCAGTGCTGGGATTAAAGGCGTGTGCATCACCATCACTTGACTATCTAATTTTTTAAATAATATTCCATGGTGTGAATGTACCAGATATTGGTTATTCATTGGTTGATGAACATCTAGGCTCTAGTGGTCCTTTGGTTACATGATCAAGTGTGGTATAGCTGGTCCTTTGGTAGATCTAGTCTCAGTTTCCCAAGGAACTGCCACACTGATTCCCATAGTGGTTTCACGAGCTTGCTGTCCCACCAGCAATGAATGAGTGTTCCCCTTTCCCAGCAAGAGCTGTCATTTGTTTTATTGATCTTGATTGTTCTGATAGGTGTAAAATGAAATATCAAAGTGGTTTTAATTTACATTTCCCTGATGGCTAAGGGTGTTGAACATTTCTTTAAGTGTTGTGTTTTTTGTCAAGAGAATTCTTTTTTTAATATTTTTTTTATTTTATGAACATTGATGTTTTTCCTGATTTTATGTCTGTATGAGAGTGTCAAATCACTTGGAGCTGGATTACAGACATTTATGAGCTGCTATATGGGTGCTGGGAATTGAACTCAGGTCCTCTGGAAGAGCAGCCAGTGCTCTTAATCACTGAGCTTTCTCTCCAGCCCACTCTTTTGAGAATTCTATGTCAGTTCCATATCCCATTTTAAATTGGGTCATTTGTTTTCTTGATGTTTAGTTTTTTCAAGTTTTTAAAAAATATATTTTAGATATTAGCCCCTCTGTTGGATGTGTAGTTGGTAAAAATCTTTTCCCACTCTGTAGGCTGCTGCTTTGTCTGAATGATAGTGACGTTTGCCTTACGGAAGCTTTTCAGTTTCATGAGGTCCCATTTATTAATTATTGATCTCAGTGCCTATGTTATCAATGTTCTGTTCAGAAAGCCTTTTCCTGGCCCATGAGTTCAAGGCTATTCCCACTTTCATTTTCTATCGGATTCAGTATATACAACCTTACGTTGAGGTTCTCGTTCCATTTGTAGTTTTATTCTGGGTGATGAATATGGATCTATTTGCATTCTACTTCACGCAACCATCCAGCCTGACCAGCACTACTTGTTGAAGGTGTTATTTTTTCCCCCAGTGTGTATTTTTCACGTCTTTGTCAAAGATCAGGTGTCCATAGACATGAGGATTTATGTCTGGGTCTTCAATTAATTTCTATTGAGCAACACACTGGTTTTTGTGTCAATATCATCCTGTCTTTATTACTATAGCTCTGTATAGCAATTTGAGGCCAATGGTGGTGATATCTCCAGCAGTTCCTTAAATAAATAAAGTCTTAAAAATTTTAAGACATCACTTAGACGATAGACACTCAAAATATACGAATACGCATTCATATTCATGTGGATATGTCATAGTTACAAAAGTATGCAAATAAGCGTGTGGCATACATACATGAGCTGTGACTGAAGGCATTTGGAGGTTTGAATGTGCATGTATGTGAATGCATGTGTGTGAACCAGGAAGGGGAACAGATAGATGGAGTGAGTGCCTTTTTTCCTTCTGGTGTGTCCATGTGGGGGGGAGAGAATACCTTGAGGACGCCACCAGGGCAATTGTTACGGACTTGGGTCTGCCCTCAGTTTAGATGTAGGTGTGGTGTCAAAGTGGTTTTCTCTTCTTGCCTCACATCCGTCTTGCTCCCATGGTGCAATCGGTTAACATGTGATACTCGTATAAAAAGTAGAACTTGGGTGGGGCGGGGTTGAGCTATGGAGTGGGGCTGGAGGAGGAAGGTGTTTTGGGGAGAGGGAACTCAGCCGCTGTTTTAAAAGTCAGATTCTGAGTTGATACAGCTTTTCTTGTGGAAACAGAAAGCATAGAAGAAAAGCTGGTCATGCGGGGCACAACTGTAATCCCAGCTGGGGAGGTGGAAAGAGGGAGCCTTAGGACTTGTTGCCCAGCTAGCCTTGCGTACTTGGTGAGCTCCAGGCTACTGAGAGAGGCTGCCTTAAACACAAGGTGCCATTGCCTGAGGATCAAAAGCTGGGGTTGTCCTCTGCCCGCCCCCAAAAAAGTCAGGGAGATGCAGTCAGGCCCATTCCATCTGTCTGTTCCATGTGTGTATCTTCCAGGCGGTGGTGGTACACACCTTTAATCCCAGCACTTGGGAGGCAGAGGCAGGCAGATTTCTGTGAGTTCAAGACCAACCTGGTCTACAAGAGCTAGTTCTGGGACAGCTCCAAAGCCACAGAGAAACCCTGTCTTGGGGAAAAAAACAAAACAAAACAAAACAACAACAACAACAAAAAACCATGTGTGTGTTTTCCATTCAGACCCTCTGGCTTCCTCAAAATCTCTCTTCTGTCCTAACATCTAGGATCCCCTCTTGGCCATCCATGAGACTTCTGTCACTCTAAAGGAGTCATTTAGAGTGTTGCGGAAACTGGAGATGCCTCTGAGCAGGAGATCTGGTGTGGATCCCTGAAAGCAGGAGATGAAGCCTTCTTCCCTCCCGTCCACCCTCAGATTTCCTCATCTGTCTTGACGCCTTCCGGTAGGTGGGGATATGAGAACACTTGGGAGGTCCAGGGCCCAAGGCTGTGGTAATCTCTTTCAACCAACCAAGCAGAATGCAGGCATCAGCCTCCCAGGACAAGACCCGGAGGAAACCAGGCCATAATGAAGGTCAGGACACTTGGGATGGGAAGGGGAAATGAGGAAGCCTGAGGTAAGAGCGGTCAGGACAGAGGAACTCCTTTCTTCGAGGGGCTCACGACATCTGCACTGCTTAATCACAAGGCTGATTTTGGTCCTTTATGCATGCTTTATTATAAATCCCCTAGACTGAACTCCCCCACCAACGCCCCAAATATCTGGATGAGTCTCAGCATCTCCTCTCATCAAACCATACACAGGTACTCAACATCCTGACTATGAGAATATAACCTTGGCCTTCAGAAACAAGGAAGAGCTCAAACTCAAACAATCAGCACCCAAGAAACAAGGTGAGCAGACACCTGCTTGCCCACCCCCACGCTAACCTTAAGGAGTACGTGGAGGGGTGAGTGCTGGAGAGTGTGGGGTTGGTGGCATTAAAGATGGCCATGCAGTTGTGGTTGTGGCTCAGCTGGAGACAACTTGCCCAGCATGCACAATGCCCTGGTTCAATCCCCAGTTCTGTATGAACTGGGTGTGGGTGCTCACCTATTATTCTAACATTTGGGGGCTCAAAGCAGAGATTAAAGGTCATTGTAGGCTACACAGAGAGTTGGAGGCTTGCTTGGGATATAAGAAACCTTAACTAACTAGCTAGCTAACTAACTAGATTGTGGGACTGGGGATGTGGATAACTCAGTGGTTAAAAGTGATGCCGCACAAGGATGAGGGCCAGAGTTCAGATTCCAGCACCCACAGAATAAACCAAGTGTCCTGTGTATGCCTGTAACCCCAGCACCAAGGGGTGGAGACAAGAGGGTCGTGCTAATTCCCAGCTTTGCTGAATAAACAAGAGAGTCTCTGCCTCAAAGAAACAGGCAGAGAGTGACAGAGGAGGATACCCAGTGCCCCCCCCCTCCCAAACACTACTGTTACGTACTCTGGTGGGGGTGGCTTTGTAGCTGAGACGATGGAAGCGGGGTTTCTGAAAATGCTTCAGGCAGTGCTGTTGGCTGCGCTTTTAGTCTTTGGGTGACAGAATTTGTTGAGAGGAATGTGAGGGTCACAGTGTAAGGAATACAAGATAGTAGTACTGACACTCACTGAGTGGGGATGTCCTCGGTGGTCCTCGGTGCTGATGATAGATGCTACAGACAGTAATGAAGGCCTGGTTGGTGGGGCTGGGCTCTGCAAGTCACGTGCCCTGTGTTTTCGTCCCAGCCCAGGTCAAGCCATCACCGGACACACCCCAGATCCCCCCCTGGTTTCACAGAACCATCATGATCTTATATGTCCTCCTCGCTCTCATCTTTTCATTTTGCATCATCCTGTCGGCCTTGGTCCTGGTCAAAAGCAAGTGATCCTGGGAGCTGGGAGAGGGGCGGGATTGTGGAATTTCCTCTGCTACCTCTCCCTTCCCCCAACTCCATTTCCAAGAAGGCTAAAAGGAGGGTGGGGGTCTTAAAAGCTTTTCTATCCTCTCCTAAACAGATTCTGAAATGTCCAGGGAGCTGTGGAGCTTGAGAGTGGAGCTTCTGAATGGTGAGTGGGAGGAGCAAAGGAGGCCCACAGTGGTGCTGGTGGGACAGGAGAGGGGCGGCCATCTGAACATCTCAAACGCTGTGCCCGTAGTTTCAAGCCTGGTGCAGCAGTGCCAGGATCAGCAAGACAATCATTGGAAAGCTGTCCAGACGGGCATCCGGGAGGCCAAGAGTAACATTGCTACCGTCTCAAGCAAAGTGCAGAGTGGAAACGACAAGCTGAAGACGGTGCTAGCAGGTATTCCTTCACAGGCCTGCTCTCTTTGGGTGGAGTTGTTTGGGCGCTTGGAACACTGGTGGGGCTGTGAAGGTGACACAGCCGGTAAGGTACAACATGAGGACCTGAGTTCATATCCCCAGGGCTCACGTAAGAACTGGGCATGGTGGCACAGCTCTGTAACCCCAGCAGTTGGGCAAGGGTGGTGGTGGTAGAGATAGGCAGATACATGTGGCTTACTGGTCAACCAGTCTAGCCAAATCCCCATGTTCAATGAGAGACCATGTTTCCAAAAATAAGGTCATAAAGGAAAACAGCTAGTTGGTGCCAGCTTCTGACTTCTTTACACATTTGCACACACAAGTGCAAATACTGTGAACATATACACATGCACAAATCACACACACACACACACACACACACACACACACACCATTTCACTACCGCGAACCACCAACATCTGAATCTCCTTCACTCAAACTGAAAACTGCTAATGATATTAGGGCTTTATTTGCGGCCCTACTCCAGATTTGCCTGTCTCTTCTCCTCCCACCAGATATAACTGACATCAAGAAAACCCTTCAGGAGCTAGAGAAGAAAGTCCTCACTCGTAAGCCGGGGCTAGGGAGGTGCGTTGGGGTAGAGTTCCAGACCTAGTGCCGGTCTGCCTGACCTCAGCTTTCTCCTCTCTGACAGCGCCCACTTCTAAGTAAATAAGAGGACATCACAGCCATAACTGGAAGGACTTGGGATTGCACCTGCTAGTGAAGATGGCAAATGGGGGTACCCGGCTTGAGTGTGAGTCTGCCATTCATCCTCGTAGA
Organism: Microtus pennsylvanicus; assembly: GCF_037038515.1. Taxonomy (NCBI): domain Eukaryota; kingdom Metazoa; phylum Chordata; class Mammalia; order Rodentia; family Cricetidae; genus Microtus; species Microtus pennsylvanicus. The sequence continues at coordinate 82,286,994 of NC_134579.1, read as the reverse complement.
GAAAATTATCCGTCTGAGGGAATGACTGTTGAAGAGTGTGCCCGTAAGGGGACATTTTGTGGCATATGGAGTTTCCATGCATCCAAGGAGAGGGTGCTACGGTGGAAAGAGAACATGGATGTCACAGCATGTGTTACTCTTTATGGGCCACACAAAGAGGCCATGTATGGCCTGACGTATATGAGAATAGGCATGTCCTGTTGGATAGCTGTTCCTGTGAAGCCCTCAAAGTGTGTCATTGCGAGTGTGGGTGTAGGTGATATGTGGGATATGCCTCCCCATTAGCTTGAGCGTGTATGTGTGCATGTGGCTATTTTGTGTGTGTACACTCTGGGGATGTACTGCGTTGTGTGTCATTCCTAGAGTGCTTGGCTGTGTCATCTTGTGGGTTCAGAGCGTGTACACAAATGCACCCATTAATTTCTGTGCTTGTATTTTCTGACTCATGACGATAAATGCCAAGAGGAATGATAACGGCTCTCGAGCTGCTGTTGGATTGTCTGTGGGACAGAAGTTCAGGACTGGTGGGGAGACTAGATTTAGGGCTTGGATTTGGGATGGGACAGATCATTCATTGCTGTAATCCAGGCACGATGCAGCTGAACTGTAAGTCCATCACTTGGGGGGCTGATGTAGGAGGATCATGAGTCCAAGGCCAGCTCTGGCTATAAAAGACGAGTTTGGGTGGGTAGTGAGCTGGCTCAGAATATAAAAGGTACTTGGCATCGTCTTACCTGAGTTCCATCCCTGGGATCCACACAGTGGGGCAAGAAAGCCACTTCTGACCATTCATGCATATCATAGCACGTGCACACACAAATACTAAAATAAAAATAAAATTTAAAAATATCCACAGGAATCTATATCCTACCACAGAGACACTTGCTCATCCATACAATGGATGATGTAATAGAGCTTATTGCTGCTCTGTTCACAATAGCCAGGAAATGGAAACAGCATAGACGTCCATCAACTGATGGCCATGAAGATGTGGTGCACATATTCATGATGGAATTTATTCAGCACAAAAGAAAAATTAAATTTGCAGGAAGATGGATGGAACTGGAAATCACTGTGTTAAGTGAAACAAGCCAGACTGAGAAAGGCAAAATGTTGCCTCTTATATGTGGAGTCCAACTTCATACACACATATGCATATATGTATATATATATGTATACACACAACATATATATATACACACACATACATATATGTTGAAAGAAAGTGGAAAGGATACTGGGGAGGTAGGGTCCTAGTGGGATTGTGAGCCAGGAAGATGGAAGAGCGGAGATTTAAGGGAAGAGTCAACCCAAACTAGATACGTATGAAAATGTCATTAAGTAGCTAATTCAAAATAGAAAAATGCTCAGGGTAGGCTGCTGAGTTAGGTAGACATGCGCGCCCCCTTGCGGCTGCTCTCTCGCAAACCTGGGTGTGCATTTGTCCGCCCCTCCCCGTACTTGAGCCCGCACGGTACCCTTTTAATGACTCAAAGCGCTCGCAAACAGCCCGGTGCAGTTTCGGTGAGACCCCAGCTCTTCCTGCATCGGCCTCGTCCTTTCTTTGTGGATCTCAGCTGCGTCTCCCACCCCATCTGCTTTGGATTGTTCTTGGGGCGGAGTGCGGTGGGGGTGTTGACTGGGAGGTCTTGAGACACCAGTCCTGGAGCAGCTCAGCTCACCCTCTCAGAGCATAAAGGTAGAGGGGTCTCCCACGTATTCTGCACAATACCCTTCCCGGCTGGCGTGCAGTACCGCCCAACCCCATCCCTACAACCCCGGGTCCTGGTGCATGCATACTGGGGTAGAGCTCTTGACTTCTACCCCATTCCACAAGAGTGTCTGTCGTTGCTTTATCGGGAGAAGCACTCGAGGCTCCACTTCGCCTCCGAGATCCTTTTCTGGAACCTTGCGCTACCCAACGCCGGCTTCTTGATCTGCTGTGGCGACAGTCTTCTCCAGGCCCTTGTCTCCTCTCCAAAGGGTTAATGCAATGGCGTGGGTCAGGGTTCTGGTAAGGACCACCCGTTGGGAGGCGGCTTCAGTTTCAGATGATGTAATTCTCCTTCCTCAGTACAGATTGGACTAATTAGGTTTAGCTGAGTCTATAAGCACCGTCCCTCGCCCTTTTTTTTTCTTTTAGGATGATGGCCCCTGTCTGAGTATGGTTTTAAGCTCCGTAACGATTTGGCTTGGGCTTCCTTAGTCTTTTTTTCTAAAGCTCCAGTCCCCATCACGTGTGATTAACTAACCTCCATGACTGTTTATTGTCTTCGTTCTCCCCTGGGCACCTTGCTTGCTTTGCCCTCACCTACAGTTTGCTCGCCCTGGGCTTTTCATTTTAAAGTCTGATAAATTGCCCTAACGATTCAATTTGGGTCAACTCTTCCCGCCTGAGTGTGTTGATTTCTTTTTGTTCCGGCGCTAGGAAGACTTCATAGACTTTTATCACAGCATAGCATAGAATTTGGGGGTGATATAAATCTGTGTTCCCTGGGCCACAGCCATTGATAATTTACCTCCAGAATAAACTTATCTCTTATTACTATTGAAGTGAGAGTTGTGTGTTTGCATTGATAGGGCAGAGGCAGGAGGATCGCTGCAAGTTCAGAACCATCCTGGGATATATATATCCAGACTTAAAAAATGTAATTATGGTTATTTTGGGGGGTTATTAGATAGTGGTGGTTATATATGGTTATAGATAGTGGCGGATGCAAAATGCTTGTCAAATACATTGGCAGAAACATCAATTAGGCAGGCAACAAAGTGGAGAAATCTCTGCTACTGGTCTCAGATATTATCTCCTGGACTCTAGTGTTCTGCTAGTAGATACATTCCAATAGGTCAGACAATGAGAACCAAGCAGACATTGTAATTAGGTTCCGGACCTGCAACATTCCAGCCTCTCCACCACCACGGAATCTCTAAGCGGTGGTTCAGTCTTGCTGAAGGGTCCATATAAGGAACAATTCCTTCGTTCACAGCCTCCAGTGTGCAGCGGCTATAGGCAAGGAAAGTGAAACTCGTCCCTTGCAGTGCTGAAGTATGGGCAGCCCGTTTACATTGGGTTTCATGGTCTCAGTTGATGAGGATGACTGACCAGGTCTCTTCCTCAAGGAACAGGTTCCACCAAGATACGAACTCAGATCGCTGGATACAGAGTCCAGAGCGTTAACCATTACACCACAGGAGCTGGGGCATTCAGCACCATATTCAGTTGTATTTACTGTTTTTGTTGTTTTGCTTTTTATTTGTTTTTAGACCAGTAGAAATGTTCGCTGATAGAAATTGGGCAAATGAAAAACATATTAATATTCATTTACTTCCAAGATTGACCTGTGAGGCCAAGGATGATCTTGAACTCCTGATGCTCCTGCCTCTACCTCCCAGATGCTGGAGGCATTTTCTCAAATTGACAAAAGCCCACCAGGACAATATGGGAGGTATTATACTAATTAAAAGCAGTATTGGGGCTGTCAGCCCGAAGGACTCAAATGATGGAAGAAGAGAATTGGCTCACAAAAGTGGCCCTCTGACCTCTACTCATGCTATGGGACACACACAAGCAAGCATACACACATGCACACAAAATTAATAAAAATGTAATAAATCTATTAAACATTAAAAATTAGACTTGTCCATTTTATGGTATGGGTGCTTTGACTGCATATACGACTACATGTATCTGCACCACACGCTGCCTCACGCTTGTGGAGGTCAGAAGAGAGCATCGAATCCCTGGAATGGTTCTGAACCACCATATGTGACTGCATGAATCTGCACCACACGCTGCCTCACGCTTATGGAGGTCAGAAGAGAGCATCGAATCCCTGGAATGGTTCTGAACCAATGTGGGTGTTGGTGTTTTGAACCGTGGTCCTCTGCAAGGGCAACTAGTACTCTCTGAAAGGACACTAGCCCACTTGAGCATGTGGCTCAGGCAGGCCTTGTCCCCTCTGCCTTGCTAAAAACCATTAGATTACATTCCTAAGCTGTCCGCCAAGGTCTACTCCCTTATTTGGCCACTTCCTCCTTCTGAGGAAATCAGAAATCAGAAGCCCCCTTTGGTTCACCAAATTAAAACTGAACACCTCATCCTAACAGGGAATTTCCCCATATATATATATATCATTTGCCTGTGTCCTGTGTCTGTCTCCCTTCTATGCAGAGGCAGTCAGTCCATTGTCCCTCTGAGACAAATCCCCTTACCCCTTTCCCTCGTCCCCTTCCCCTTCTCCCTCATCCTCTCTTTTATCATTGCATCCTAGCCCATTCTAACACAGACTCCCCTTTCTTAAGAATCACACCCACAAGGCCATTGGCTGCTGCTTTCCTGCCTGTCAGAAAGCAGCCACTTTAACTTTTCTTCCCCTCTTGAAGGATCTCTGTGGTGTGGTTTGTGCCTAATTGGGGTCTGGAAAAGAGCCCCCTTCACTCTTAGCAACTGAGCCATTTCCCTAGTTCTCAAAACAAAGCAAAACATTTAAAAAATAGTATTTTGGGTCAGGGGATTGAAGAGCTTTAGCAGGCCCGAGCACGGCTGACACAGGCCTGAGCACGGCAAACAGAGGCCCGAGCATGGCCGACACAGGCCCGAGCATGGCCGACACAGGCCCGAGCACGGCCGACACAGGCCCGAGCACGGCCGACACAGGCCCGAGCACGGCCGACACAGGCCCGAGCACGGCCGACACAGGCCCGAGCACGGCCGACACAGGCCCGAGCACGGCAAACAGAGGCTTGAGCATGGCAAACATGGCACCGGCAGATTTTGCCCTTTCCCCTTTCCTCACCCTTGCTAACCCATTAGATTATACCCCTGAAGCCAGCCCTCAATGTCTATTCTCTTATTGGCCACTGACTCATTCCGAGGCTGATCACCCAGGTCCAGCTATGAGAACATCAAGGTCCAGCAATCAAAATTATTATTTTGACTAACCAAATTAAGTACCCAATCAGAATTCACCAACACACCCTGCCTCATTCAAACACAAACCTCCCTTCTTCTCTCTTGAAACTAATGCTTGCAAAGCCGTTTGCTGCTGTTTCTGCTTGGTTAAGATTCAGTCACCTGGTCTTTTCGCCTTACTTAATAAAGGATCTCTTTGTGTTTGATTCGTACTTGGAAATTGGTGTTTGGGTGTGGTCTGTACCTAATCCGGGGTCCTAGGGGAACACCCAGCAGTACAAGGGTCCCTCCAGGAATAATCTACTCTTTAGAGCCCTCGCTACATTGCCAGAACCCACGTGAACGGTCACATATGTTGGTGCACAGCTGTAATCCCGGTGCTGAGGAGACAGAGCCGGGGGATCCACGGGGCTCATGGTCAGCCACCCCAGCTGACTGGGGAACAGCCAGAGACCCTGTTCCAAAAAGGAAACCAAAGCCAGGTGTGATGCTGTGTGCCCTTAATCCCAGCAATCAAGAGGCAGAGGCAAACAGAACTCTGTGTTTGATGCCAGACTGGTCTACACACCCATGGTTGACCTCTGGCTTCCACAGGCACAGGGCCTCCTCTTCTTCCCTCTCCTCCTCTTCCCATTTGGGACAGGATCTCATTAAGTAGCTAGCCCTGACTGGTCTGGAACTCCCTGTGTAGATCAGGCTTCCCTCAACTCATAGAGATCTACCTGCCTCTGCCTATAGAATGCTGGTATTTATTAAGGGTGTGTGCTCCCCTGTGCCTGGTGACATGCACATTTCTGCACGCATGAGCACGCACACACACAAGCACACCGCACACACAATATTAAAATGAGCTTAGAGTTGAGGATGCCGCTTATCAGCAGAACACCTGCTCAGCACATGTGTGGCCCTCAGTTCCACACTTAGCACAGAAAAACCAAACAATTCAGGTTACTGTTTCATACCATTTCAAATGTGGCTGCTAGGATGTTTTAACTAAAGATGTGGTGTCAGGGCATGGCTCGGCTGGAAAGCACTTGCTAGGTTTCAATTCCAGCACTGTGAAATAAATCAATTCATCATGCAGCTGTCATATGCCTGTTGGAAATATGAATGGACTTCAGGAAAAAATGACCACATTCTCTGCCTTTTGCATTTCCTCTTATCAAGGTCAGCTAAATACAGGAAGAGCTGGGCACATATGTCATCCCAGTGTCCAGGAAGCCAAGGTATCTTGATTTTGTGGCCAGCGTGGGCTACATAGCAAGCCTCTTTCAAACAACCAACAACCAACCAATGAACAGCACAAAAACGATTAAGGGGCTGGGGAGGCGTCTCCATGGGTAAAGTACAAGCATGAAGACTTGAGTTTGATTCCCAGTTCCAGAGAGAGAGAGAGAGAGAGAGAGAGAGAGAGAGAGAGGAAGATGGATGTGTTGGTGCACACCTATGACCCCAGAACAGCTGCCAGCGAAGTGTTTGTAGGGCAGATAGGATTTCCTGAGATGCCGCCAGCTAGCAGAAATGGTTACTCAGGTTCAGTAAGATAAACCCTGTCTTAAAAATAAGTCCCAGAGCAATAGAAATATCCACTCAGTGTCAACCTCTGGCCTCTCCTCACAGGAATATGGGCACACTGGACACAGACACACAGAGGAAATATTAGTGGTCAGAGGGCTCCGCAGGTAAAACCGCCTGCTGCTCAGGATGATGGCCTGGGTTTGATCCTGATGGAAGGGGAGAACTCATTTCTGCAAGTTGTCCTATCACTTTCTCTCCTGACCCATAGAAATACACAACAAATAAATACATGTAATCCTACGACTGTTACTAAAGCATTGGAGCCACACCTTTTGTGGAAGATGGAAAAACACCCCCGGATTAAGTGTCCTTCATCAGACGTCTGGGTAAACCGTGAGAAAATGCCGCACACCTACACCTCACAGGTATTCATAAGAAAACATGTGCCCCAGGGTATGTCTGTGCTCCTGCTCAAAGGCCAAGCCGGCTCTCCTAGTCCCCAGCAGGCTGGAGTTCTGGGCCGCTGACTTGGGAAGGACGCGCGCGCCCCCTAGCGCCCTTCTTGGTTACCGCATCACCCCGCTCCTCCGTGAGCTCAGTTTAGCCCACACGCGCCTGCGCACTCGGGCTTTTTTTTTTTTTTTTTTTTACGACGCCGTCAAGAAGTTCCGCTGAACCTACGGCAGCCCAGTTCCGGTTCAGACCTTTCCCGGCCCAACACTCCACTCCTGCACGCAAGGGGCTCGTCTTTTCTTTGTGCGTCCCGAGCAGCGTTCCCGGGTCAGTCTGTTTTGGGTTTTGGGAGGTAATGCGAGTTTTGGGGTCCCGGCCCTTGAACAGCTCAGCGGAACAGCCTTGTGGCGCTCTCTGCACTGTCTGCTCCCCAGCTGGGTGGCAGGATGGTCCGTACTGGTCTCCCAGGACCGGGTCCCTAGGACGTGCTTTGTAGGGGCGGGCCGTCGGCTCCGATGCATCCCCCCAGAAGTGACGAGGGTTTTCTGGAGACGCGTCGAGGTCCAGCTCCGGGGTAGAGTCTCCATTCACTGCTGGGGGCCCCTGCTGAAGGCACGGGAGGCCCCGAGGCTCCCAGTGCCTCCTCCTGGCTCCTCCACTAGTTTCCCCACCATCCGTGCAACCTTCTAGAGAGTTTGTGCGATGCGACCTCCCAATGGAAAATCTATAGTTAAGGGTCACCGTGGAGACGCCTAGACACCTTCGGTGCCGCCCCCCCCCCCCGCCCCGGATATAGGGTTGGGGATTTTCTACACACTCTCCTGGCTTGGCCCTGACTCACCCTCTTTCTGTCAGTCACTTGCTTTTCTGGAGGGGTTGAGCAGGAAGGTCTCCAGGGTAGTCTGGGCTGGAGCACCCGCCAGCTAGGGAAAACATAATTGACCGTCCTCTGTCTCCTCACCGTTCCTCAACCGTCCGCTTTAAAGGCAGGGTGTATTAGAGCCTTTCTCGTTGTTGCTGTGGTCAGATCTCTGACAGAGCGACTAAAAGAAGGACAGGTCTCTTTCTGTGACCATCCACAAGACATGGCAGGGGCCTGAGGCAGCTGGTCGCCTTGCATCCATGGGCAGAAAGCAGAGAGATGAATGACGCGCTCAGGTGACTTCATCCTTTTTATTCAGCCCTAGGGGGCGATGTCCACATTCAGAGTAGATCCTCCCTCAGTTAAACTTACCTGGAAATGCAGAGGTGTGTTTTCATGGTGATTCTTAAATCTAGGTAGTGAAGGAGAACCATCATGCAGGGTCTCACTGTGGAACTGACTCGGGCTGACCTCTTTCAGCCGTCATACTGCCTCAGGCCCTGAGTGCTGGGGTTACAGGTGTGCGCCTCTGCACCCAGTGTCCTGGACGCGTCTATGTCACCTTCAGTTTCAGCCGTTCTCTTGCCATGTGCTAACTTCTTGAAAGCTACGCTTTTATTCAGTGCGTCTTTGTGAGCGTGCATGGGCGGAAGAGGACAGCTTTTGAGAGTGAGTTCTCACCTACTATGTGAGTTCTGGGGGCTAAACCTGGGTTATCAGGCAAGTGTCTTTACTCCTGAGCCATCTTGTCGGTCCCGGTGATAGTTCTTTAGGAAGACTATCTGTTTGAAGTTTGTTTTGTGTATTTGGGTGTTCTGTCTGCACACGCACGCACGCACGCACGCATGCACGTCTGGTGCCTTCAGCAGCAGAATAGCTCCTGGAACTAGTTACGGAAGGTCCACATGATTCACCATGTGGGTGCTGGAATTCAAACCCAGCCCTTCTACAAAGCAACAAATATTCTTAACTGCTCAGCCTCCCCCCTCCCCCCCCATTTTGAGACAAGGTCTCATATAGCCCAGGTTGGTCTCAAACTCCATATGTAGCAGATGATGACCTCTGACATCTGATCCTCCTGCCTCTGCCTCCACCTCCTGAGTCCTGGGATTGCAGAAGTGTGTCACTGTACCTGGCTTGATACAGTGCTGGGTATTGGACCTAGGATTTCATGCATACTAGGCAAGCTCTGAACCAGCTGAGCTGGGTCCCCAGCTGCAAGTGCTTTTCATGAATAAGAAACCTCTTGGGTCTCCAGCTTTCGGATCGTTTCTGTTGCTCCCGTTAATCCTCTTTAAAGATTTCTTTTTAATTGTTTTTCATTATGTATATGCGTGTGTGTCTGAGTGTGGGTTTGTGCATGTGAGCGCAGTGCCAGCAGAAGCCAGAGGCACTGATTCTCCCTGGAGCTAGGGTTACAGGTGGGTGTGAGCCACCTGAAGTGGGTGCTGGGGGAACTGAACTCTGAACTCAAGTGCTTACAAGAGCAAGACGTGCTCGGAAGTGCTGAGTCATCTCTGCATCTTCACTACTTCTCATCTGTCTTCTTTTTCCCACTGGCTGGCAAGATTATAGAGCTCTCCTCCTCTGTGTATGCTTTGCTTGTTAAAGCTTATCGGGTGCGGTTTACCAGGAGTTTGAATGTCGGGTTTCCTTCTTATCTGTTTGGCACCGTAGTGCCCAACGCTGGTGCAGCTGGGTTGTGTGGCTATCCTAGAGCCTCTCCAGGCTCTCCCTCTGGCGCTTGGTGCCAGGCCTCATCCATCCATCACCCTGACTTTTGGTCTCCCTGCAGGGCGGCGGCATGGAAGCGCGTTTCACGCGCGGGAAATCGGCGCTGCTGGAGCGTGCACTGGTGCGGCCACGCACCGAGGTGAGCCTGAGCGCCTTTGCCCTTCTCTTCTCCGAGCTGGTGCAGCACTGTCAGAGCCGCGTCTTCTCTGTGGCCGAGCTTCAGGCACGCCTGGCTGCCCTAGGCCGCCAGGTGGGCGCCCGAGTCCTGGATGCCCTGGTAGCCCGGGAAAAGGGTGCCCGGCGTGAGACCAAAGTGCTGGGTGCGCTGTTGTTCGTCAAGGGCGCAGTGTGGAAGGCACTCTTCGGCAAGGAGGCCGACAAGCTGGAGCAGGCCAATGACGACGCTCGCACTTTCTACATCATTGAGAGGGAGCCGCTCATTAACACCTACATCTCGGTCCCGAAGGAGAACAGCACACTCAACTGTGCCAGCTTCACGGCGGGCATCGTGGAGGCTGTGCTCACACACAGTGGCTTCCCTGCCAAGGTTACAGCGCACTGGCACAAGGGGACCACACTCATGATCAAGTTTGAAGAGGCGGTTATCGCCCGAGATCGGGCCCTGGAGGGACGCTGACCCCACAGGAGATAAAGGATGAGCAGATCCCGTTCCTAAGCTTGTGTTGTGTCTTGTGTAGGGGCGCCAGATCTGCCCACACCCTGATCCGGGTCCTGAGTCTCAGGCTGAGGGAGTCCGGAGGCAAGTGTGTCAGGCATAGGGAGTGATAAGTTGACAGTGGACTGACCTAGCTTCTGACTTTAAGATGAGGTTGGAGGGTTGGGGGTACTGGGGAGATGGGGCAACTGTGGAATTATCTTTGGGGCCTGTAGGCTGGAGAGATGGGGACAGGGATATGAGGTTAAGAGGGACCAGGTCCTGGCAAACTGCCAATGCTATCACCCAGTTGGTCGAGTGCCTTGGGTTTGATTCCTTATGCCACATAAACTGGGCATAGTGGTGCAGATTGTCTCATCCCAGCACTAGGAAGGTAGAGGGAGAAGGATCAGAAGTTCAAGACCATCCTCCGCTACTTAGCAAGTTTGAGACCAGCTTTTGGCAGCACAGGACTCTTTCTTAAACAAGTTTCAGGCAGGGGGATTTTCCCCTTGAAACTCACGTTTCCTTAATCTACGTTTGCTCTTTTAAAAAAGTAGATGATAAAGGAGAGGGCATGGCCATATGACTAAAATATATATGGAGAGTGACTGTTCTCCCTTTAGACCTTTGCTGCTTCAGAGTGGCCTGTGGACCGTTAGCATCAGCACCAATAGCATCAGTGTCTTTGTCCCACATGCAGAATCCCTGGTCCATCCTAGACTTACTGGACCAACATTTGTATTCTAGCCCCATTGCCACAGGTATCCCTGGGTCGCTTATTTTGAGAAGCAGAGCTTCAGAGCATCAGAGTCACATAGAGGAGTTTCTAAAACTCAGGTGGTCGGACCCTGCCCTTTCAGTCAGATTCTGCAGTTTTGGGGTGTGCCTAAGAACTTGTTTCTGGTACATTCTGGAGAGCTGCTGGGTGCCCCAGGGATCCCACTGAGAACAATGGCACACTGACCTCTTGAAAGGGGAAGAGCCAGAATCGTCTGAGAATTTAAAGGCTTTAAAGGTAAAATATATAATTGGGTTTTTCGAGATAGGGTTTCTCTGTGTAATAGTCTTGGCTGTCTTGGAACTCTTTGTAGACCAGGCTGGCCTTGAACTCAGAGATCCACCTACCTCTGCCGCCCAAGTACTGGGATTAAAGGCGTGCACCACTGCTACCTGGTTTAAGGTTAAATATTTTTAATTTTTTTTCTGAGACAGGTTGCTGTCAGCCTAGGCTGGCTTTGAGTTTGCGGATGACCATGAATTCCCCACCCTTCTGACTCTATCTGAGGTTGGGTGTTTATCTTAGTGCCTCCTTACATTATTACTGTTTTAGGTAGTCTCAACTATGTTGTCCTGGCTGGCCTGGAACTCACTACGTAGACCAGGCTGGCCTCAAACTCAGAGATCTGCCTACCTCCCTAGTGCTGAGATTAAAAGTTGTGCGCCACCACCCCTGGCTATTTTTTTTTTTTAAAGACTTTTTATTTGTGTGTGTTTGTATGTAGGTTTGTGAGCATGAATGCAGGTGACTGGAGGCCAGAAGGGGGCATCAGGTCCCCTAGAGCTGTTGCAGGTGGTTGTGAGTCATATGATGTGAGTGTCGCAGTCTGAACTCCCATCCTTAGGAAGAGCGATGTGTCTGGATCCGCTGAGGCATGTCTCTAGCTCTCCACCTTGTTTTTAAAATTACATTTATTTTGTGTGTACCTGTAGAGTCAGAGATGTGAGATGCCTTCCTCTGTTGACTCCACCTTAAACATCTTAAAATACGTGTGTGTATGTGTGTGGGGCTGCACACACCACGGGGTACTGTGGAGGGCAGCTTTCAGGACATGTTTCTTTCCTTCCGCTACACGAGACTCAGGAGACTCAGGCACTGAACTTAAGTTATTGCTGACCCTCCTCTCAGCTTTATTTGGGGCTCAATGATTTGGCCAGGCTGGCCCAAGTAAGCCAGAGTTTCAAGCTTACTTGGATTATAAGAAAGTAACCAGTGCACCTGGCTATGGATCGGGTGCTTCTGAGCCACGCTCCCACCCCTCCCTACCCTGTCACTTTAGTCACGTAAGAAAAGAAATAACCAAGATACACGAGGTGTAAATTCCATGTCAGTTGCACTACATTCTCAAAGAGGCTCGTGGGCACCAAGTCTCTGAAACTGTCAGCTTCTACCTGCCACACCTGGACACACTGGACACAGCCTCCAAGGAGGGGAGGAATGCTGGGGACCAGCCATGATCTTTTTCACTGATGATTCAAGCTTGGTGGGAGCATTCACTCCCAGACCCTGGGGAGAGGGACCTCCGGTCTGTGTTGCAGAGAGTGGGAAGAATGGGAAAACGTGATAGGAGGGGTAGGAAGCCTCCTGAGAAATCTGTCCTCAGCTCCCTGGATGGTTCAGCCGCCCACATACATGCTGCATGGCTGGGCTGTGGTCGAGGAAGGCAGAGGGAATGGGATGGTCAGCTTAGGTCAGCAGTAGAAGCTTTGTGGGGAGCTGGCATCTACCAGCTGCTTCAGTATGGATGGGGGCATAATCATGAAGGCCTCCAGTCACATAGAGGGGTCCAGGCCTTGACAGGGGGTCCCCGGGGCCTGGTGTTTTCCATGATGGGAGAGACATCCACAAGAGTGGGCAGAGGTTTGTCAGGGTTCGGTTTTTGGAGTAGTGGGTCCTGTTGGGCGCTCAGAGGCTAAAGGGGCAGAATCCTCGTGGCATGTGGCCAGCTGCTCACACACCCAGCCTTCCAGGAAGCTGTGACAGAAGGCATCGTTCCACTGGCCGGATCCCCGCATCATTACGCAGTCCTCGCCCTGCCCTGCGTTGTTGGGCTCCCCGGGACTCCAGTTGCTGGAAGAGAGACACCTCCAGTCACAGGATGTGATGAGGGAGGTGTCCCCTTCTCTGCAGGTCCTCTGAGGTTGAGCCCTCTCCCATTACACCCCCATCATAGGAAAGGTTCTCCTGTTTGGGGCATCTGTACCTGGACCTCCCCTATTTCTGTATTCCCTCTATGCATGCAGCCCAAGACCCACCTTTCCAATCTATGCCTGCTCCTCACTTCCTCAAGCCCTACATCCTTTACTTATGGCTAAGAAAGCTAAGAAGTCCAGACCCCAGGGCTCGCTCTCCTTCACCTGTAGCCTGTGGGACCCTGAGCCCTGGACTCCTGCATGAGGTCCCATCCAGGGGCCGCTCCCTCCTTGGTGTTTCTCCCATCTCACTTCCCACAGGCCCCCTTACCTGTAGCCCACTGGGCTTCCATCCATCCATATGAACTCTCCCTCCACATTGAGATCCCGGAGGCCAATCCAGGAATCCTTCTTGTTGGTGTGTTTCATCAGGAAGTCCTAGGGGGAGATGCATACGGTCCTTCTCATCCGTTCCAGAAGGCCATGGTGGGATCCTACCCCGACCCCGGCTGCCATCCAGCTGCCCATAGTCTCCACAGAGCCCAAGCCACCTGCTCCTCCTGGCTGTGAATGCTGACTAGCCGCCCTTTTAGGTCACTGCAGGTGAATCGGGCCTGGATCCATCGCTTGGAGTCATTGCCAAAATAGTAGCACTTCTGTTGGAAATGGAGCCAGTTTTTGGGACACGTGCTGCATGCAACTCCTGGGGTCACACAGAAGAGAAGAGGCTCAGGAGCATTGTGGGGGCCACCCCTGACCCCCATGGGCAGAGTGTGCGTGTGCATAGTTTCTCTTCTGCAGTCACCCAGGGGTCTTTTTTTTTCATTCCTAGATTTTTTTAATATTTTTTTTTATTTATTAAAAATTTCCGCCTCCCATTTCCCTCCTCCTCTCCCCACTCCCTTCCTCCTCCCTCTCCAGTCCAAAGAGCAGTCAGGGTTCCCTGCCCTATGGGAAGTTCAAGGTCCTCCCCCCTCCATCCAGGTATAGGAAGGTGAACATCCAAACAGACTAGGTTCCCACAAAGCCAGTACATGCAGTAGGCTCAAAACCCAGTGCCATTGTCCTTGGCTTCTCAGCAGCCCTTATTGTCCGCCATATTCAGAGAGTCCGGTTTTATCCCATGCTTTTTCAGTCCCAGTCCAGCTGTCCTTGGTGAGCTCCCATTAGATCAGCCCCACCGTTTGTCTCAGTGGGTGAGTGCACCCCTTGCGGTCCTGACTTCCTTACTCATGTTCTCCACCGAGGGGTCTTGACTGGAAGAACTGTCCTGTCCCCCCAAGCTTAGAGCCTAACAGCCTGACTGCAGATTGCTTTCTTCATGGGATCCCCGAAACTGGCTAGTTCTTTGATGAGGCAATCTCAGCCACCAACACTATTACTGAAGACACCTCAGTGGTTAGCAGAATGGCAATTGTCACTAACCTCATAAATACCTCAACCACTGGGACCAGCAACAAGCAGCCAAAGCTAACCACAACTCAGCTACCAGCATTATGAAACATTTCCAGTTCCAAAGTTACTAACGCCTCCATGGTTAGTAATACTTTAATTACCAGAACCATAACCACAGACACCTCAGCCACCCACACGTCAGCCACAGCATCACCCTTATAGACACCTCAGTCGAAACAGAGATGGCTGAGTGATTAAGAACGTGTATAGCTCTTGCAAAGGACCTAAGTTCTGTTCCTAGCACCCACATTAAATAGCAGCTCACAACTACCTGTAACTCCAGCTCTCTGGGTCTGGCCTCTGCGGGCACCTTAAACTTACGTGCATGTTACCTCTCCTGTAACTAAGAATAAAATATTAAAAGAATATTTAAAAGGAAATAAAAAGGGAAGTAAAGATTGAGAGAGAGATTAAAACTGGAAAAAGTTTCATGACTGTCACACCTAGGGACAGACAGTACCAGATCTGAGCTCAGGCCCCAGGAAGTAGAACCATTTGCACGTGGGAGCTCTCAGCTGGCAAAGCACTGAACAAATTTGAGGTCTGAGTGTGGGGCTTATGGGTGGGTGCACCTGTAATTCTAGTGTTCCTGTGGTGAGGTGGGAAGCAGTGTGTGGTGTGTGTGTGTGTGTGTGTGTGTGAGAGAGAGAGAGAGAGAGAGATATCGAGATCTGTGTATGTGGTTTGTGTGTTGTGTGTGTGTATGAGACCTGTGTATGTGGTCAGTATTTGTGTGTGTGTGGTTTGTGTGTGGTGTGTATAGGTTGTGTATGTGGTATGTGTGTATGTGACCTGTGTATGTGATATGTATATGTGGTGTGTATCTGTGTAGGTGTGTGTATGTGGTGAGTGTATATGGTATGTGTGTATGTGAGGTACGTGTGTGTAGTGTGATGAGTGTTTGTGTATGTGTGAAGTGTGTGCTTTGTGTTTGTGTGTTGTGTATGTGTGTTGTGCCTGTGGTATATATGTGTGAGGTGTGTGGTGTGTATGATGTGTGTACTCAGAGAAAGGGTAAGAGGTAAGAAATCTGTGAACAGTGAACATAATCTTCTACCACAGAAAACCACAGGGGTTTTCTGCCGGGATCCCCAGAGTCACTGTCCCAAGGGATGGGAACTCCTTCCAACCAAGCAAAGTTCCTTCCTCTTGTCTTGTTCTTTGGGGCACCTGGGACTTTCCAGATGGAAAAGGGAAAAAGTCAAGGGCAATGAAGTGAAGGGGCCAGGAGTGCAGCACCGCGACCTCCTTCTTAGCCCGTGTTACAGGCTCTCAATGGCTCTTGGGCAAGCTTGGTGGCCTCCAGGGGCCAGTGTTTTCCCGATCTGAGGCATCCCTGGTGGAGGTGTCAAGTCCCTTAGCGCTGAGTGGGTCAGTTTATGGCAGCTGCTATGGTGAGGGTGAGGTGGGACAGGGGGAGGGAACATTATAGGGACATGAAAAAGGAAAGCAGCTCCTCCTGCTGAAGTCTCGCAGGAGCCTCTGAACAGCGGGAATTTCAGCACAGTTAGCATTTGCTTTGAAGGCTGACCGAGTGGCAGCAAGGACTTGTATATCTCTATATTCTTTCCATATAGGGATATTTTATATTAAAACGAGGAACTAAGCTCAAGGTCTGATCATGGTGTACAATCTCAGGTTGGACTTCATTCCTCCACCAGCTAAATTCTAGGACTCTCAAACAAGACTATTGGTTCTGTTTACAATAAGAATGCCCCATCTTCCTGCACCCCTGTGGCCTTTCACCTCATCAGTAGTAACCATGTTGGGAACTGCCCTGGAATCTCATTTAAATTCTCTGGGCTGAGCAAGCATGAGGACCGCAGTTTTGATCCCCAGAACTGATTAAAGCTGGACCTGGCAGCATGCACCCGTAATCCCAGCGCCCCTATTTAGAGCTGGCGGGGGCAGAGACAAGAGAAGCCCTGGATGCCTCTGAGCCAGCTAGCCTGGCTTATGCAGTGGCTAACAAGAGATCCTGTCTCAGATGAGATGGAAGGTGAGGACTGACACCTGAGGTTGTCCTCTGACTCCCACAGTACACCATGGCACATGCGCACACCCCCCCGTGCCTCACACACACATACCACACACACACACACAGAGTCTTCAGCAGGCCTTTGAGGATAACCTCAAAACCTACTCCCATCTGAGATTATTGGAGAGACCAAGATGCAGCTGCCCGAGAAGCCCACACCCAGCTCCTCCCCCCCCAAGGACACATCCTTCTCTTTCATGCTTAAATCCCTGTTAGGGCTAATGAGATGGCTCTGTGGGCAAAGGGGCTTGCTGCCAGGTCTGAAGACCTCAGTCAGTTCTCAGAACCCATGTGGTAGGAGAGAACCATCTCCTGAAAGTTGTCCCTGACCTCCAAATGTGTGCCCTGGCATGCATTTCCTCCACCTTTCCGTACACACACACATAAAATAAATAAAATGTAGAAATAATTTAAAAAAATCCATGTTGAAATCTCTCTGGATAAACTCCAGTCCTACTTCACACTGGCTTGTCCTGCATTCTCTGAATCAAAGACAAAGAGCCCTGTTTTACCCGAGTTGAGGTCCCTAGAGGGTTAAGGAAACTCCGCAGGCTATGGAACTGTCCTTCTGTCCCTGCCACCTGGGTAGGGCTGCTGCTGATCACATCCCCCTCTAAGCCTGGCTGGGCAGACTCCAGGAATGGAAGAAAGCTAGTGGTGGTTAGCCTTACCCAGGAAGAGGAAAACAGCGTGGACTCCGCCCCAGCAGCAGGTGTTCTTCTACGTCCCCATCTATCCTGGTCCGTGCCCATAACACAGATCCCTCAGTCACATCATGCCACACAATCGCATCAGCACAGCCTCCTTGTATGACACACATGCGCGCGCACACACGCACACGCACGCATGCACGCACACCCAGGATGTCCCAGGATGTGGTTACAGGCCACCACTGTGGTGGTAAGTCAGACTCACCCTTTGATAGTAGCATCTCTATCTTCAGCTTTGCCACCTCTTCCTGGAGTTTCTCCAGAGAATCTGAGGCTGTACGCTTCTCATTCAAGCCTTGGGGGACCAGGGATGAGGGCAGCGTTCAGAGACTGACCGGCAGCTCCCAGCACCACCCGCTTCCCACTCAGTTTGCCCCTTTCCCCTGGCCGTTCCAAGACTCACTCTGGGATTTGATGTTGATTAGATCCTCTAGGAGTCTGTTCAGGTTCTGGGAGAGCTCAGAGTCTGAAAGGCATAGGGATGGGTGCAGGTTTCAGAGACTGACTGGCAGCTCCCAGCACCACCCGCTTCCCACTCAGTTTGCCCCTTTCCCCTGACCCTCCCAAGTCTCACTCTGAGATTCGATATTGGTTAGATCCTCCTGGAGTCTGTTCAGGTTCTGGGAGAGTTCAGAATCTGAAAGGAGTAAGGCTGGTCTCAGAGATGCTGCGTATGGATCATCTGCCCCTTCCTCCGCCCTCCTTTCCTTCCTTTCATCCACCATTCCCCATCCTGAGCCTGGCCTCCAGCCTCCTGTGCCCCTGTGGTTCTCAGGGTAGTGGTGGTGGTGGTGGGGCTTCCTCTCATCCTGTCTTACCCTGAGTTTTCATTTGCTTCTGTTCTGTTTGGAGCTCTTGCATGCTTTGTGACATCCGAGCAGCTGCCCACAGAGAAGAAGAACTCAGTGATGAGAAGGTTCCCCTATCCCAACCCTGCCTTTTACTCCATGGGCCATAGGGCTGCCTGTTCCCTGTGTGGTTTGGAGCAGCATTTGGCTGATCACACTGATTCCAAGGCCATCCCAGCCTTCCCCCTTTCCCATCTCAGTCTGACAGGAGGTGGCTGGCTCACCCTGGGATTTCTGGGCCAACTGATTACTCTGGTATCGTTGTAAGTCCTGGGAAACATGAGAGACTGGGACAAAGGGAAGAAGAAGAGAGGTGTTGTTAAGAACCACAAAGACCCACCTTCCATCCATCCATCCATCCATCCCTTCCCATCCCTCTTTTCTTCCCTCCCTCCCTTTCTCCTTTCTCCCTGTGCAGCTCATATTGCTCTCTCACTTGCGGTCCTCCTGCCTCAACCTTCTGACAGGCAAACATGCCTCCACACCCAGTTAAGGCAGAACACTGCACTTCAGCCCAGTCCTCCATGCAGGGGCCTCTTTCACATCCTCACAATGACCGCAGCTTTTTTTGTAGTTTAGATGGAGCAAGTTTAGATGGAGCAAGTACAAGGGACAGACAGGCTAGAACTAGAACACAGCTAGTAGTCAGCTGTGCCCTCTAGTATTAAATATGAAGTCAGTAGCCATATTTTCTGAGGGCTTTCCTCCCCCTCCCTTTCTCTTTCTTTATTTTTATTTATATATATTTATTTTATTTGAGACAGGCTCTCGTCGCTCAGGATGCTCTGGAACTCAGTATGTAGCCAAGGATGAGCTTGAACTTCTGATTCTCCTGCCTCCATTTGTCAAGTGCTGGGATGGCAGGCAGCCCCGTGGTGCTCAGCTAATGCAGCAGGGCAAACACTCCATCAGCTGAACTACATCCTCAGCCCTGGAGGCCTTGATCTTTCCTCACTTGTTATTTCGCTATTTCACACCTGTGTTCCAGAAGGGCACTGGGAGGCACCAGTGTTTTTGTGGATATCAGGTAACAAGACAACTAGGCTTCTCCAGAGACTGGAGAAGTTTCCTCCTGGGATAGAAAAGGTATTCTAGGGAGAAGGTGACATTGACGCAGCCCCCCGCAGTGATCACTGGCAGGGAAATGGTAATCCCTGGCTATCCCAACCGTCACTTCTGCTAGCCCACCTTGACCCCCCCCCCCCCCCCCGTACCATTCTGTACGGCGGCAGCTCCCAGCTGTTTCAGATTCTTCTCCGTTTCCCAGTCTAAGGGGGTCAGTGGAAAGAGGAGCAGGTAAGAAGGATCGTCGTCTCCCCACACCTGGCAGCTGTGGTTGGGGGTACAAGCAGAACCAGGGGTGCTGGGCGACTGGGAGGGGGACATTGAGATGGAGCAGAAGATGGGGAGATCAGGTTCCAAAGAGGGTGTTGGGCTCCCCAGGCATTGGGATGGGAGTAGAATGTCTCAGTTATTGGGGATGTCCTTACGCCACAGAAGAAGCAGGGTCAGCACGGCAGCCCACATTGCTGTACTCAGCAACCCCACCAGCACGAGCTGTGTCCCCCTTCTTGCACAGCAGGAACGCTTATGAGGAGGCTCCCAGTATCTGGTCCCAGTATCAGGTTCTGCAGAGAGTGTCGAAGGGTGCAGGGGAGTGTGGGCTCCATCCACCTCTGTCTCCCAGAGTCTCAATAGCCAAAGTTTTTATCTAGAGCCTCACCTGAAGCAGAGGGTCTCAATTTTCTCCACGTGCAAACTGCCCACCACTATGTCTATGTGTATGGCTCATGTCCATCAGTCCTCCTGAACTTGGTCTGTCTATCTCTCCTCTGTGTGTCTCTGAGTCTGCCCGTCTGGGTTTTGGCTTGCCTAGTCAGAGTCTGTCCACACTCCAGCAGGCAATAAGTCTGACTTCAGTCCAGGTCATTTCCAGGGAGACAGAAAGACCCAGGAGCTTCTAAGCCTCCCCACTTGCAATGCTGGGGTCCCCAGTCTCACTTCTAAAGGACAGAGCATTCTTTTTCTAGTTTGTTCTGACCTCTGACTCTCCACTCTTATACCTTGATCCTCAAGTCCTAAATACTCTCGTGTTTGTCCCAAATCTTGAGCCCCTTGCTAGTTACAAGACACCACATCCCAATTCCTGCCCCATATGGAAGTCCAATCCCCAGATAGCACACTCTGCAGGCTTCACCTTGATTCTCGAGTCCCCTACTCTGTCTTGATGTCCCCCACACAGGCCCCCGGCTCTTCCTTACCCTGGTTTTGAGAACTCATTCTGAATTCCAAGTTCCGGTTGAAATTGGCCTTCAACTCTATGCGACCCTGAGCTGCCCAGCTGGGACTTAGTTTTGTTGGGAAGGGGTTGAGTCACAGGAGGAGGGGCCCCGAGTTTCCCTGTCCCACCTGGCTGTGTGCCACCGACATCCGTTAATACTCATCTTCCCGCTTTACCCTGCCTCCTGGCCTTTCTTGGAAACGCACCCTCTTGGGTGAAGAGGAACTGAAGAGGCCCCCACCTCTCCCGGGCAGAATGGGTGCCAGCTTTGGCCCCTGGGAACTGCCTTACCTGAATATTCATTGTCCTCCATGGTAGTCCTGCTGAGATCCTTTCAGTGATGGTGCGGGCACCTGCCTGCCGAGGTGGCTCTCACTGAGCAGTTCGTCAGAGCTCTGGAAGCAACTTGGTTTCAGTGGACATTAGGATAAGTGTCATACTCTCTAGGAGTGTAGGACAGCACCTGGGACTTGGAGCTCTCAGGGGCGTTGGCTGATTTTGTTTAGTCCAGAAGTTGAATGTTGTGGTGAGCTTGGGAGATATGGCTAATGTAGTCTCAGAAGTCTCACAAGTCGAGCACCCAGAATGTATCACACAGGAGACACGCGCGTGTGCGTGCGCGCGCACAGACACACACACACACAGCAGGTGCTCGAGACATGTGACATGTCTTTTTTATCTGTAAAAAGTTGATGTTTAGCATATGTGTATATGTCTGTATGCGTTCAGGTATGTGTGTGTGTGTGTGTGCAGGTGGGCTTGCATGCATGTACATGTGTCTCGTGTGTGCTGTAAGCTTGTGCATGTGCGTTAGTGTACACACCTGTGCACACGTGTGCAGAGGCCAGAGGAAGACATCATGGACCAGCTCTATCACGTTCTACTTCATTCCCTTGCTACAGGTCTCTTACTGAGCCTGGAGCAGCCAGTAAGCTCCATTGATCCTCTTGTCTCCACTCCCTGACTCCAGTGCTGAAATTACAGGCATGCTTTCATGCTTGTATATGACCGTGCCTGGGTCGGTCGGTTCGTCGGTCTGTCTGTCTATCTAATGTATTATCTATCTATCTATCTATCTATCTATCTATCTATCTATCTATCTATCTATCTATCTATCTATCATCATCATCATCATCATCATCATCATCATCATTATCTATCTATCTATCTATCTATCTATCTATCTATCTATCTATCTATCTATCTATCTATCTATCTATCATCTATCTATCTATCTTTCTGGATGCTGCTTGCCCAGCAAGGGAGCTTATGTGCTGAACCTTGTCTCCGGAGTTTTTTTGAGACAGGATCTCTCTGTGGCCTGGAGTTTGTGGATTGGGTGAGGCGGGAAAGCCAATGAGTCCCAGGGTCCCTTTTGTGTTCATCTTCCTGGCCTTGGGACTCCAGACCTGGACTGATGTGGGAGCCAGGGGTCTGAACTCGGGTTCTCATGCTGGCAGGGCAAGCTCTTTACCCACGGAGCCATCCTCCTGGCCCTGCCTCGCACACTTAGCAATGCTGTGGGGTTGTGGCAGGCCCGTTTGGATGTGTACAACTTTCATCGTGATCACTCTAAATGCTTCTGGATCTGATTATAGTCTTGGTTAAGGGCTCCATTTGTGTCAGGCTCAGAGATAGCATTTTCAGCTCTTCTCCCTATTTTTTTTTTTTTTTGGCTCTTACATTTAAAACGTACTTCTATGCAAGCCTGCCTGTCAACAACTGTTCTCTCTTTGCTGTGTGATTATGGGCAGATTGCACACCCTCTCTGAGCCTTAGGAGCATGATGGTGTGGGGCAGCTATCCTCTGCCTAACAGCACTGTAAACTGATTCTGCCATCAGGGGAAGAGGCCAGAGGTATCCCTACTCCCGGCAGCTGGATCAGGGGCAGGACCTGGGCCTGAACCAGGCTTCTCCCTGGGAGAGTACCTTGGTTTATTCATTTACCAAAAAAGTGAGCAGCAATTTGACTCTATTTGTATGTAAAACACAAATGAGGTGTTTAGTACCCCACTGATTGATACTTGGGGAGTTTAGCCTCATTCACGGAATGAAGTACCAGATGGGAAATCATCTGTCCACTCCACACAGTGATGAGACAGGAACACTGTAGCCCAGCTGCTCCCCTCGCTGGCGACTTGGCCTTATTAGGGAGCTGGCTTCTAACAGAGCAGCAGACTCTCACTTTCTGATCTGAGAAGTCTTGCCCCCTCCAATACCACTTTCTCTGGCTTCCCATAGCTTTTCCTGATCAGCCTCTAGTTGAGCCACCAACCAGTATTCTCAACCCAACTGTGTTAGATTTCAGTATCTAACCCCTGCCCCCCTGCATCAGTCAGTGGTGTGCTGAGCACCTGATACGTTTCTTCCCCCTCATACGAATAGAGTCAAATTGCTGCTCACTCCTTTTGTAAATGAATAAACCCAGTCTCCCAGGGAGAAGCCAGCATCTCCTAAGATGAGGCCTCTTTATTCTGTCTACGCTGTTGCCCCTGATTGCCAACTGGGTCTCTTGTGGTTTACTCTTGACTTAGTTCAAGGTAGTCTCTTTCAAGGAGACTTTGCTGTCCAGTACCCATAGCTAGTTCCTGATACAAAGAGGCAGACCTCCCCACCACAGACACACACACACACACACACACACACACACACACACACACGTAACCCACACATAGACACAAACTCACTTGAACTTGGAGTCCGTTGTCCTCTTGGTGTGTGTGGGCCACTTGGACAAGGCTGCAGATCCAGTGTGCTGGGGACACTTCTCTTTTGTCAGCAGCTCACTAATGGCTTCTATTTTCACAGACTTAATTATGGGCTTGCCACTTGGGCAACCACAGCACGCACAATGCCTTTTTTGGTACTCTGCAGAACCTGGGGAAGTCCGGGCTATTATTACCTTTATTTCTCAGGTAAGTGAACTGTAGGAGACTCAGTGATGCCAACCAGCACTCTTGAAATTCAGAAGAAATTGGCATAGCCTAGATCTGAACCAAAGCTACGGTGGACTGAGTCACTGTGTGAGGAAGAGGAGAGAGATGGAGAGAGGGGGAAGAGGGAAAGAGACAGAGGAAGAGGGATAAGAGAGAAGGGGGAGAGGGAGAGGAGTAGGTGAGAGAGAGAAAGGGAGGAGATGGAGAGAGGAGAGAGAGAGAGAGAGAGAGAGAGAGAGAGAGAGAGAGAGAGAGAGAGAGAGGAGTGTGTGTGTGTGTGATACAGGAGTGACAAAGCAAGAAAGAGGAGAAAGACAGAGGAAGAGAGGAGCGTGAGAGGCAGAAAGCTACGAAGGAGACATAAAGAGAAAGCAGACAGGGAGGAGAGGGAGAGGACACAGGTGAGAAATATACAGCCAGAGAGAGGAGTGAGACAGAAGAAAGGGAGAAGAAGGGACAAGGACAGAGGAGGGCATGTGAGAGAAAGACAGTGAGAGAAAGGATAGGAGTGCATGGGGCGGGGATGGGGGGGTGGACACTGAGACAGGAGGAGATGTGATTCTCTCTCTCTCTCTCTCTCTCTCTCTCTCTCTCTCTCTCACACACACACACACACACACACACACATACACACACAGGTGTGTTTATGCAGGTCTGTAATCCAAGCACTTGGAGGCTGAGGCAGAAGGACTGAATTCAAGGCTAGCCTGGGCTACACAGTGAGTCTGAGGCCAGCCTGAGCTACATGGAAAGAAGTTATCGTAGAGCAAATGAGAACTCCAAGTTAAAAGAATAAAACACTCAAATATTGACAGCCATGCTCCATCTCTTAATTTAGAAGCATTCTAAATTCTGAAAAATTCTTAGTGTCATATATATATATATATATATATATGTATATGTATATACATACACACACACACACACACACACACACACACACACACACACACACACACATATATATTAATTTTCACGACTACCCCAGAAGCTCAATGCTTTGGAAATCAGGGCTGTCTTATGGAAGTCCAGAGATAAGTAACTTGCCTGAGATTCACAGCTCCTAGATGGTAGTGCTGGCATTTAAATTTAGGCAGTGTGGGCGGTTTCTACCCAGCCTCCCACTAACATACACTTCTCATACTCCATCCGGTCTGTTGTTCTTGCTGTGATTGTTTGTTTGCTTGTTTGTTTTTTCCACAATCTAGAATCAACTGGGAAGAGAGTCTTAATGAAGAATAATTTAGATCAGATTGGCCCGTGGGATTTTCTCTGGGGGACTGTCTTGATTATTACTTGGTGTGGGAAGAATCAGCTCTAGGTAGAGTCTTGAGCAGTGGAGTCATGGAGAGAGGTAGCCGACAGTGAGCAAACCCGAATGCATTTTTATTTCTCTCTGCTCGTGGCTGTGTCATGTGACCAGAAGCTCCTGCCTTGATGGACTTTTCCTGCAGTGATGAATTTATGATTCCTTTCGTTCCTAATTTGATCCCTTTCTTTTCTTTTTGAGAAAGGGTCTTTCTTTGTAGCCCTGGCTGTCCTGGAATTTGCTACATAGACCAGCACAACTCCAAACTCATAGAGATCTGCCTGCCCTTGCCTAAGAGCTGGGATTAAAGGTGTGTGTCACAGTGCTCAGCCCTATTTTATTTTTGTCAACATACTTTTTAAATTGAAAATGTTGCAATCACGGTTTTCACATCCTCTAGCTTTTCCCAGATCCTCCTCACCCACCTAACTCCACGCCTTTTCTTTCTTTCTCCTGAAACACACCACCCCTCACACTTGCAAGCCACATCCCACAAAACCACAAAAATGGGAAACATGCAAGCAAACCTAATAAGAGAGAAAGTGTCCCACCAAGGCAATATGAGATGAAAGTATACAGAAATACCATTGGATTTGTTGTGTGTTGGTCAGTTGGGTATGGGGCCTGCCCTAAAGTGTGGGTTATATACTCAGTGAGACTCCATTGGAGAAAACAAATTTTTCTTTGCCAGTGAGTATCAAAGTAGTTTCTTTGTTAGGGGTGGGCGCCCATGTAGACTTCCCACTCTCAGTTCTGAGACCCCCCATCTGCTTGAACCTGCACAGGCCCTTGTGTGCTGCCACAGTCTCCGCGAATTCTTATGTGCATCTGTCCTGTTGCGTATTACAATTTTAGGTTGTTTGGGGGTTTCCATGGGGCCCCTTTGGGCTAATAACTCAACTGGATGTAACCTCTTCCCAATCCAGGAAGCTTCATTTGTTGATAAGAGATGTTCAGTTGGGGCTCTGTCTGCCCCATTACCTGGTGTCTCCATTTTAGAGCTCTTTTTTTTTTTAAAATTATTTATTTATTATGCATACAATATTGTCTTGTGTATATGCCTGCAGGCCAGAAGAGGGTACCAGACCTCATTACAGATGGTTGTGAGCCACCATGTGGTTGCTGGGAATTGAACTCAGGACCTTTGGAAGAGCAGGCAATGCTCTTAACCTCTGAGCCATCTCTCCAGCCCTAGAGCTCTTTTGTATACATAACCTTCTATTGTAGGCTTCGAAATGACCCTTAGTGTCAGTCATCTCTTTCCATAATCCCTCTCTCACCTCCTTTCCCATTCTCCTCCCGATTCAATCCTTCCACCGAGGTCTCCTCTGCTGTCTCTCTATAACAATATATTCGATTTTCCTGTCTTTGGGAAACCCTCCCTGCCTTTCTATTCCCTTTCTCTATGTCTAACTTCTGTGATTACCCAAAGTGTGATGTGCTAATCCAAGACTTAGAAGCTAGCATCCACATATAAGAGAATACACACAGTATTTGTCTTCTGGGACCTGGGTTACCTCACTCAGGATGATTTCTCTTTCTAGCTTCATCCATTTATCTGTGAATTTCACGTAAAAATATTTATTTATTTATTTGTTTGTTATGTGTTCTGTATGTATGCCCGCATGCCAGAAGAAGCCACCAGATCTCTTATAGATGGTTGTGAGCTACCGTGGGATTGCTGGGAATTGAACTTAGAACCTCTGGAAGAGCAGCCAGCTGGTGTTCTTAACCTCTGAGCCATCTCTCTGACTCATGAATTTCACTATTTTTTTAAATTGTATTTTATTTTTATTTTATATGCATTGGTGTTTGTCCTGCATGCCTGTCTGTGTCAGAACTTGGAGTTACAGACAGTTGTAAGCTGCAATGTGGGTGCTGGGAATTGAACCTGGGTCCTCTGGAAGAACAGACAGTGCTCTTAACCACTGAGTCATCTCTCCAGCCCCGTAAATTTCACTTTTTAACAGCTGAATAATATTCTATTGTGTAAATGTAGCACATTTTCATTATTCATACATTTGTTGATGGGCATTTAGGTTGTTTCCAATTTCTGCAGTTTTTAAAAATTATTCAGAATTGTTTTAGTGATACTGTGGGGTTTTTTGGTGCATGTGTGTGTTATTAAGCTAAAAATGGTACTTTCAAGATCTGTAAAGAATTGTGTTGGGATTTTGATGGGCATTACTTTAAATCTGTAGACTGCTTTTGGTAAAAATGGCCATTTTCACATTACTAATCTTACTGACCCATGAGCATGGGAGATCTTTCCATTTCCTGATATCTTCTTCAGTCTATTTATTAATTTCTTAAAGTTTTTACCATACAAGTCTATACTTGCTTGGTTAGAGTTACCCCATTATAGTTTATATTGCTTTAGGCTACTATGAAAGATATTATTTCCATTATTTCTTTCTCAGTCCATTTGCCATTATAAGAGGGCTACTGATTTTTATGTTTTAATTTTGCCTTCTGCTACTTTGCTAAAAGTGTCTATCAGTTGCATAGGCTCCCTTCCCTGATGGAGTTTTTTGAGTCTTTTATGAGTAAAAATATATCATCTGCTAATAAGAATACATCAACCTCTTCCCTTCCTCTATGTATCACCTTGATCTCTCTCAGTTGTCTTATTGCTATAGTTAAGACTTGAAGTACTATATTGAATATTGACTAGGTATGGAGCGAGTGGACAACATTGTCTTACCCTTATTTTAGTGGAATTGCTTTGAATTTCTCTCTACTTAAGTTGATGTTGGCTATAGGCTTGCTTTATATTGCTGTTATTAAGTTGAAGCATGTCCCTTGTATCCCAACTATCTCCAGGACTTTTATCATGAAGGGGTATTGGATTTTGCCAAAGGCGTTTTGTGCATGTAGTGAGATGATCATGTGTTCAGTCTGTTTATTTGATGGATTATGTTTACTGATTTATGTATGTTGCATCATCCTGCTTTTTAAAAAAATATTTGTTTATTATGTACACAGTGTTCTGCCTGCTTGTATGCCTGCATAACAGAAGTGGGTACCAGATTTTATTACAGATGGTTGTGAGCCACCATTTGGTTGCTGGAAATTGAACTCAGGACCTCTGGAAGAGCAGCCAGTGCTCTTAATCTCCGAGTCGTCTCTGCATCCCATCCCTGCATTTTTCATTCAGTAGTGCATTGTTCAGTTTCCATGAGTTCATAAACTTTCTGTTGTCTCTGTTGTTGATATCCAGCTTTTACTTCACGGTAGTCCGAAAAGATGCAGGGTGTTATCTCAGTTTTCTTGTGTCTGTTGAGACTTGTTCTGTGTCCAAATATGTAGTTAACTTTGGAGAAAGTCCATGCATAGCTGAGAAGAAGGTATATTGGGGTTTTTTTTGTTGTTGTTTTGAGACAAGGTTTCTCTGTAGCTTTGGAGCCTGTCCTGGAACTAGCTCTTGTATGTAGTAATTGGAGCAGCAGGGCTGTGTCCCCAACACCCCAGCCGCCTGCAGGGCTTATGCCCGAAATAACAACACACAAACTGTATTCATTTAAACACTGCTTGGCCCTTTAGCTCTAGCCCTTACTGGCTAATTCTGATATCCCGATCAACCCATCTCTAATAAGCTGTGTAGGTCTGGTCTTACTGGGAATGATTCAGCATGTCTGACCTGGCGGCTTGCTTCATCGCGTGCATCTTCCCGGAGCGGGGAGCATGGCGTCTCTCTGAGGCGTCTGCTCCCGAGAGGAGAGCTGTGGAGTCTGAGCTTACTTCCTCTTCCTCCCAGAGTTCTGTTCTGTTTACTCCATCTACCTATGTTCTAACCAATAAAATGGGCCAAGGCAGTTCCTTTATTAGCCAATGACCTTCCTCCATCACTTGTAGACCAGGTTGGCCTTGAACTCACAGAGATCTGCCTGCCTCTGCCTCCCAAGTGCTAGGATTAAAGGTGTGCACCACCACTACCTTGCTAAATAAGATATATTGTAAGTGGAGGCTGCTCTTTTGTTCCCAGGCCCAGACCCGAATAATCACACAGAAACTATATTAGTTACAACACCGTTTGGACTATCAGCTCAGTTTCTTTATTAAATAACTCTTACACCTCAAATTAACCCATTTCTATTAATCTATGTATCACCATGAGGCTGTGACCTACTGGTAAGTTTCCAGTGTCTTTCTCCTTTGGCAGCTGTATGTTGTCTCTCTGACTCCACCTACTCTCTCTTTCTGTATCTCTGATTGGATTTCCTGCCTGACTTTACTCTGTTAAGCCATTGGCCAAAGCAGCTTCTTTATTAACCAATGGTAATAAAACATATTTACAGCATACAGAGGGAAATCCCACATCATTATATCATTTGTGTTTGGGTGACATGTTCTGCAGTTATTTGCTAGGTCCCTTTGATTTATGGCATAATTTAATTCCAGTATTTCTTTGCTTAGATCTTGTCTGGATGACCTGCACATTAGCGAGGGTGGGATACTGAAGTCACACACTGTTACAGTGTGAGGGTCAATATATGATTTTAGCTGAAGTAGTGTTTCTTTTATGAACTTAGGTGTCCTTGTGTTGGGGGCATAAATGTTTAGAATTTCAATATCCTCTTGATGGATTTTTCATTTGATGAGTATCCTTCCCTATCATGATTAGTTTTGTTTCGAATCTATTTTGTCAGATATTAAAATGGCTACTCTGGTTTGTTTACTTGGTGTCTTTGCTTGGGATATATTTTCCATTCTTTTACCCTGAGATGATGTCTATCCTTAATTTTAAGGTATATTTACTGAGTGTAAAAGAAGGATGGATCCTGTTTTCATATCCAACCTATTAGTCTGTATTTTTTGGCTTGTTTTTTGAGATAGGGTTTCTCTGTGTAACCCTGGCTGTCCTTGAAATCCCCCAGTAGGTCAGGCTGGCCTTGAATTCAGAGATTTGCCTGCCTTTGCCTTCCAAGTGCTGGGACATGTACCACCATTGCCTGACTTAGTCTTTTGTAGGTGGAGACTGTTTGTTCATTTCCTCTCTGCCTAGACCTGAATAATCACATAGAAACTATATATATTACAATACTGCTTAGCCTATTATCTCAGGCTTCTTATTAACTAACTCTTACATCTTAAATTAACCCCATTTCTATTAATAAGTGTATCAGCACAAGGCTGTGGCTTGCTGGCAAGGATCAGGTGTCTGTCTCCTTTGGCAGCTACATGGCATCTCCTGACTCTGCCCACTTTCTCTCTGTATCTCCTCCAGCCTGGCTGTAGTCTGCCCTGCCATAGGCTAAAGCAGGTTTATTCATCAACAAATAAAAGCAACACATATACAGAAGGACATCCCACATCAATCTCTGTCTTTTCATTGGGAAATTAAAACCAATAATGTTGACATATTGACAGTTATTAATGAGCAGTACTTATTGATTCCTGTTGTTTTGTTATGATGTGGCCTCCCCTTTTGATTTACTGTTTGGTGACTATTTATTCCTTGTGTCTTCTTGGGTGTGGTTAACTTCTTCAAGCTAAAGGTTCCTTTTAATGCCTTCTGTAAAGCTTAATTGGTAGGTAGAAGTTCTTTCCTTCCTTCCTTCCTTCCTTCCTTCCTTCCTTCCTTCCTTCCTTCCTTCCTTTCTTCCTTCCTTCCTTCCTTCCTTCTTTCCTTTCTCCCTCCCTCCATCCCTTCTTTCTTCCTCTAATTATATAATTTGTAGATTTAATATTTTCATAGTGTCCCAGATTTCCTGGATGCTTTATGCATGGATTTTCTTTTGTTTTAGATGTAACATTTTCTTTGACTGAGGTAGCTTTTTTCTATTTTGTCTTCAGAGCCTGATATTCTCTCTTGCATTTTCTTTGACTGAGGTAGCTTTTCTTCTATCTTATCTTCAGAGCCTGATATTCTCTCTTGCATTTTCTTTGACTGAGGTAGCTTTTCTTCTATCTTGTCTTCAGAGCCTGATATTCTCTCTTGCATGTCTTGTACTCCATTGAGGTTTTTTTTTTGTTTGAATTCCTAAATTTTCCACTTTTCTCTCAGCTTGAGTTTATTTTTGTGATTTTATTCTTACTTTCATGTGTTTAACTGTTTTTTTGTTACTTCATTCAACTGTTATTGTGTTTTCATTAAGGGACGTATTAATATCTGCTCTAAGAGCCTTGAACACATTTATTATTGCTGTTTTGGAGTTCTTATCTTATTTTTCATCTGGATTGCATTATTCAAGAGCTCCTGGAATAGGGCTGTTGGCTTCTGGTAGAGGCTTGTTGTTTAGCCTGTTAATGTTGATCTTTTTACATTGTTGTCTAGGCATTTGAAGTTATGATGATTGAGGTGTTTCTGGTGTTGATATCTGGATTTTTGCCTTTGTCAGGGGCATGTTCCTTTCTTTGCTATTACTATCTCTGAATCTTAAGCAAGTATGGAGGCTATGAGGTCCCTGGTGGAGAGTGTATCTTCAGGTTGGTGGGTGGCAGAAAAGAATGGAGGATTGGCTGGGAGAAAAGACTTTGAGGGGTAATGGATGACTGGGGCCTATATCAAGTGGCAGAGTTCCCAGAGAGTGGGGGTGTGGCAGGGCAGTGGCGAGGAAGAGGCTCTTGCAAGTAGGTTGCAGTGGAACAATAAGTCT
Source organism: Microtus pennsylvanicus (assembly GCF_037038515.1). Lineage (NCBI taxonomy): Eukaryota > Metazoa > Chordata > Mammalia > Rodentia > Cricetidae > Microtus > Microtus pennsylvanicus. The sequence continues at coordinate 82,255,770 of NC_134579.1, read as the reverse complement.
GGAGACATAGGGATGAAAGGGGGACCCTGGGTCACACCAAGAGTTAGAGATCTCACCCAGCCCAGGCTGGCCTTCAAAGTTCTAATCCTTCTGCTTCCATCTCCTTAGTGTGAGGTGTGGGCTGTCATGTTTGGTTTCTGTGGTGCTAGGGATAGAATCCAGGGCTTTGCGAACTCTGGGACAGCACCAACTGGTCCACATCCCCAGGCTTTTAAAAGGCTTTGATGAGTGTATATTAATTCTATATGATAATGTGGCATTTCCATACATGTATGTATGTATTTTGATCATAGTCATCCCGAGGACCTCTCTTCTCTCCTGCTCCCTTTCACCTTCTTCTTCCAGACAAACCCCCCTTCTGTCTACTTTTACTCCTTTTCTGGTGACCCAGTAACTTTCACTGGGGTTCCCACAGGAGCATTAATGAGGGTTATTTCCAGGACTGTGGGTATCTTACCAATGGCTATATCACTACAGAAAGTGGTTCCCCTCCATGGAGCAACCTCACTGCCCATGGAGCAGGGCCTCATCAGCTCTTCTCCCAGCAAGTCATTGGCCTACTAATCCTCAGAGAATGTGGACAGGTCTTCTTCCAGGTAAGCTAGCACTCACAGGCTCCAGGGAGGAGGAAGGAGGATACTTTTTGGGTCACACTGGGGAGGTAAATGCTATTGTTATACTCATTGGGTGAATATGAGAAAAGAACCCCAAAGAGGCAAAGCCATGAGTCCAAGCTCACAGTCAGCAGCCAGCACAGGTTCCCAATGCCCGACTTTCTCCAGCTTCTGTGAATCCATTCATCAAAGACGTCAGTGCCAGGGCTCCCGAGTGTCAAGAGTCTGGGCCTTGTGGGGGACAGAGGGATGAGTCTGATGAGGGAAGGGGCTCCCAAAATCTTGAGGGGAGTAGCCAGTCCCCCACTTGGAAACCCCCTGGGAGCTTCCCCAGGTGCTTCAGCCTTCCCGGGAAGAAGAAACTGGGCTGCAGGGGGATTTCCTGGAATGGGGACGATGGAGCTAAGACTAGAAAGGTCGTACTGCTCTATCCCAAGGCCTTGTTCTGGGAGAGCGGTGTGATGGCCCATGCAGGAAGCTCCATCGGGCTTCCAAGGGCGCCAGGATGCACTAACTCAGCCCCAGAGAAGGTGGTCATGTGGTCCTCGGGGGACTGCCGTGGGGTCGCTGTCTGCACAGGGATGGGGTAACTGACCCGGCTCTCCCTCCCGACCCTCCAGAGCCTCTCTGCCCTCAGTTAGAAATGCTGGCAAACGGAGTCGACGTTTCTAGAAGTTTCCGTTTGCAACCTTAGCCCATAAGCACATCATTTCTAGTAATCTTCACCCCCCCCCCCGCTTGCAATACAAATTTTATGTGTTAAATAAAGACAGTTTTAAAAACTTACCAAGAATGAAACCCACAAACAAAATTTCTTCCAGTTGTGAATCACGTAACCCAAACTTATTAATACACAAAACAACACCCTAGGAAATCTCCCCGACACTGCAAGTCTCAGCAGCCTGCTTGTTGCAGGGCTCCCGACTCCCTTCCCAGCTGGAACTACAGCTGGCTCCCGTGCCCACCAGGTGCTTACGAGATTCTAGGGATCCAAACTCAGATTCTCTGACTTGAACAGCTGAGCCATCTTCCCTCCTTCGTCCCCCCTCCCCCCCGCCTCCCCGGGCCATCCTTTTTTAAAAATGGGCACCCGAAGTTTCTGTTTTCATCATGGTGTTTTCACCTTCTGCTCCCCGAAAACCATTCTTTCTACCCCCACTAGAGCTGGTTCTCTTGCTTCTCCTCCCTTCTCTTGTCTCCTGTCTCACTGCCCACTTCGTACCCTACTGCTCGCTCTTTTTCTAGTTTGTGAATCGTGTGTCCTATTGCGCTCTCCCATTCCTGGAAACCTCCTCCCCCCTCCCGTGGTTTCCATTCTTGTTTCAGGCCCTGTACCCACACTCAGCCTGGCTTATACGTGTACGTATAAACATGGTAAGCTGGGACCTTAGACAGACACATTGGACAGAACACGCAGTATTTGTCTAAGTCTGGTTCACCTTATTGACACTTTCTGGGTCCATCCATTTTTCTGCGAACTTCAGGATTTTATATTTCCTTACAGCTGAGCACATTCCCTTTGTGTATAGGTATCACATTTTCAGTTTCTGTTCATCTGTTGAATGACATCTCAGCCAAGTGAGAAAAGACTACCAACGACATTGCGGGCAAAAGCGTCAGCGGCTGAATCTGACGATCTGAATTACGTGGTAGGAGAAAAGTGATTTGTGCGAGTTCTCCTCTGACTTCCACAAGCACACTATGGCCTGTGCTTCCCTGTTACTAAATAAGTAAACAAGTAAATGTAATTAAGAAACTTAAAGAGTTCTGACAACAAACACTTGCTAGGATGGGGGAAAAATCTGATCTAGTTCAGCCGTTGTGAAAAGCAATGTGGAGGTGTCTCAAAAACTTCAAATTAGATCTGTGTGCTCTTTAGATTTTTGTCAGTGCGTCACAAGCCAGAGTCACTTGGGAGGAGGGAACCTCAGTTGACGAATTACCTCTAGATTGGCTTGTGGGCATATCTGTGTGGCATTTTTCTTGATTTCTGATTGATGTAGGAGGGTCCAGCCTTAGAGGGAAGTGGGCCTGGAAGGTTTAAGGAAGGCACCTGAACCTGGGCCTGAGGGCAAGCCAGGGAGCAGCATTCTTTCGTGGTTCCTGCCTCGGCTCCTACTTGAGTAGAGCCCCTCACGGCTCAACTGTGATCAGAATGTGTAAGCCAAACAAATACTCCTGTCCCCAACTTGCTTTTGGTAAGCATTTTAAAAACCACAACAATAGATATCAAAAGAGGACAGAGATTGACATCAGAACGTGGGATCTTGCTGCAATTGGCTCTGACCATGGTGTTCTTCTGCGAGAATTGTGGAAGTACTCTGAACTTTGGGCTGGAAATGCCATCGCGTGCTGAGAATTTAAAGGGGTTTGCTGTTGGAGATGGGAAGATGAGATGCTGAGAAAAATGCAGACGAGGGAGGTCTGGTAGTGACGTTTTAGAAGAACATTTGCCAATCTTCAAAGACTTTATCTGGGCTGTCTGTGTGATACTTTGAATTAAGAACCTATGGTTTCTGGTTAGCTGGGGTGAAGTCACTGGTGACAAGAGACCAGAGACACTGAAATGAAACTTTTGCTTTACTTTGATGCTGGTTAGCGAGGGCTGAAAAATCATCTGTAACTAATAAGAGATCAGCATCATTGAGGTGAAGTCTTTGGGGAGTATTTCTTCAGGGTCAGCACACAGAAGTTGTGGTCCAGACAGGGCCAGGTTGTCTCTCAGACAGCTGAACTTGGTAATGTGTAAGCATCACGTATGTATGTTGGATTTGGTGGTAGAGAAGCAGTCATGAAGAGTCATGGAGGTGGCTGGAGCTTGGCACTGTGAGGAGCCAGAGAGGCCACTGGGTCAGGCGCAACCCCAGCATATTGGAACTGTCGGAACTGTGGGATAGATCACCAGGACAGTGGCAGGTGTGGAGTAGAGTTTGCCTGAGCCTACAAGACAAGCTGTGGAGATTGCAGACGGCAGAACTGGAAAGGTGGGGCAATCAAAGTCCTGTGGAGCCCAGATGATCACGATTACCAAACACTCTGGTCACTGACCCTCTTTGTTTTTTTAATTTATTATGTATACAACATTCTGCCTCCATGTCACGCCAGAAGAGGACACCAGACCTCATTACAGATGGTTGTGAGCCACCATGTGGTTGCTGGGAATTGAACTCAGGACCTCTGGAAGAGCAGCCAGTGCTCTTAACCACTGAGCCATCTCTCCAGCCCCACTGACCCTCTTTGATCATAGTGTAACTGTTACCTGGTTCTTCCCTCTTGGGCTAAGACAGTAATTAATCTAGTTTGGACTTTACACGGTCCCACAGTTAAGAATCCTTGGGTTTTAAAGGAGACTGTGGACTTTTTTTTTTTTTTTTTTTTTTTTGGTTTTTCGAGACAGGGTTTCTCTGTAGTTTTGGAGCCTGTCCTGGAACTAGCTCTTGTAGACCAGGCTGGTCTCGAACTCACAGAGATCCGCCTTCCTCTGCCTCCCAAGTGCTGGGATTAAAGGCGTGCGCCACCACCACCCAGCTGAGACTGTGGACTTTTAAAGTGTTGGAAAAAATGTAAATACAGTGGGACTTTTAAAGTTCTATTAATTTTTATGTTGTGATAGTAACATGAAATCTTGGGAACAATCAAGAAAGAAAAGGTTATGGCTTAAGAGTGTTATGTCTGTGTGTCAGGTTGACAAGAGGTCGGTTGTGCTGGTTAGCTTCTGTCCACTTGACAATCTAGAGTCACCTGGGAAGAGGGGACCTCAGTTGATGAATTGCCTCTCTCAGGTCGGCCTTGGGCACATTGGTGTGGCATTTTCTTGGTTTTTTATTAATACGAGAGGGCACAACATATTGTGGGTGGTGCCGCCACTGGGCATCTGGCCTTGGGAGGTATAAATAGGTAGCTGAGCATGAACCTGAGAGCAAACTAGTAAGCACGTTCCTCCATAGTGCCGGCCTTTGCTCATGCTGGGGCTCCTGCCTTACTTCCTTTAATGGTCAACAGAGTCTGCAAGCCAAATGAACTCCTTCTTTCTCAAGTTGCTTTTGCTAATCACAACACTAGAGAACAAACTTGAACAAGCTACCATAGGGTCCAGTGAAACCACTCCTGGACATGTACCCAGAAGACGTTGTGTCCTACTAGAGGGATGATGTTTATTTAAGTTAACGCTGCTCTATTCACACAAGCAGGGAGGAAACCTACTACGTGCCCTTAACACCTTTTTCTCTCTTTCTAGGGGGCTCTGGCTGCAGCATGGTGGTGCACACTCATAACCCCTGCACTGCATGGGCAGAAACAGGCAGGACATTTGTGGCTTTGAAGGCAGCCTGGACTATGTAGTATGAGGCCATCCTGGGGCTTAGATAAGACCCTGACTTGTAGAAATAAAAAGGCAAAAAAGAAGAAAACCAAAACCGCAGAAGGAATTGCATTCTACAAAAACACATACAATCAAACACATGTTACCACCGCTTCCTGTCTCTCTCCATTATCTGCCTCAACTTCGGGTTTCACTTCCTGCCTTTCTTCTGGGCTTCAAACTAAACAACTTCCCCTGGGCTGCAGAATCACTGAAACTCTGAGGTAAAGAAAACCCCTCCTGGAACACCCAGGGTGCCGTGCTCTGCTGGAGGGAGGGCCTGTTTGCCCTCCTTCATTTCTTCTTTTACTCCCATAGCATTGTTCTTCCGGCTGACCAGGTCGCTCAGCAGATGAAGGGGCTTGCCACCAAGCCTGATCAATGACCTGAGCTTGGTCCTTGGATCCTACACAGTGGAAGGGGAGAATGGACTCCAGAGAGTTGTCCTCTGACCTCCCAAGGTGTGCCACCCCCAGGATAAATAAATAATAAAAGGACCATCTGTGTTATCACAGGTTTGGAACTGTTAATCTCTGGGACCTGATGACCTCAGAGGTGCGTGTGTCACTGAAGATGTCTTCCTCTCCCCCAGAATTCGACAATTGTTGGGGAATATTATTTTAAGGTGTATTGCTTTTGTTTATGCTGCCTTTGATTAATTGTGAAGCTGTGATTCTTTGCCAAGCTAAGGCCTGTCAGTAGTCAATCATGGATCAGAGGGTCCCTCACAGAGCCCTATAACTCCCTGCTGAATTATCGACTATTGTCTGCTGTGTGAATTTTACCCTTTTGGCTATTTTGAGGGGTCCACCACTTAACTCCCAAATCAATCACATACAGAGGCTTTTTCTTAGTTATGAATGCCTGGCCTTAGCTTGGCTTGTTTCTTGCCAGCTTTTCTTATCTTAAATTATCCCATCTATCTTTTGCCGTTTGGCTTTTATCTTTCTTACTTTTGTATATCTAACTTTATTTCTTTCTCTGTGGTTTTCTGGGTAGCAGGGTGACTGGCCCTGATGTCCTCATCTTCTTGTTCTCTCATTGCTCCCCTTTCTTTCTTCTTCCAGATTTCTCCTATTTATACTCTCTGCCTGCCAGCCCCGCCTATCCTTGCTCCTATTGGCCATTCAACTCTTTATTAGGTTCATCAGGTGTTTTAGACAGATGGTCCTGGTTAAACTCAGCAGATCACACAAAATAAAACAAAAGCTATGCATGGGGGAAAGGGACTTGTGAGGAGGAGAGGAGGTTAAAGAAGCTTAAGGAATTCAGAGAGGTGACAGTAACCAAAACACACAGTGTACATGTTTGAAACTGTCAAAGAACAAAATCAATCTTTTATTATTTATTTATCCTGGGGGGGGCACACCTTGGGAGGTCAGAGGACAACTCACTGGAGTCCATTCTCCCCTTCCACTGTGTAGGATCCAAGGACCAAGCTCAGGTCATCAGGCTTGGTGGCAAGCCCCTTCATCTGCTGAGCGACCAGGTCAGCCGGAAGAACAATGCTATGGGAGTAAAAGAAGAAATGAAGGAGGGCAAACAGGCCCTCCCTCCAGCAGGGTGTGGGCACCCTGGAACAGCACCCTGGGTGTTCCAGGAGGGGTTTTCTTTACCTCAGAGTTTCAGTGATTCTGCAGCCCAGGGGGAGTTGTTTAGTTTGAAGCCCAGAAGAAAGGCAGGAAGTGAAACCCGAAGTTGAGGCAGATAATGGAGAGAGACAGGAAGCGGTGGTAACATGTGTTTGATTGTATGTGTTTTTGTAGAATGCAATTCCTTCTGCGGTTTTGGTTTTCTTCTTTTTTGCCTTTTTATTTCTACAAGACAGGGTCTTATCTAAGCCCCAGGATGGCCTCATACTACATAGTCCAGGCTGCCTTCAAAGCCACAAATGTCCTGCCTGCCTCTGCCCGTGCAGTGCAGGGGTTATGAGTGTGCACCACCATGCTGCAGCCAGAGCCCCCTAGAAAGAGAGAAAAAGGTGTTAAGGACACTTAGTAGGTAACCTATACACAAGCAAGTCATGTTGTGTGTACCTATAACACCGGTAATGGGAAGCAGAAGACAGGTGGATCCTAGGGGCTGGCTGGCCAGTCAGTTTGAATTGGTGATCTCTAGGTTTAGTGAGAGACGGTCTCAGAAAACAAGGTTGAGTGTAATTTAGGGAGACAACCTATATGGAGCTCGGACCTCCACACACCTTCACAGGTGGGTGCATCCCATCATTGAGTCTTGCTACCTATTGAATTTGGGGGGTATCACAGAGTATCTACAGGGGTCAGGAATCATTTGAGTGGGTCACAACAAAGGCTCTGGAATAGAACTTTGAACAGATTGTGAGAAACCTGTATTTTTTTTTGTTTATTTGGTTTGTTTTTCTATCAAAAGTAGTTAGATAGGCAAAGGCCCATATTTTCTGAACCTCTCCTTTCCTCTTTGCATTGACTAGCTAGTCATGTCAGATGGTAAAGTCAGCTTCCCACTAATAGAGTCAGATAGTCTTACTATCTATATTAGTGAGAAAAGACAGAGACCACTTGGCCAAGTATGCTGCTGGGTAGCTTGCTTTGGGCTCTGGTGCTCCTTTTTAAAAAAGAGAAATTGCCTTGGCAAATTACTTCCTCTTTGTGTGTTTCTTTATGAGATGTTGGGATTATTCTTTTCTAGCAACTTTGGTCTTACTCATGATTTCAGATCCATCCACAACAGGGTTCTGATCCCTTCCACTGGGGAAGGTACCACCCCTGTTGTGGTCTCCAGGATCTAGGGTGAACGACATTCAGAGTAAGAGGGGGTGAATGAGAAGTGTCGCTGACACAAAGCAAATGTGGGGTTCTGATCCACAGCTCTTTGGGTGTCCCTGGTGACTTCTGATTGCTAAGAAACATCTAACGTAGGCCACCCCCGTGTGGGGATTTACTGGAGATAGATGAAGCACTTGAAATCAGAGTACAGAAAACCTTCTGTTGTGGGAAGCTGAAACTCGGATGGCTATCAGAGCCCAAGAAACCTCGCTTTAGGGAAGCTGAATCTCTGATAGCTTAATTCTCACAAAGCCAGGTGCGAAATAACTTAGGTAAAAAGTGCTCTTAAGGAGACAGACTTCTGTACACAGAGGGGAAGCCAAATCCTCCAGCCTGGCAAGAGGCTCCCCTATGTCCGGTGTCTCCCTATCTCAGCTGTGCCATGCTCAGGTAGGGTAAAATGGTGCCGAGGTCACTGTATTCTTCCTCTATTTCTTTGCTTTACTTTTTTTTGGGTCCACATTCCTAGGCCACATGTGCTGTTTTATCCTAAGTCAGTGAACTATGGAATGATCTTTCTGTACCATGTGAATATGTATTCCTCTCATTAATTAATAATAAAAGCCGTTTGACCAATAGCCAGGCAGGATAAGGCTAGGTGGAACAAACAAACCGAGAACTCAGATGAGAAAGGGCGGAATCAAGGGAGATGCCAGCCAGTTACCTAACAAGCAGGATGTGTAGAAAATGAGGTAACAAGCCTTGAGCCATGTGGCAAAACATAGATAGAAATGTGGTCTAATTTAAATGTAAGAGTTTGCTAGTAGGGGCTGGAGAGATGGCTCGGAGGTTAAGAGCGCTGACTGCTTTTCCAGAGGTCCTGAGTTCAATTCCCAGCAACCACATAGTGGTTTACAGTCATCTATAATGAGATCTGGTGCCCTCTTCTGGCATGCAGACATACATGGAAAAATGTTGTATACATAATTAATAAATAAATAAATAAATTAAAAAAAGAGTTAGCTAGTAATAAGCCTGAGGTATTGGTCAAGCATTAATAATAAGTATAAGCCTCTGAGTGATTATTTAGAAGTGGCTGTGGGATGGGGTGGGAGAGAGAAACCTCTGTTTACATGGTACTTCTTTTACCTTTTAAATTTTTAAAAAAGATTTATTGATTTATTATGTATACAGTGTTCTGCCTGTATCCATACCTGCCAGAAGAGGGCACCAGATCTCATCACAGATGGGTGTGAGCCATCATATGGTTGCTGGGAATTGAACCCAGGTCCTCTGGAAGAGCAGTCAGCACTCTTAACCTCCGAGCCATCTCTTTAGCCTGCTTCTATTATTTTTTATATTTATTTATTTAATTATTTATTTTTTAAGAAAAGAGGTAGCTGTCTGCCTTGAATCTGTGAGATGTGTGGATCTCACAGGGAGGCGGACCCTAGAGGATGGGCTCATTTTTTTTATTTATTAGATTAAAAAAAATACCAATCCAAGTTCCCATTCCCTTCCCTCCTCCCATTCCCTCCACATGTCCTCCCACCCCACCCCCATCTAATCCTCAGAGAGGGTAAGGCACATTGCCTTGTGGAAGATCTAAGGCCCTCTCTACTATATCTAGGCTGAGCAAGGTATACATCCAAAGAGAATAGGATCCCCAAAAGCCAGTACATGCAGTAGAGATAAATCCTGGTGCCACTGCCAGTGGCCCCTCAGTCTGCCCCAGCCATACAACTGTCAACCACATTCAGAGGAACTAGTTGGTCCTATGCTTGCTACTTCCTAGTCCAGCTGGAGTTGGTGAGCTCCCATTAGCTCAGGCAAACTGTTTCAGTGGGCAAAAACCCATCATGATCTTTACCTTCTTGCTCATATTCTCATTCCTTTGACTTTTCAACTGGACTTTGGGAGCTCAGTCCAGTGCACTGATGTGGGTCTCTGCCTCTGCCTCCATCAGTTGCTGGATGAAGGCTCTATGGTGATATCTAAGATAGTCGTCAGTCTGACTACAGGGCAAGTAAAGATCGGGCCCCCCTCTCCTCTATTGCCCAGGGTCCTAGATGGGGGTCATCCTTTCGGATTTCTGGGAATTTCTTGAGAGCCAGGTTTCTGCTAACTCTATAATGGCTCCCTCAATCAAGATATCTCTCTCCTTGTTCTCATCTCTGTCCTTCTATCTCAATCATCCCATTCCCTCAAGTTCTCCTCTCCCTCCTCCTCTCCCTTCCTCTTCTCTTCCTACCCTCCCCAGTTTCCCCATGCTCCCAACCCTGCCAGTCAATCCTGTCCATTTCCAATTTCCAGGTGGGTCTATAGATATTTTTTTCTTTGGGTTTACTTTATTACTTAGTTTCTCTAGGATCGTGAGCTATAGGCTCAATGTCCTTTGTTTATAGCTAGTATCCACTAATGAGTGAGTACATACCATGTTCATCTTTTTGGGTCTGGGTTACTTCACTCAGGATAGTGTCTTCTAATTGGGATGGGCTCATTTTATCAGTGAGCCGAACTCATTGTAAGCAAAAGGTAACTGTGCTGTTTTGTCACCACCTTGGCCAGTGGCCTCACTAAGATGGAGACAGTCACACTGCTGGGCCTCCATTGTGGTTAGTGCCATCATCAAGCTGTGGAAACCGTGTGACTTCACCACCACCTTGGTTAGTGTATCACATGTTATGAATCAAAATCACGTCATTCATGAAGCTTCCCCTTCCCATTGAGCTCTCAGGGAACCAATGCACCCTTCAAATTTCTGGTATCATGGGCATCCACTCATGTGCTCTAATATTTTCCCATTTTTTTCTATTTTGTTTATTATATTTCTGGTTCATAGTTGTACCTTGGAAATGAGAGACTCAGAGGAGACACCAGCATGAGCTGTATTTCCAAGGGATATGGTCAATGTATTTTTATATCAGATTATGGAGGCAACGCCAGACTTCATGGTGGGTTTTACAGATTGTTTTGCATGGTGTATTTACTGGTTTCTTGGTGGGGGTGGGATGGGGCGTATGAGCTTTCTTAGCCCTGTACCTCCACCACTAGCCAGCTACTAAAGGGAACTGACATTTGAGATAGCTACAGTTGGGATGCTCATGGGAATTCGCAACAGCCCAGAGAGAAGTTGGGAAGGCACCGATGTCTAACCAGGAGCCAGATGAGAGACTGCCAAGTGCAAGCCAAGCTGCTGCCAGTGGGTGACTACAACAGCTGGAGGCGAAGAGGTATCAGCCAGCTTGGGCTAGAGGCTAGAGATGCTGGCTGTGCTGGGTCTCTAGGCCTGCTTTATCTCATTGAGATATAATGTTCCTTTCTCCTTTTTTTTTTGAGATAAGACTTCCCTGTGTAACATCCCTGGCTGTTCTGAAACTTTCTTTGTAGCCCAGGCTAGCCTCAAACTCACGAAGATCCGCCTGCCTCTGCCTCCCGAGTGCTGGGATTAAAGGCGTGCACCACCACCGCTCAGCACGTTTTTCCCTTCTTGAGACTCCTTTTCCCCATGCATGTTGTCTGCTTCTGTTTCTGCTCCATTGAGCCCTGGTTCTCTGGCTTCTGTTTTTACTTTCCAGTTATACTTATATGGACAAGCTAAGGAAAGAACAAGCTAATGCCTACCCTTTCGTAAGTTCTTTTTTAAAGTTTTTATTTTTTTGTATTTTATGTATGAGTGTTCTGCATGTTATCATGAATGGTTGTGAGCCACCATATGGTTGTTGGGAATTGAACTCAGGACCTCTGGAAAGCAGTCAATGCTCTTAACTGCTGAGCCAACACTTCAGCCCTTCTAAGTTCTTTTAGCTCCTACCGGAAAATTTTTTTAAACATTTAAAAAATTAATTTATTTTTATCTTATGTGCATTGGTGTTTGCCCACATGTATGTCTGTATGAGGCTGTCAGATCCCTTGGAACAGGAGTTACAGACAAATGTGAGCTGCCATGTGGGTGCTAGGGAATTGAACCTGGGTCCTCTAGAAGAGCAGCCAGTGATCTTAACTGCTGAACCACCTCTTCAGTCCCTCCTGCCATAGTTTTAACAGGGCTTTCTTACTGAAGTCTTCTGGATGCTGCAAACATCAGTTCAATGATGTTTTGCTGTGTATCTGATGTTTCTGTCTGCTTACGTTCATTCAAAACCAAAGACTGTAAAGTAGGTCACTTTATACTGTATAAGGACTGTCTGTGTTTTCTATAATGTTTACCTGAAAGCACACAAATCCCCTAGTTTAACAGTATGTGTAAGGTAATGCTATTACATTATATCATAAGTATGTAGTTCAGGTTCAACTTGGTTTTATTAAGCTGGCATTGTATAGCACTGCCTTCTGAGCTGAACAACTACCATTTTCTTTTCTTTTTTTTATTGATATTTATTGAGCTCTATATCTTTCTCTCTCCCGTCCTGCTTCTACCCTCCCCCTTCAACCCTTCCCCAAGGTCCCCATGCTCCCAATTTACTCAGGAGATCTTGTCTTTTTTCTGCTTTCTACTTCCCATGTACATTAGATCTATGTAAGTCTCTCTTAGTGTCCTTGTTGTTCTCTGGAATTGTGGTTTGTAGGCTGGCTTTCTTTGCTTTATGTTTAAAAACCACCTATGAGTGAGTACATGTGATAATTGTCTTTCTGTGTCTGGGTTACCTCACTCAAAATAATGTTTTCTACCTCCATTCATTTTCCTGCAAAGTTCAAGATGTCGTTATTTTTTTCTGCTGTGTAGTACTCCATTGTGTAAATGTACCACAGCTTTTCTTATCCATTTTTCGGTCGAGGGGCATTTAGGTTGTTTCCAGCTTCTTGACTATTGCTGTTCCTTCATGGATGTGAGGGGGCAGGCGGGGTCACTGGACCCCCATCTGGGTATCCAGTCACTCCTACTAGCCAGTTGCCTGTAACTGTGCCCTAATTGCACTTGTCCCATTGTTCTTGGGGAGCACTAGAGGAATTAAGCTGGGGAGGGATAGGGAGAGAGGGCTCCACCTATGTAGCTGTGGGAAAGCCAGCATCCATGCTGGGTTACTTTCCAGAGAGGCTACTTTTGGGTTACCTCTTTATCTGTCAGTAACCCCTCACCCATGCTGAAGAATAAGCCCAGTAAACTCATTGGTTCCCCAAAAGTAAGTTCAATAAACTCATTGGTTCTCCATGGTGGACTTTGGTGACTAAAACTTTGTCATTGGGATGTTATAAGGAAGGGGTGGACATTGTTTAATTATGCCCCTCCCAAGTTCTCACAACAGATGGTAAATTTGTTGCTGTTACTATGTCTTATGTTATTAAAAAACTAGAAAATTTATCTAAGTTACGAAGGTCTGAGTAAGTTATTTAAGGTTTGTTAAAGATGAGACATAGACACGATATGCGTGATATTAAAATTTCTAAGGTTAAAGTTCATATGTACTAAACTTTTTTGGTATCAAAGTTCAATATATTGAACCATGCTCAAAGCAATGGAGATAAAAGTGCTTGTTTTTTGCGTAAGCTTTACCACAATGTTACACAGTGATGAAAAGTACCTGCTGGCTGTTAAAGACCCATACTGGAAGGCCACATTGATGTGACTAGAAGGATGAAAAGGGAGAGTATTGCTCTCCTTACCCTCCAGAGTCAGCTAGGTCCAAGGGGACTGTAGGGTATCCCTTAAAATGTTCTGTAGCTCTTGTTCATGGAGGCCATGGAGACCCAACTCAGTGGCTCCAAACAGTTTATAAAGAGGTTCAGCACAGAGAAAATCATGCTTCCAAGGCAGCTCTGACTTAGCCTCTCATAGATGGAACAGATGGTAAAATGGAGTCTAAATGACTCGGAGGACAAGATCCTTCACTGCTTGACAGAAAAAAAAAACAAAAAAAAAACCTAGTTAATTTTGGCCAACTACATCGTCTTAAACACCTGCCAGGAAAGAACAGAGACCAAAATGACTTGGGTTTCTGTTACGGTCCAAGAGGTGCTGCTACTCCCCAGACATTAGACTTAAATTCATGTGAAGCGTTACTCAGACAGCTGTATATTACTAATGGCTTCCTTCTTAATAAGGAAAATGCTGCCCAGATATAAGAGACTTCAGACCTTGGCTCAATTTAACACTTCAGAGTCTATCTGGAACCCAGACAGTCAGGTCCACTTATTGGTTTAACCTAAAAACCAAATAACGCTCAAATTTCTCCTCTCTCCCTCTCTGGAAGCCATCTGAGAGGGAGCTCACACCATGAAGCTAGTCTCTGCAACAGCTATCACGGCGCCTGAAAGCAGACCTGAGGTTCAGCACTCTGGAGAGCAGTCTTCGAGGCCTAAGAAACACAATAGTGGCCAAACAGATGGAGGGAGAAACTTGTGAGCCTATCAAACTATTCCAATGGACTTTGATTTGAACATTGAAAAAGTTATCTCTGTTGTGGTTTCTCCTGGATCCCTGCCTCAGACTATTTTTCAGGGTTTCTTGGTGTAGCCGTGGCTGTCCTGGAACTCAGAGATCTGCTTGCATCTGCCTCCTGAGTGCTGGGATTAAAGGCGTGTGCCACCCCCACCTGGCCCTGCCTCAGACTCTCAAGGCTAGGAAGTTTTGTCTTCACTTCTCCTTCATATTTCTGTCCAGGCACCAGACAAGGACTTTCTTTGCTCCCTATACCTGAATGTTATACAAAGAAACCACCAATACACTTTGGAGTCTTTTAGACAGGCCCATGGGAGGGGCCTTCTGACTGCTATGCCCAATGACCCCTTCCAGCTGGAAAAAAGAACAGACCAGCCATCACTCCGATTCCATAATGACAGTTAAGGTTACCTCTTCAAAAATAGGGGGGGGGTGATTAAAAATTGTATAATGCAGAGATGAGAATTGTGAGAACCCCTTTTAATATCGAAGGTAGTCAGTTTGATAAAGGCCCATATTTTCTGAAGCTCCCCCTTCCTTTTGTGCTAATTCGTCAACCACGCCAGTGTGTAAAGCTGAGATTCCACCAGTGGGGATGAGATACGGTCATCACTTACATCAGGGATGAAAGACACAGACCATCGCGGCCAAGTGTGCTGCTTGCAAGCCCAGTTTGGGTTCTGGCACGCCTTTCCTGGGAAAAGAAATTACTTAACTTTGCATGTTCCTTGTGGGATACTGAGATCACTCTTTTCTCCAAAACATGTACTGGTCAGGCTGAGTGGCTCTTAGTAATGGTGCAATAGAAAAAAAATCTTGGTAGTGGGCTCAAGAAACATGCGCCATGCTTCTGATTTACCCTGAGGCAATGGACATGGCACTGGGACACTGGGCTGGATCAGCAGCTGCTCCTCTTCTCGCAGATCCAGCCGTCCTTCTCATTGCTACATGGTGCGTCATTCCACAGCCCCGAGTGTAGCATCATGACACAGTCCTCACGTCCTCTGGAATCGTTGGGCTCTCCAGAGTTCCAGTGACTGCGGTGGTTCAGTAGGGAGTGTTACTGGGAATCTGGGCTGGCGATAGACCTAAGGTCCAGCCTCCCTCCCCTCCTTGTTGCTTGACTCTGGCATAGACACCCTGAATGTCTAATTTGAGTTTATATTACAGTGAGCATTTGTAAGGGCTCAGAATTGAACTCTTAGCCAATTCCAGGGTTTAGCTTTTCCACTCTTAAAAGGTTAGTTCAGGGACTGTGGAGATCACTCAATGGAAAAGAAACCCTGCTGTATAAACATAAGGACTTGAGCTCAAACCCCAAACAGTTACATAAAAATCCAGCTATGGCTGTGCATGTGTTTGTAACCCTGGCAGGGCGGGGTTTTCTGGCTGTCAACCTAGATCCAGGTTCACTGAGAGACCCTGTCTTAATGGGATAAAGCAAGGAATGGTAGAACAGACTATCCAGAGTTCTCCCCTAGCTTTTGCATGAGCATGCGTGGGTTTGCAAGCTCCCCATGCACCATATACACACTCGCCAAAGCACCAGCAACAATCCTCTCCTAGGAATTAGTCTTTAGACATATCCCAAAGCATTTTTCCTAGGGTCTAACTTTACCCTTCCGAATCTCTCTTGGAGCCATCTCCTTACCTGAAGGTGAGTGAGACTCCATCTACCCACTGGTAGCCTTGAATCTTGCCAAGGTGGCGAACTGTCCTCAGCCCCAACCAGTAGCCTCGGCCCCGCGTGCGCTGACTCAGGAAGCTCTGGAAGGGAGTAGAGATGTCATCTGGCCACGTCTGCTTGACATCCCCGGCCACAGCAGCTCAGGTGAACTCTGATTCTCCTCTGCCAAGTGCCAGCAGCATACCTGCTCATCCAGGTCTTTGACAATCACCAAGTGGGCACCGTGGACGGAACAGAAGCTCTGTGCTGTGTTCCATATAGCCTGAGTCTCAGAGAAATAGTAGCAGGATCCTTGGAAGTGTAGCCATGATGTGGGGCACTTCTCACAGGATTCTGTTGGGTGGTGAGGGTCAGAGAGACGGATTGTTATCGAATGAGGCCGTTGGAATGCCATGGAGGGTGTTGTATACCAGAGAAACAAGGTTTAGGTCAAAAGGCACATCTGGTAGAAAGAGAAGCCTTGAGAACCCCAGACAGGGCCCACTCCTTCCCATCCTTAGTCTTCTCTCTGGCTCACTGTTTTGTTGCTTGACAGCCTCCAATGCCTGGAAGAGCTCACTGCGGATGTCTTCACGATCTCTGGCTGCTTTAGCCAAACTCTGGGTCACTACAGAGTCAGAACGGTGGACGATTAGAGCGGGAGTTGGATTGGGACTTATGTATAGGTCAATATCTAGGTCCAGTGCCAGTTCATGGTTGCTATCAGGGTCAAGAATAACTTCAGTCTGGGCGTGGTGGTTTCAGCTACTTCTGAAGGCTGAGACAGAGGAGGATTGCAAGTTCAAGGCTAAATTGAGCTACAGAGTTTAAGTTCATCCCGGGCAACTTAGTGAGACCCTGTCTCAAAATAAAATATAAAATATGTGTTGGTGATAATTTTGGTATTAGAGCACCTGCCTAGAATCGCCCAGTGAAGGGCTGGGGGAATGGTTCGAAGGCAGAAGAACACTTGCTTAGGGTCACGCAGTGAAGAAAGCCCGCCTACTATGTGAAGCCCTAGGTTGCGTCACCAGGGATCTGAGGGTCTAGGACTGTACTGCCAAGAAGGGGCGTGGCTATAGTTAGAGGCGAAGATCAGGGGTCAGGGGGTCGTGTTCAGCTTCAGCTCTTACCACGCTCTTGCAGTTCTTTAAGGGCGCTCTCCTGCTCCATCAGCTTTGTCTGTGTGTTCTTAAACTCAGCGAGTGTGGTTTGCAACTGCGCTTTCATCCCGGAGCCTATGTGGGGATGGGGCGACCTTTTGAGACCTGCCAGTGTCACCCACCTGTTCCATTTCCCAGCCCCACAGCTCTCAAGCCTCCACCAGGCCCGTTTCTTACAGCAGTTCCCGCAGGCTCCGACATCTTCTTTCAGGGCACTCAACATCATCTTTTGCTCTGAGGCTGGAATGAATTCCCCCCCAACACACTAGGTCAGGGGACACCCTTCTCCAATCCAGGTTCAGCCCTATTTCCAGGGGTCTCAGCTAATTCACTACCCAATTTCGGAATCCCTGGCAGTCCCACCTCCTACCGCCAGGGGACGCAGACCCCCTGCTCTGCAATTTGCACGCACCGTTTGTCTTTAGCTGGTCCTGGTGGCTGAGCAGCGCCCTGCGCTCGCTGGAGGCTGCAGAGAGAAGCAAGCAGAAGTTGGGAACCTTCTGCTTTCCTAGAGTGTGTGAGAACCCGTGATTGGTATCCACGGAGGCACAGTCCAGGAATACAGCACTCGGGCACGGATAGGAGACATGCATAGTGCATACATACAGCGCCAAACAGACACATGTTTGGTTTACTCTAAAGGTTCTTAACCTTCCTAATGTTTCGACCCTTTAAAATTTAATAACCACCTCATGTTGTGGTGACCCTCCAACCATAACATTATTTTCTTTGCTACTTCATCATTATAATTTCGCTACTGTTCTGACCCATAATGTAAGCATATGTTTTTTGATGATCTTTGGGAACACCAAAGAGTTGTGACTCACAGGTTGAGAACCTCTGGTTTATACTTACTGACGTCCAGGATGCCATCTGGTGCGCCACAGAGGGAACAAGTTTGTGCCTTCCCTGCCAGGTGGCATACAACTTGTTCCGCGTTAAAGGATCATTGTCGTGGGCTGGAGAGATGGTTCAGAGGGTTAGAGCGAGCTGCTCTTCCTGAGAATCCAGGTTCAATTCTCAGCACCCACATGCGACAGCTCACGACTGCCTGCAACTCCAGCTCTAGGGAAGTTGATGTCGTCTGGCATCTGTGGGCACTGGCACACGCGTGTCACACCCTCACGCTGGCACATACAGGTACACATCAAGAGAATCACTCACCCTTGGACAACAGGGTGCTCAGGATGAGAGTCCATAGCACTGTGGCCACCAGGAAAGCCAAGACCAGGAAGGAAAGCCTTTGTTTGTAGTACTCCCAGCGTCCCAACTGCCCTAGGAGAACACCGATGGATTCTTGATTCCTCCAGGTTGGGTTAGAATTCTATGCCAATGTAGCTGGGTCTATGACTGGAATAGCACCTGTCCCCTAACCGGGCTTCCTGGGGAAGACTCAAGGGTTGCCCTACCCAGCCCTTTGGGTCCCGGGGAATGCTCCACACCCAGGCTCTACTCTTCCCCACACCCAGGGTGCAGGCACTGCCGTTCTGCAGTCCTGTCCGTACACTGGTGGCCCCTCCCCTTGACATTAGGACTCACGGAGGAAGATGAGGTGATCCCTTCACTCATACCTCTGGGGACCTCCTCGATGGCGCTACCCAGCTTGCTGTATCCACCAGCGTCCATGATGGTGGTGGGATCCAGCCCGGGACAGAGATATAAATTTAGGTCCCCACCCTAGTCCCATCCTATCTCTTTTCCTTCCTTCCTTTTCATTTCCATGGCCTCAGTTCCTTAGGAACCCAGCCAATGGCTGGTCACAGTGCTGGGCAAGGCTGGGGCTGGGAGGGGCAGCTCCAATCTGTGCGGCTTGGTCATTGCAGCTGTGTTTCCTCGGTGCCAGGAGCTTCTCTTCAGAGTTGTTCTCTCTCCTCTCTCTCTCTCTCTCTCTCTCTCTCTCTCTCTCTCTCTCTCTCTCTCTCTCTCTCTCTCTCCACACACACACACACACACACACACACACACACACACACACACACACAGAAAAACTTGGGGTGTTGTTATCCAGGTACCACCTATCTTTTAAAAAAAACGCTTTGCATTTTATTTATAGTGTATGTCTGTGGTGCCGGCATACGAGTAGGGGTCCCTCTGAGCTCCACTCACAGGACAACCTGTGAGAGAATTGTTTTTCTCTACCATGTGGGCTTTGGAACCCAAACTTGGCAGCAAGTTCCTTTATCTACTGCTCTGTCCTGTTGGCCTCCATCCACCCTTTTTCTGAAACAGGGTCTCTCAATGGCCAGGAACTTGCTAAGTACTATAGGCTGGCCACCAAGCCCCAGAGCCCCACCGGTGTCTGTCACCTCAGCACTGTGGTTACCCCACACCAACTGTCTCTGTTAGGATAGCTACTGGGGATCAAATTTAGATCCTCATGCTTGCAAAACAGACAGTTACTGCCTGAGCTGCCTCTCTCCCCCAGCTCTGGTCTCTGTCTCTTATGGGCTCAGGGCTGAGATTTCTCCTGAGGCGGAAAACATTGAATTCAGCCAAGTGTCTCAGGACCCTGCTGGATCCTGAAAAGTCTCTCTAGGTGTGATCTTGACCTGAAGGTGTTGTTTAGACACTGCTTGACCTTGATGTGAATTCAGCTGGCTTTGGTTGGAAGGGAGAGAATACTTCCGTGGGAGGGAGCTCTTAACTAAGCTGGCTGGGTCTTCTGCTGGGGAGAGTAGGGTGGGCCTGGAGGTGATGTACCGTTTAGAAGTTTTCTCCTTTGTGATGAAGGGGGAACAATGACAGGGCCTGATCCTGCGATGAGCAATTGATGTCACGGCGAAGGACCCAGTCTGTAAAGTGCTGCTGTGGAAACAGGGGGCCTGAATCTGACCCCTAGTGCTCAGGACCTACCTGAGTGGGGTGGAACGCGCTTGTAATCCCAGCACTGGCAAAGTGGACACAGGCAAGTCCCTGGAGCATCTGCGAGTTCCAGGTCACCATGAGAGTCTGTGTCTCAGAAGCAAGGTGGGGCCAGGGAGATGGCTTAGCTGCCAAGGGGACTTGACACCATGCTTGACGACTGTGTTTGATGCTAGGGACTTACATGGGAGGAGAACCAACTCCTGAAAGTTGCCCTTTGACCTTCACACATGTGTCATGACCTGTGGGGCACACATGTGTGTGGAAACTGCACACAAAGTAAGTAAATAAATGTAACTGAAAATTAACACACATATACAAACACACACATGAAAAAAGTGTACAACTCCCAAGGAAGAACTTTAAGGGTTAACCCGGATTATAATGTAATGAGCCTGTGTCTCAAAACCAAACCAAACCAAAGCAAACCAAAACAAAACTTAATAAAATATCCCAGCAAACAAACAAACAAAAAACCAAAACCTAAACAGATGAACCTGGGGCTGTAGCAAAGTCAATGGAATGCTTGTCTGTCATGCCCCAAACCCTGGACAGGATCCCCAGTAGGGAACAGACTGGATATGGCGGTGCACCTGTAATTCCAGCTTTTGGGAGGGCCAGGCAAAAGACTTGGCTACCCAGATGAGTCTGAGGCCAGCCTGGGCTACGCAAGACCCTGTCACAAAGAAACAACAAACTCAAACCCAAGCCTAAATCAGTACTGAACATCTCCCCAGCCTCCAAATGTAATGTATTCTTTAAACAAATATTGAATATCTGATGCTTGACAGAAATTTCTCTGAGAATTGGGCTATAACAGGGAACAAATTATTTCCTTCTGGGTGTTAATACTTCTCAGGGATGGAGACAGACACTATGTTAAATTTACCATGGATGAGAAAGGGGCCAATAGGGCCACCTACCTCCAGGAACAATTGTTTGTACTGATATTTCATTTGTATTTTAATAAATAAAGCCTGCCTGAAGTTCAGAGAGTAAAACAGCCACCCTGGCCAACCTTACAGACCAGGCAGTGGTGACACACAACTTTAATCCCAGTAGCCACACTCGTTTGCCATAGAAGCCCAGTGGTAGTGGTGTATACCTTTAATCCCAGCACTACACAGGAAGATAAGATGGGAGGAGACAGCTCTCACACACAGTCTCATTCAGGATCGCTATTTGGGACTGAGATAGAGGTAAGAGCCAGTGGCTGGCTGTTTTGCTTATCTGACCTTCAGGTTGAACTCAAGTTTCTGTCTCTGGGTTTTTAATTAATCATGCCACGGTTGCTGGGAGAGAGAGTGTCATTTTCTTTAGTGCTGGTGCCACTGGCTACTTGTCTTGCTCCTATTAATAAATAATCTTCCACCTGTGCTCAGGGACGCAGCCCTTGCTAAACTTGGTGGGCCACACTCAAAAAGAAGACAAGACCACAGTTAGGGGAGTCACTGAGACGAAGACTCCCAGTGGGAGAGGAAGGGTGATGGCGTGATGGTGCTTGCTAAATGGCATTGGGAAAATTTCAAACAATAAAAACAATTTTAAAAAGCACATGGCGGGCTTAAGAGATGGCTCAGTGGTTAAGGGGGCCTCTTTTTGCAGAGGACCCCAGTTCAGTCCCAGCACCCGTTAGATGGCTCACAACCACCTATAACTCCAGCTCCAGGGGTCTGATGCCTCTGTTCTCTTTGGCTCCTGCACTCCAGTGCGCACACACACCCTTACACATAATTGAAAATAAGAAGAATGAGCATGAAAAAAAAATAAAAGCGAGTTAAAAGGAAAACCTTTTCCACAATAGCTAAGTTATAAAACCATGTTTGGTGTCCAGTCACAGAGGAATAGATGGAGAAAATGTGGCTTATAAAGTCATAAAGGACACGTGTATGTTGTTTTCAGGAAAATGGATACAACTGGAGACAATCGTATTAACTGGATTAAGTCAGTTTCAGAAAGACAACTATTGAATGTTTTCTCTCTTTTGTGGTTCCTAGATTTTATATAGTTACATAAAAATCGCGAATGTATACATGACAAGAATGTAGAAGTGAAACCGCCTAGGGGAAAGAAAGGGGCTAAGGGGAGGGGGAGATGTAGGAAACGGGAAGGCGAAGGGATGTATTCAATGTACAGTGTGTCCTTGCACGAAAATGTGCTAATGTGACCCATTCCTGCGCAGTGCAAATCTAAAACTCAAAACAAAAACAACCCCCTGCAAGCTGGGAGTAGTGGTGAACTTCTGGAATCCCAGCGTTGAGAGTCTGTGAGTTCAAGACCAGCCCGGCCCACATTGTAGCTTTCTAGGACAGTCTAAACTACACACAGCGAGACCCTTTCTTTACAAGCAAGCATAAGTCAAAGAAAAATGGACATTAAACGCTGCTATAGTTGGGAAAGTGGAAGAGGAGATGAGGGAAGAAGATGGAGAACTAGGGGCTGAGGGGATGGCTCAGCTGGTATAAACACTTGCTTACGAGCTTGATTCCCTGAGTTTGATACCCGCAACCCATTGACCCCTGAAAGTCCTCTGAACTGCATGTTCATTCTGTGGCACCCACCTACTTGCACAGACAGTAACATTCACACAAACACACAAAAATATATAAATTTGAAAAAGAAGGCAAGTGCTGTGGTCCATTTGTCATCCTTGTGCCGAGGGATGGTGGACCCCAGGGGCTTGTTCCAAGCCAGCAAAAGACTCTGAGGCAAAAAAACCAAAGATGCTTACCTAGTACTCCAAACCCACTTA
Organism: Microtus pennsylvanicus; assembly: GCF_037038515.1. Taxonomy (NCBI): domain Eukaryota; kingdom Metazoa; phylum Chordata; class Mammalia; order Rodentia; family Cricetidae; genus Microtus; species Microtus pennsylvanicus. Next base: position 82,233,230 of record NC_134579.1, on the reverse strand, counting down.
AAAAACCCAAACAAACAAGCAAACAATGACAACAACAGCAACAAACCATAACCAAGGAGACCTTAGGCTCTGTGTGGCCAGTCTACCACCGCTGCTTACTTAGACTGACACACCATCAGGGCACCTTTAACCAGAGAAGCCCCTCTTTTCAGTGAACGGAAGTCAATGCAGACTCCTGTGGAAGCTTTGTGGTAAGGGGGCAAGGGGAGTGTAAGAGCAGGGTTAGCACATGCCATACTCTTGAGGACTGTCTAGAGGCTCTAGCACAGAGCCCGGTTACGCGTATACCCTTGACATAAGAGCAGTCTGTGTCTATAGGAAAGGTTGTCCTCTTCAGCTGAGCACACTTGGGTTGTGCATGCTCCTGTAGGTGACCCCTCACACACATTCCCGTGAGCAGCCTCAGTGCGCTCGTTGGCTCATCTCATTGGACTTCGGCGGTGGTATCTTTACTTCGGTCTGTCATTGGTTTCCTACCCAGGTGAGCATATTCTTTTTGACATATTTTCAGGAATAGCATCACAGAAAACACACACACACACACACACACACACACACACACACACACACGGAGAGACAGGGAGCTTTATGTATCGAGATATAGTCTAGGATCTGCAAATGAGAGAAAATGTGATCCTTGTCTCTCCGTTTTCTAAGTTATTTTGCTTTAAGGTGACAATCTTCAGTGCAGCTGCTTACAGCAGGTAACACAATTTTACTCTTCTTTGTGGATGAACAAGATTTCATTGTAAATATGTCACATTATCTGTAAGTTAATAAAAATATACTCATTCATCTGTTGATGGACACATAGATTGTAAAGCAGTAAATATGGATGGCCTTTGGTGTCTTGGGTCTGTAACCGGGGTGACACAGCTGGGACACAAAGCAGTCTCAGTTACATTGGTTTTGTGAGGATGGGAGTTGAGCGATGAGTTCACAGAAATGATTCCTCTTTGCTCTTTGCTGTGACGGGATGTGTCCATCCCGCCATCTTGACTTCCTTGCTGAAAAGGACTTTGTAATCTGGAGTTGTGAGCGTAATAATTTTTTCTCCTCAGACTTGATTTCACCAGGTATTTTTACACAGCAACAGGAAACAAAACCAGGGCACTTGCTGAAAGCAAGGCTGGGGTATGACTAATTCGTCGGCTATGCCACCCCTGGGTGTCTATTTGAAGGAATCTGTGTCAGTTAGTACACTCACAGCATGCCTTCCATACTCGTTCCAGCACTATTCACGACAGCCAAGCTATGGAACAGCCGAGGTGTCCATCAGCAGATGGATGGATAAAGGAAATATGGTCCAAGCACACAGTGGAGTTTTAGTCTCTCGTCAAAAAGAGAAACAATGCGATTTGCAAGGAAATGGATGGAACCGAAGAGTGTCATGTTATGCGAAATAAGCTGGAACAACAACTATCACATGGCTTTTCCCTTTTGCAGAAACTAGTTGTAGAAAAAAAGCTGCCCCGAAAGTAGAAGTGGACGACATGAAAGGAGGAAGGGGTCTACACGGTGTTTTTGTGGGGTGCGGAGACTTCATTGCCACAGCTAAAGCTAACAATTACTTGCTTTCTGGAATCTGCAAAAATACTTCTGCAAATTAAAAAACCCACAGGCATTAGCAGAAAAAAAATAGGTCAAAGGTAGGAAGTAGCAAGACCTAGAAGGAGAAATCCACATGAACGTGTGTGGCTTCATGGTGGTTCATGCTTGTGATCACAATTCTCAGGGCTCATACAGGAGAATCGCAAGCTCAGAGCCCATCTGGACCACACAAGACCCTGTTTACAAAAACAAACAAAGCCAAAACAGAGTGTTGAACATGCATTTAGGGAGAGTTTGAGTTCATTAGGAATTGAAGCACAAGTAACACTATGTCGGTTATACTAAATAAAATAGCAAACAATAAAAGAGGTGGGCAGAGGGAGGAGAGGTGGCTCAGGGGTAAAGAGAGTGTACAGCTTTTGTCAAATGAGCTCGTTCCTGAGTCTCCACGTCGGTTGACTCATGGTCTCTTGTGATGACAGCTGATGGGACCCCATGCTCTCTTCTGACTCCCTCAGGTATGTGCATTCATATACACATGGATATACATATGCATACATCTTTAAAATATTAAAGACAAGTGGATAGTTTTTCATCTGATTGTAACCCAGGCTGGCTTTGTATTCACAATCCTTCTATTTCAGCCTCCCAATTTCTAGGATTACAGGTGTGTACCACTACAGCTGGATGAAAAGGTGCGTAGTTTTTAGAGTTGGTAAGGATGTGGAGGGATGTGGAGAGAAGGGAATCTTTGTTCACTGCTGATTGATGTACAAATTTAGTCACTTGGGAAAGCAATTTGGAAGGTGAAAGTACATAGTAAAATTGCAACAGCATATGTCCTCTGAGAAGTTTATGTGTGTATATGTATGATGTGTGAATATGTATGTGTATGGTGTTTGTGTATAATGTATGATGTGTGAATATGTATGTGTATGGTGTTTGTGTATATGTATGATGTGTGAATATGTATGTGTATGGTGTGTGTATAATGTATGTGTGTGCATTTGTATGTGTATGGTGTGTGTATAATGTATGTGTGTGCATTTGTATGTGTATGGTGTGTATATAATGTATGTGTGTGCATTTGTATGTGTATGGTGTGTGTATAATGTATGTGTGTGCATGTGTTCATGCATGCATGTGTATGGTGTGTGTGTATGTGTATGATATTTGTGAGTACACTTGTGTGCATGTATGCATGTGTATGGTTTGTGTGTGTGTAGGCCAGAGGTTGAGTCATATGTTCTCCTCTATCACCCTTCACATTGTTTTTTCAAATCCTGTGTGTCTGTACATACATGTGGAGGTCAGAAAAAAACTTGGTGTGTTGGCTGTCTCCTTTTATGTTTATGAGGGCTACAAGGTTCAAGTAAATTCAGGCCACCAGGCATGCAGGGCAAGAACCTTTGCCCACTGAGCCACTACGCCAGACTGACACCTTATTTTCTGAAAAAGGATCTCATGTTGAACCTAGAACTACTGGTTCCAATAGACGGACTATTTAGTGAATCTAGGGATCCTCCTGTCTCCATGCAGGGCTGGGGTTATAAGTGCTTGCTGCTGAACCAAGCCTTTTGAAGTGCGTGCTAGGGATCTGAATTAGGCCCTCATGCTGTCAAACCAAGTTCTTTATTAGTGAAATGTAGAAATAGGAGCGGTGGGGCTGCTTCCCGCCACCCGGCTAGCATTACCTGAAATAATTACATGGAAACTGTATTCTTTTGAACATTGTCTGGCCCATTAGTTCCAGCCTCTTATTGGCTAGCTCTTACATATTGATCTAATCCATTTTTAATAATCTGTGTAACCCACGAGGTGGCTTACTAGGGAAGATCTTAACCTGCGGCTCTGTTGGGTGGGAGAATCATGGTGACTGCCTTGAATCTGCTTCTTTCTCCCAGCATTCTGTTCTGTTTACTCTGCCTATCTAAATTCTACCCTATCAGAGGACCAAGCAGTTTCTTTATTACTTAACCAATGAAACAACAGATAGAAAGATGACCCTCAATTTTCTCCCCAGCAACTTTGTCTACTTCCCATAGCCAAGAGGATAACTATATGTTTTTCCTTTGGTTCACCTTCTTACTTAGGTTCTTTAGGATCACCAATTGTAGACTCCGTGTCCCTTATTTATGGCTAGAAACCAATTATGAGTGAGTACATCCCATATTCATCTTTTTGGGTCTGGGTTACCTCACTCAGGATAGTGTTTTCTATTTCCATCCATTTGCATGCAAAATTCGAGAAGTCATTGTTTTTTACCGCAGCGTAGTACTCTAATGTGTAGATATTCCACACTTTCTTCATCCATTCTTCTGGGTGGGGTGGGATGGGGGTAAGGGGAGATGGGGAGAGAAAAGGGAGAAGGGGAGGAAGGGGGAACTTGGGGAAAAAGGAGGATTGGGATAAAGGAAGGTTGGATAGGGGAGCACGGAAGCACAATTCTTAGTTAAGGGAGCCACCTTAGGCTTGGCAAGAGATTTGAACCTAGAGTGGCTCCCAGGAGCCCAAGCCGAGGTCCTCAGTTAGTTCCTTGGGCAGCTGAGGATAGGGAACCTGAAATGACCCTATCCTATAGCAATACTGACGAATATCTTGCATATCATCATAGAACCTTCATCTGGTGATGGATGGAGATAGAGACAGAGACCCACACTGGAGCACTGGACTGAGCTCCCAAGGTCCCAATGAGGAGCAGAAGGAGGGAGAACATGAGCAAAGAAGTTGGGACCACGAGAGGTGCACCCACCCACTGAGACAGTGGGGCTGATCTATTGGGAGCTCACCAAGGCCAGCTGTACTGTGACTGAAAAAGCATGGGATAAAACTGGACTCTCTGAACATGGCGAACAATGAGGGCTGATGAGACGCCAAGGACAATGGCACGGGGTTTTGATCCTACGTAATGTGCTGGCTTTGTGGGAGCCTAGCCAGTTTGGATATTCACCTTCCTAGATATGGACGGAGGGGGGAGGACCTAGGACTTACCACAGGGCAGGGAACCCTGACTGCTCTTTGGACTGGAGAGGGAGGGGGAAAGGAGTGGGGGGAGGGGGAGAAGGGTGGGAGGAGGGGGAGAAGGGTGGGAGGAGGGAGAGGGAAATGGGAGGCTGGGAGGAGGTGGAAACTTGTTTTTTTTTCTCCTTTTCTCAATAAAAAAAAAAAAGAAATCCCATCAATAAACATAGAGGAAAATCAGCCTCAAAAAAAAAAAAAAAAGAAAGATGACTCTCCTCCATCAGTGAAATCATCTTCCTAGCTTCTGATATTTAAAAAACATATATGCATAAAAAGGAGGTCACTCCAAGGGGACATCTACTTCCTAGGAGGCTCATCCTGAGTTGTTTATGGCACCAGAGTTGGGGGCAATCCCTTTGTCCCTGAGCAGTGGATAAGTCCGTAAGATCTGATAAGGACATACAACAGATCAGTCATAACTTAGTCGTTCAGGTGTAAGATTTCCAGATCTCAAAAAGCAAGGGATGGGAGAAATGGAAATTGCTACAGTTAAACAAAAACTGTCAGGGTAGCCTGGGGTAGTGGCACACACCTCTAATCCCAGTGCTTGGGAGGCTGAGGCAGGCGGGTCTCTGACAGTTCCAGGTCAGCTGGTCTACAGATCCAGGAGAGGTAGACTGTTATATAGAGAAACCCTGTCTTTAACAACAAACAAACAAAACCAACCCCCAATGGAAACAACAAAAACAAAACCCAAACAACCAAACAAAAACCAACCAACCAACCAACCAAACCAAATTAAACCGAACAAAAAAATCCAAAACCAAAATTCAAAAACAACCTGTCAGGGTTAAAAAGTAATGTAAGGGTTAAAATGGTAAGGTTGGGGGTACAAGGGGAGATAAATAAGAGGGCTTGAAGCTCAGAGGAGATAACCAACCGCTGTGGAAAACAGAAAGGCCCATTTGGGCCCCAGCAGGCCACTAAAAGTCCTCCCTTGAGGTGCAAGACACCATTGCCCTTTCCTCTAGTTAATGTCTAGATCTTACTTATAGGTATAGCTTTATATGCACTTTTGGGTCAAATGTATTTACTTGGGCCAGACTGAATTGTGGTTTAGGAATGCTCTGAGAATGCCTCCAGCTTCCCTGTGACCAAGAAGGGGAGGGAAAATGGAAGAGTAAGACTTTTCAGTTCAGAGGCTGGCAGCTCTCACGGGGGCTGACTGAGTCAGCCACTCTGGAGGGCAGACTTTGCTTCCCTTTCTGATGACTAGAATCTTCAGTGTGATGATAGTTCCACCAGAACCGCATGTCCTGAGATGCAAGTCGTGACTATGAGCGGGCTTTCATCAGTTCCCTAGACAGCAAAAGGTGGGGAAAATATCCTCAGATACTTGTTGACAATTTAATACTGTTACCTCTTTTAAGAGAAAACTTTCACACTCATTTTTGTTCTCTCTATGCAATGTGCTATCTTTTACAAATAAAAATGTATATTTGTATTCTAAAAAAAAAAACTTGACTTTTTGGTTACTCGACAAGTGTCCCAGCGTGAATTCTTCCCCTTCAGGAGCTGAAGACACAATATCAGTGCTCCAATTAGAATAGGGTGACCGCAGGAGGCATCTGCCACTTGTAACAGAAATGACTGGAGGTGTAATCACACACACACACACTCACACACACATGCGCACACACACCCACGCACCCACGCACACACACATGCACGTATAAACATGCCCGCACACATACGTGTACACACCATATGTGATTATGTGTAAACTTTAAGCCCTTGCATCAAACACATCAGCACAGACCTCAAGGATTAAAGAGTTAAAGCACACGTGGTCAGTGCTTGGAGGAGTGATGTAGGGCCAGGAGTTGCTTTTCCAAGAAAACAGAAGGCCCTACTCTTCTTCTCAGAAGGCTTCTTGTTGAACGTGGCACTTCTCTTTCCTTTATCACCAGGAAATGAGAGGCAGGCTGTGACTGCCTCAGAGCTTCCAGGCAGGGCACACCCCAAGTAGTTCTTAATAAGAGGGAGAGAGGGGTGAGAGATAGAGATAGAGATAGAGGGAGAGGGAGAGAGAAAGAGAGGGAGAGAGGAGAACGGCATAACGTCTTTTTGACACATTCATGAAAGGGTTTGAATGGATTTGGTTCATCAGCCCTGATGAAGGAGAACATGTTACTATGCTTGGCAAAGCCAGAGGAAGTTCTGAAAGAGATACTGTTGGAATGCTACCCTCAAGGACACACGCACGGGGCCTTGACTGTCCTAGTCCCCGCAGAGACCCAACTGCCTCTCTCTCTCAAATACTGGGGTTAAAGGCTGTCTTTTGCTTTAAAATTTTATTAAGTTGACAGATTCAATGAAATGCCCGCCAAAATCCCAGCAAAATTCTTCAAGACCTTGAAAGAATAGTACTCAACTTCATATGGAAAAGCAAAAAACCCAGGAGAGTCAAAACAATCCTGTACAATAAAAGAACTTCTGGAGGCATCACAATCCCTGACTTCAAACACTACTACAGAGCTACAGTACTGAAAACAGCCTGGTATTGGCATAAGAACAGACAGAAGGACCAATGGAACCAAATAGAAGACCCAGATATCAATCCACACATCTTCAAACACCTGAATTTTGACAAAGAAGCAAAAAATATCAAATGGAAAAAAGAAAGTATATTTAACAAGTGGTGCTGGCATAACTGGATATCAACATGTAGAAGAATGAAAATAGACCCATAGCTATCACCATGAACAAAACTCAAGTCCAAATGGATCAAAGACTTCAACATAAAGCCAGCCACACTGAACCTTATAGAGAGAAAGTGGGAAATACTCTTGAACGCATTGGCACAGGGAACTACTTCCTAAATATAACCCCGGTAGCACAGACACTGAAAGAAACAATTAATAAATGGGACCTCCTGAAACTGAAAAGCTTCTGTAAAGCAAAGGACACGGTTAACAAGACCAAACAAGAGCCTACAGAGTGGGAAAAGATCTTCACTAACCCCACATCAGACAGAGGTCTGATCTCCAAAATATACAAAGAACTCAAGAAAATTGGACACCAAAAGAACACATAATCCAATAAAAAAATGGAGTACAGACCTAAACAGAGAACTCTCAACAGAGGAATCTAAAATGACTGAAAGACACTTAAGGAAATGTTCAACTTCCTTAGTCATCAGAGAAATGCAAATCAAAACAACTCTGAGATTCCAAGATCAAAAACACTGGTGACAACTTATGCTTGTGGGGAGAAGGTTGTGGGGAAAAGGGAGCACTCCTGCATTGCTGGTGGGAATGCAAGCTGGTACAACCCCTTTGGATGTCAGTGTGGCGATTTCTCAGAAAGTTAGGAAACAACCTTCTTCAAGACCCAGTAATACCACTTTGGGGTATATATCCAAAGGATGCTCAATCGTGCCACAAGGGCATATGCTCAACTATGTTCATAGCAGCATTGTTTGTCATAGCCAGAACCTGGAAACAACCTAAATGCCCCTCAATCAAAGAATGGATAAGGAAAATGTGGTACATTTACACAATGGAGTACTACACAGCAGAAAAATATAGTGACATCTTGAATTTTGCAGGAAAATGGATGACGCTAGAAAACATTATTTTGAGTGAGGTAACCCAGAACCAGAAAGACAATTATTGCATGTACTCACTCATAGGTGGTTTATAAACATAAAGCAAAGAAAACCAGCCTACAAACCACAATCCCAGAGAACTTAGACAACAATGAGGACACTAAGGGAGACTTACATAGATCTAATTTACATGAAAAGTAGAAAGTAGAAAAAGACAAGATCTCCTGAGTAAATTGGGAGCATGGGGACCTTGGGAGAGAGTTGAAAGGGGAGGGGAGAGGCAGGGAGGGGAGCGGAGAAAAATGTAGAGCTCAATAAATCAATAAAAAAGAAAAAAATTTATTAAGTTGTTGGCTGTTTTGTGTGTGTGTGTGTGTGTGTGTGTGTGTGTGTATGTGTGCATGTGTCACGCTGCATATGTGGAGGTCAAGTACAGCTTCTGGAAGTCAGTTTTCTACTACTGTATGGATCTCAGAGATTGAACTCAGGCCACCGGGCTCGGCAGCAGGTGTCCTTAACCACTGAGACATCTTGCTGACCACCAGCTTTCTCCTTTTCATGTAGTCCAGGACCCCACGGCACAGGATGATGACACGCACTTTTAGAGTGAGTAGGAAAACCCCACAGGCATGCTCAGAGCCTTGCCCACTAGGTGATTCTGGATCCTGTCAGGTTGACAATCAGTGCCACCTTCTGCAGCTGTGGAGAATGAAAAGAACAGCTCTCTCTCTGGAGATGCCAAAGTGAGGTGTGGGAAATTCATCTGAGGTCAGGTGTCAGCTGTGGCCAGACTATATAAAGCAAACACAGAGATTTTGGACTAATGGAGGAGGAAGTGAACCCTACTACTGAACCCCAAGGCAAAGATGTAGCTTGTATTCTCTTTAGATCTTTGTAGCCAGAGCACCACTGACCCTTTCTGGAAAATCTCCTTGGACTGCCTAAATGAATGAATGGCTTCCCCACCCCTTCCTGTTTTCACGTGTCACTCTCTTTGTGTATTTCACATGTGTATGTATGTGCTGTGCATGTGGAAGCCCCAGGTTGTGCTGGGAATCACCCTTAGTCACTCTTCCACATGATTCACTGAGGCAGGGCCTCTCACTCGAGCCCAGGGCTCAGCCGTCGGCTTGCTTTGGGGACCTCCCATTTCTACCTTCTGAGGCTGGAGTTACATTCAGATCTCCTGGTCCATATGGTACTTTGGTGAGTCCTGGGAATCTGAACTCTAGCCTACACGATTGTGCGGCAAACTCTTTAGCCATGGAGCCATCTCCCCAGTGCAGTCCCTTTCTTTACAATTGATGAATCAATTCTAATCTGATCCTTTCCTAAGAATGCAGTTTCGCCGGGTGTGGTGGCGCACACCTTTAATCCCTGCATGCAGGAGGCAGAGGCGGGTGGATCTCTATGAATCTGGTCTATAAAACAAGTTCCAGGACAGCCAGGGCTGTTACACAGAGAAACCCTGCCTCAAAAAACCAAAAGAAAAAATAAAGAATATATACTGATGGTTGATGGTTACCTTGGACAGAGATTGTAGTGCTAACTCATTGAAAAGGGAATGTCACAATCTAGTTGTTTCTCTTAATTCCTGTCTCTGTGTCTCTGTCTCTTTGTCCCCCAATCTCTGTGTATGCATATGGTGGACAGAATCATTCTCCACCTTAGTTTTTGCAACATGGTCTCTCATTGAACTGGAACTTACCGATTCAGCCCAACTGGCTGGCCAGTAACCTCCAAGGGGTTTCCCTTCTCTGCTTCCTCATTGTTGGAAATGACAGCATATGCTACAATGCCCCCCCTTTTTTTAAAGTGACTACTTTGGAGCTGAACTTAGGTTCTCATGCTTGCATAGCAAGCACTCCACCAAATGGGTCACCTCTCCAGGTCCTTGTCTTTGCTTTTTATTCTGAAAAGGCTAAGTATGTAAGAGTTATATACAAAAAGATCATGCCTCGTGTGAGCTGGCCCCGCCCCTTCCTTGGGCGATGTGGAACAACTGGCCCTGGTGGAATGGGTGCGGGAGAGCCCGCTCCACTTCTCATCAGCTGCAGCGTTCGGGAGGGCCAGCCCTGGAACCTAGAAGTACAGCTGGACCTGGTGGCACGGGTGCGGGACAGCCAGCCCCAAAGACACGAGAGCAGGAGAGCTGGCCCTGGTGGTGTCGCTTGTGCTGCGGGTGCAGGAAAGTGGGTGGGCTGAACAACTCAGCTGCCACCCAGGCCCAGATCCAGGGTGTTGAATTGGCCCACCCCGGCATTTACCCCATCTGTGAACTGCTGGAGCTCGTGGAGGGGGCCAGTTCTGCAGAACTGAAGCTACAGGATCACCATAACCCAGGACAACAACAGGATATCTGATAGGAGATGTGGTCAGGATCCACTATTGACTGTAGCAGAGGCCAGAGTCTTGAACCAGGGCAATGACTCACTGCAATGAGCATTTGCAAGTAAAGCTGTTTGAGCAGAAGGGTGTGCTGTGGGACTCACAGTGACACACTATGACACACTGTGACACACTGTGACACTGCAGCCTCCACAGCAAGATTTGTTTTTCTTTTTTAATTTTTGATTTTTTCGTTTTTAATTTATTTTTTTTCTTTGGTGGGGGTTGAAAGAATGGAGGATGGCTATGGAGGGACCAGGAGATGGGTGGGATTGAGGTGCATGATGTGTAATTCACAAAAAAAAAATCAATAAAGTTTTAAAAAAGGATCTTACCTGCCATTTCAGGTTCATAGAGTCTTGATACCATGTAGTTCAGAAAATTTTATTTTTAAAAATATGCTAAAATATGTTTATTTATTTAGTGTGTGTGTGTGTGTGTGTGTGATTGTGTCTGCCATGAGAAGTACAGGTGTCCATGGATTACAGAAGAGGGTGTTGGATCCCCTGCAGCTGGAGTTACAGGCACTTATGAGCTGCCAGACACTGGTGCTGGGAACCGAACACAGGTACCCTGAGTGTTGAATGTACTCTTAGCTGCTGAGCATCTCTGTAGTCCCTAGACATCTGTAAAGACAAACAAAACAAAACAAACACAGGGGATATCTTAGATGACGTCCCGTCCCTGTCTGGTCTTGTTTCTGTCTCCAAGGGGTTTCCTTTGCAAAGCTGGCGCATGACCTTAGAACAACTTCTTGTGCTGACCCGTTGGCATGCTGTTGAGTTGTTTTGTACATTTGGAGGGCTCATAAACAGGTGACCACGTGGCTCACATCCTTCCCGATCTTGTTTTTGTCTCTTCCTCATTACAGTTATGAGAAGCATCTTTGCAACACCCGTAAACATGCAAAAATAAATTCTTAGCAAACAATAGATAAGAGAAAGCTTCCTTAGCTAGATAAAGGGTCAGTTATAGGAATGTTTTACTTAATCATGGGATATGAAAACAGTGTTTTTGATATATTTAAGAAGAAAATAAAGATACCTCTAGTATAGGAAGTTTAAGCTTCCCTAAAAAAGAAACATTGAAGCCTTAAGTTAGGACCTGTGAGTGGCACCTTACTTAGAGAGTTTTCGTTCACCCTCATCATCCACTTCCTTACTGTGGACGCTGGGTTACTTCCATGCCTTAGCTGCCGTGAACGCTACAGTGCTAGGGGCATCTGGTGCTTTTCTTTTGATTTTTGTTCTTTTGGCGAAGTGATTTTAATTTTTTACTTTGTTAGCTCATTTTACTTGTACATATTCATATCGAGTGTGCTATTTTCACATATGCATATAGCGTGCAAGCATATCTGCTCTTTTTCCATACTTGCTCCCCACCTCCCTTCTCTGTCACTAACCATTAGGTCATTCTTAGGTCCTCTTCTTCTTCTTCTTCTTCTTCTTCTTCTTCTTCTTCTTCTTCTTCTTCTTCTTCTTCTTCTTCTTCTTCTTCTTCTTCTTCTTCTTCCTCTTCTTCTTCTTCTTTTTGTTCTGCTAGGTGAGGTATGACAACCAGGAAGGGGCAAACACTAAACAGTTCCCCTTACAGGTGGCTTTTGAAAGAGTCAGATTCCTAGCCTCAGACTACACAGATGATTCCAGGGAGATTTTAATAGGGGATTTTAATCGGCCTAAAGTTTCAATTATGCAAGGTAAAACAGTTACCTTGTTTACCTTACTTAACTTTCTTAACACACAAAATCTCCATACGCTCAAAAACACAATTACTGTCTTCAATGATACACTGACTCTCCTCAGAGAAAATCTACAGCGGGACACCTAAGGCATGAGATGGGGCTCAGCCTCAGAGTTTCTGACTCCCTGAAAGTTAAGTGAATAACAGAAGGTTTTAGAGTGAAATACTTACCCAGGCCAGAGTAACTGAGTACTAGGGACAGATGATAAACTCAACTACACAGAATTAAACATAACGTGCAAGCACTAATGATACGTACAGATCAATGCCAAGTAACTCAGAAAAACAGAATTTAAGAAAAACGTTCGGAATATTTGGAATAGATGGCTCCTGGAAGGGTGCAGTGGGGGAAGGACTCGGTTTTCTTTAAGGGGTTGGCCACTGAGAGTCTGACCATGCTCCAGGGAGTATAGGGGCAATACAAACTGGACTTTTCTTTTTCTTCCTCTCCTTCTTCTGGGAAAGGAGGTCATAAGGGGGTGAGGGGTCTGACCTGGGAGGACTGGGAAGTGAATGTGCAGGGTGCGTGATGTGAAATTCCCAAATCATCAATAAAAATATGATGTTTTCCGGGGGAAGAAAAGTATTTGTGGTGAAGACTGTATTGTGAATGTCATTTCTTTATGGCTGCCACATGATTTAAGCATAACCTAATAAAGTACTAATTACAAAAAAAGAGAGTTTTCACAGGTGTCATTAAGTTGTGGCAAGGGGCTAGAAGTGAGATTTGTTATCTCAGAGCTGGTGAAGCTGAGGTCGGAGTTTGTTATAAGAAGCCTGGTCTACATAGTAAGTGTCCGGCCAGTTTGTGTTATGGTGTGAGGGAGGCCCCATTTGAAAATCAAAACAGGGCCAGTGAGATGGCTCAACACTTCAGTATACTTGCCTGTCAAGCCTGATGACTTGAATCCAATCCCTGGAGTCCACGTAAATATCAAAGGAGAGAACAGACTCCACAAAGTTATCCTTTGGTCTCTACAATTTATGGTGGCTCATGTGTGTGTGAGTGAGTAAACACACACACACACACACACACACACACACACACACACACACACACACACACCACACCACACTACACCATAAGGCCCTGAATTTGACTTTTCAGGTTGGTGGGCATCTGTAGCCTCAGTGCTGGGGATGGACAGAGAACAGTAGATTCCAGGGTGTTGCTAGACACACAAGCTCCAGGTTCAGTGAGATTCTATCTCTCAAAACAAGGTGGAGGAGTTGGAGAGAGATGGCACTTGTTATTCTTGTAGAGGATCCAGTTCCCACACTGTGGCTCACAACCGTTTGTAATTCCAGTCCTTGTGGCTTTCATGTGTGCACCAGCAACACACACACATACACATACTCACACTCACACACACTCAGTGAATGCTGTCTGATGAATGATACCTATATAAGTTCACTCCTGGCTTCCACATGTGTGTGCACATAAATGCAAGCTCCATGTATGCACCACACACATGCACACACGTGCGCACACACACACAAACACTACTACTAATATTTTATAAATTAAAACATAAGGTGGAGAGTGATAGAAGACATCTGATCTTGACCTCTGGCCTCCATGTGCACACATACATGATGTACCTGCACTTACATTTGAACATGGACACATACAGAAAAAAATGTCTCTCTTGCCCTTTCCCTCATGAAATAAAATGCAAAAAGAGAAAATCCTGTAGATATTGGAAAGATCAAAGCTACCATCATCCAGCTAGGATAGTCCTAATTTATGGAGCTAATGTTTGAGTTTATTAATGGCCTTGCAGGACTGAGCTAAAAAGGACAGCTTAGAGACTGGAGAGATGGCTCAGAGGTTAAGAGCACTGACTGCTCTTCCAGAGGTTCTGAGTTCAGTTCCAGCAACCACATGGTAGCTCACAACCATCTGTTCCCTCTTCTGGCCTACAGACATATATGCAGGCAGAATACTGTATACATAATAAATAAATAAATCTTTTTAAAACAGGATAGCTTTTTTCACTTCCCTTTTCACACATATTTTTGCAAAACAACCTCTTCAATTATTTTCCTCATTTTTTTCTTTGGTGTATACATTTTTTTTCTGGTTTTTCGAGACAGGGTTTCTCTGTAACTTTGGAGTCTGTCCTGGAACTCTCTCTGTAGAACAGGCTGGCCTTGAACTCACAGAGATCCATCTGCTTCTGCCTCCTAAATTCTGGGATTAAAGGTGTATGCCACCACCATCTGCCATGTATAAATTCTTTAAAAACCATACAGCATGATTTCTGTCTTACATTTGTCAGTGAGCAAGACAAATCTGCCTCTCCAGCTCCGAGATGCCCAACATATGTCATGATAACCAGCGTGTGTCGTGGTTCTGGGCATTGAACTCAGATCCTTACGTTTGTGAGGCAAATTCGTGACCAGTTAAGCTGTCACTCTGGTGCAGCTACAGTGAGGTTTTGCAAAGACCCTACTTGCCATTTGTAGTAAGGAGGCTGCTTGTTTGTTTCCCAACTGCCTGGCTGCCCAAACTCCCAAAATAACCACATAGAAACTGTATTAATTAATTAAATCACTGCTTAGCCCGTTAGCTCTAGCTTCTTATCAGCTAAATCTTACATCTTAATTTAACCCATTTCTATTAATATATGCATCACCATGAGGTCATGGCCTACCAGCAAAGTTTCAGTGTGTCTGTCTCCAGTGGATCCATAGCTTCTCTTTGACTCTGCCTCCTTTCTTTCAGCATTCAGTTTAGTTTTTCCCACCTGGCTCTATTCTGCCCTGATCTGCTATAGGCTCAAAGCAGTTTTTTTTTTTTTATTCACCAATGGTCACAGCATTCAGAGGGGAATCCCAATCACCCATTGGTGAGAACATTCGTCTTTGACTCTTGCCTGCAGTAATTACAGATGAGGTATCAGAATGGTGATTTCTTACTCTTTTATGCATTTATCAACTGGAATCCATCTAGAATGAAAACCAACTGGACTTTCTGATGGATGTGAAGGCTGTCTTCGATTATCAACTTTACACAGCCTAGAATCACCTTGATAGATAGTTTCCGTAAGGGACTATCTGAATCAGGTTGACCGTGGGGCATGTCTATGGGGGACTATCTTGATTGCTTCAATTTTCTTTTATCTGTAAGTGGGTGGCCTGGTTCCCTGGATGTGGGCTCTGGATTGTACAAGACAAAGTGAGCTGAGCACCAGGAGCTTATGTTCACTTTCCGCTCGCTGCTCTTGACTTTGTGTGCTATAGCTTAATGCTTCAGGTTCTGCCTCTGCAACTTCCCAGCAAGGATAAGAGTATACCTGGTGTTGTGAACTGTAAAACCCCTTTCTTCTCAACCACTTTTTGTCAGGAGATTTTATCATGGCAAAGGAAACGAAACCGAGACAGGATATTCTATTTTAGAGTCTCTCCAAATCTTCAGGTCTGTAGAGTTAAATGTTGGGGGGTGGAAGTCACAGAACTCCTGCACAATGCTGTCCTGTCCGAAACATCTCCTATTGAAGTGTGAATATTTTTAGTTTTATTTTAAAGATTTATTTTCTTTTATTTTGTGTTTGGAGACATGGCTCAGTGGTGAAGAAGATGCACAGCTCTTCCAGAGTGCTCATGTCAAGTGGCTCACAACTGCCTGTAACTGCAGCTCTGGGGGAATCTGACTCCACCTCCGGCTTCTGCAGGCACCTGCACTCAGGTGCACACACCCACGCACAGACGCATACCCTCATGCATTCACATAATTCAAGAGACATCAATTTAAAAGATTTATTTTTAAGAGTATGCATGTTTTTGTGTGCATGGGAATGCAGGTTCCAGTGGAAGCCAGGGCTACAGCTGGCTCCCCTGGAGCTGGAGTTACAGGTGGCTGTGAGCTGCCTGATGTGGATGCTGGGAATCAAACATGGATCCTCCACAAAGCAGCAAGTGCTTTTACCTATGAGCCATCTCTCCAGCCCCATTAGATTCTTCTAAATAGTGGGCCATATGGACATAGAGGTATCACGCAAAGTCACAGTTTTCTCTTGGTGTTGCACATTCCGTAGGACTGAGTAGGTATGTGTTTGCACCTATCCACCATTACACCACACAGAATGCTTTAGCAACCCTGGCAACTCTCTATGCCCCACTTAGTCACATGGAGATTTAAAAAATTCTTTGGCAGGATTATAAAACCAACTTGACAAGTAGATTGTTGGGATGTAATAAAGATGCCCTAGGGACTCCCCAGTGCTGGGCTTATTCCAGCACTCCAGCACCACCTGGTTCTCACTGGGTGCTGAGCATCCCAACTCAAGTCTTCATGCTTGCTCAGCAAGTGCTTTAGCAACCGAACCTTCTCCCCAGCCTTAGATGTTTCTGTTTGGTTTGTTTATGATTATTTCTTTTATTTTTTGATATGTATACTATATATGTATACTATATATATATAGTATATATAGTATACTATAACTACATCATCTCTCCCTTCCCTTTTAACTCTCCTATATACCCCTCCTTGCTCTCTTTCAATTCATGGCCTCTATTTAGCTTTAAAGGGAGAATGTACTTTTGTGTCAAATATTCTGGTATGTGGAACCAAAATAGACCAATCAATCGCTTTAGGGAGACTACAGCTCCACCCACCCGGGGAGTTAGGGAGTTGATTCCGTGGAGATGAGCACTTGCCACACTGCAGAGGTCCAGAGTTTGGTTCCCATCATCCACGTCCATCAGCTCACAACCACCAATAACTCCAGCCCCGGGGGATCCTATGCCCTCCTGTGAACTCTGAGGACACCTCTACTTACACATACAAATAATTTAAAAATGAAAATAATCCTTTTAAAAAAATTAAATAAAGAACTTCTTTCCATATTTTCTGTTTTAATTATGTCATAAAAAAGAGGCAAAAAGCAGCAAGGGGACAGGTCTGGAAAAGGAGATCTGACAGCCACAGGTGACCTTCTGGGGTGCTATGGGACCTGAATGATCCTGCAGAGTTGTTCCATGCTGAGCCAAACATGGCTACATCTTCATTACCCTGCAGCCGTCAGGAAGTCTGAGCTTGGAGAATGCAGTATGCTATAGTGATCTAGGAGAGAAAGGGACTGACAAGTGATCGCAGAGCTGCCAGCAACTGGAGCAGCATGTTCTTCTTTGAATAAAGAGCTAGAAGATTGCAGGTGATGGTGTGCAAGAAGGGTAGAAATATGTAAGAGTTGAAAATGGAGAAGGCCTGCGAAATTCTCTTCTTTTTTTTTTAAGATTTATTTATTGTGTATACAGTATTCTGCCTACCTTCATGCTTGCAGGCCAGAAGAGGGCGCCAGATCTCATTACAGATGGTTGTGAGCCACCGTGTGGTTGCTGGGAATTGAACTCAGGACCTTTGGATGAGCAGGCAGTACTCTTAACCACTGAGCCATCTCTCCAGCACCCTGTTCTTTTTTTTTAGTACAAATATGATTTCACAGTGGCTGAGCCTCCACAAAATCGGGCCTCTTGACATTCAGTTATAGATCAGGTAAGAGCTCACGGGGCCCCATCTCTCCCTGCTAAGTTGTTGGCTACTGACAGACTTTGGGAGAGGGGCAGTCATTGTCTTCAGTTGTTGATGAGCCTACTAGACTCCACTGGACAGTTTCAAACTCACGGCCCTTGTTAACTTCAGTGGGTCACCAAAACAAGCAAAAAGTCATGAATGGGGGAAAGGAGAGGCAAAAAAGAGAGGGATTCAGGATGGGTAGAGGGTGACAATAACCAGAATGTACGATAAGCAGATTAAATAAAAATTATAAATCCTCCAAATAGTTGGGAGCTCAATCTTAGGCTCTAAAACACTGAGGTTCACCATGTACCCTAAGGGGTGAAGAGAGAGGGCATTAACACAATAATTCCTGATCGTGACTAATGAATGAGGAATTGGTTCTCTTGTGCTTCTAGCCCACAGACTGAGTTCCTGAAATCAGGAAAGGCATCCGTAGAAAGGCATGCAGGGTAGATGGATAAAAACCTAGCAGGTGGGAGGAAAGAACTCAGTGATGTTCTGAAGCCACATGTCATCCATTGCCCATGGCAGCACACGCTCTGAACTCAGAAAGGAAGGGAAAGGAGATAAAAGGAACCCATCTGAGGACATGGATCCATATTATACCTGGTCACTCTGTTAGAAGGCAAAGGTAAACCAGAGCCACAGCTACCAACCCCAAGAGAACCTGCAGACATCTGAGGATTATACAGAAGTGGTCGAGCAGGAGACAAGCTACCTGCCAGGGAAAAGTCCCAGAGATCTTGTCTAGGCATCAGTGGCCACAGATAGGTATCACGAACCGGCATGGCTTTGGGTGTTTGGACTTTGGGGGTGGTGGAGAGAGGTTGGCTATCACTTGCTAGGGCAGGAAGCTTTGGGTTTTTTGCAGATCCAGAATTTCTTGTTGTAACATTTGGTGTCGTTCCAGCCATCGTCTCTGAACTCCGCACAGTCTTCCTCCCCTAGGTTGTTGGGCTCTCCTTTATTCCAATACTTCATGAAACTGCAAAGACCACAAGATATGAGATTCCACCCCAGTCATGTGCCGTAAGTGCCTTTCTAGAGAGTGAATGGCAGATTTGCTTTGTATATGACATGTCTGAACCGCTCTGATCTTTGCACCTTATCCATGTCTCCCATGATTGAGAGGACTTGTTCCAAGGAGGGAACGGTTGTCAGATGCAACAAAATAACAACAGAGACTCTACATACACAACTACCTCCTTCACTGAGTCAGTACACAACTTGTCTACGACTAAGACAGCTAAGGACACCACACAGCTAAGAACACCACACAGCTAAGGACACCACACAGCTAAGGACACCACACAGCTAAGGACACCACACAGCTAAGGACACCACACAGCTAAGGACACCACACAGCTAAGGACACCACACAGCTAACGATACCACACAGCTAACGATACCACACAGCTAACGATACCATACAGCTAAGAACACCAGACAGCTAAGGACACCACACAGCTAAGGACACCAGACAGCTAAGGACACCACACAGCTAACGATACCACACAGCTAAGGACACCACACAGCTAACGACACCACACAGCTAAGGACACCAGACAGCTAAGGACACCACACAGCTAAGGACACCAGACAGCTAAGAACACCAGACAGATAGGAAAGGACACCACACAACTAAGAACATTTGCCAGCTGACAAAGCTAGTTTCATCTGGGAAGTTAGAATATGCCTTCATCAGATTGACCTGTAGGGCAGCCTGTGGGGACATTTTCATCATTAATGATTGATATGATATGTCCTCGCCCACAAAGAGAGGTGTCACCCCTGAGCAGATGGTCCTGGGTAGCATAAGAAAGCCATGGAAGGCAGGTCAATGGGCAGTGTTCTTTCACTGCCTGTGCTTTGGTTCCTCCCTGACTTCCCTCAGAGACAGAGTGTGACCTGGGAGCTATTAGATGAAATAAACTCTTTCCTCCCCACACCGTTTTTAGCCACGGTGTTCACATCAACAGAAGGTTATCTAGGAAAGACAGCACCTAGAAACCACTAACACACTTGAAAACACCCCCACCTAAGCCTGCTTGACCCACGTCATCCACTTTCCTCGACACCACAACCAAGGCCATTGCCCGAATCTCTTGCTTCCTCTACATCCTGACTCACTCAGGTCCGTGTTCTCCTGTCACATCATCCAGCTGTGATGCGAACTCTCTCTTTTCAGAGCACAACACGTGGTATGCACATTCTTTTCTTTTGTGTGTGATGTGTGTATATATGTTACTGAGGGTGTGGGTGCTGGTGCACATATGTGCATGTGAGTATAGATGTATGCAGAGAATATCAGACTCCCTGGAGCTGGAGTTACAGGTGGTTGTGAGTCGACACACAGATGCGAGTGTTGGGAACCAAACTTGGGTCCTCTGGAAGGTTTGTGATTTTTATAGATCCAGAATTAAGAATTCCTAGCTTAACCACTGAGCCATTTCTCCCGTTTCACCTACAAGTATTGTTAATGACAAGTCCTTGTCAGTCTCTGTGTGTTTATGTATGTGTGTTTTTGTATGTATGCACATGTGTACATATGCATGTGGTACCCAGATGACAACTTCAGTTGTTCCTCAGGACATTCTCCACCTTGATTTTTGAGACTGGATTTCTCCCTAGCTTAGAACTTGCTATTTGGCGAGGCTGGCTGGCCAGCAAGCCCTAGGAATCCTGCTTCTTCTTTTCCAGTTCAGAGATTCCAAGTGCATGCCACCACGCCATCGGTTCTTTTCACGCAGGCTCTGGGCATGCACTTTACCCATGGAGCCATTCATTCCACTGGATTGCCTAGGAAGTGATTCCTATTTAATGTCCCCCTCCCCCGCCGCCCTGGCTGCAAGTCTTTCCTGAAGTTCTGATGCTGGAACCCCAGGCACCTGCCATCCTATCTGAACCGCCTCTCCTGCCATTCAGCAAATGTTCCAAGCTCTAATGCCAAGGTGACCAGCGGGGAGGAGATGAACCCCAAGGATGCCTCTAGACAAAGCCTCAAAAGCTCACCCCACTGTGTAAGGTGTTCCCTTCGTCGGGTATTTACCTGAGTGTCAGAGGTGAGCCGTCCACCCAGTGCCATGTAGCTTCATTGTTTATGTCGATGAGCCCCATCCAAGTGTAGCCTCTTTTCTTAGAAGCCTGTTGAAGAAAGTTCTAGAAAGGCAGAAGAGGACGAGTCAGAAAGGAGCTCTGCCTCTTTCTTCTTTCCAACCAGTGTTTCCCCAAACTCCTGGTGGGAAGTTCTGCCTGCAATCCGACGTTCAGTTTTATACCTTATCAGGCTGTGAACACCATGCGTTCTGAACTCTCCACATCTGTGTGCCGTGGGTAGATGTGCTTGCACGCACAGAAGGTGCCTCCCTAGCGTTGTCCTGTACCTATCTGTCTGGAGCTTATGCACACGTCTGCATGAATTTACTTGTGACTGGGTTTAACTGGGCTGTGCGAGATCAAACAAGTTCACGATTACTGAATGTCTCAGTGACCTCTGCTCAGCTCTGAATCGAGCTGTGTCTTGCTGGTGCTTCAAATCAATAAGGCTGGTGATATTTATATCAGGGAAATAGGGGCCTTACCCACTCTGAGGAGAAGATGGGAAGTGGGGGGAGGAAGGTGTGAGGACCAGGAGGAGGGGAGGGAAGAGGGAACTAGGATTGGTATGTAAAATAAAAAAGAGTATTTTAAAAAATGAAGAAAAAAAGGGCACACATCAGGAGTTTTTTTTTTAATAGCCCAGCAGAGGAAGTTGTAAAGTGCTGGTTGCAAATCTTAGGTGTTCCCCCAAAGCATAAATCACAGTAAAAACTACAGTAGTGGAGCTGAGGAAATGGCTTAGTCAGACAAGTGTGTGCCACACACGCGTGAGTTTGACCCCCGGGCAAGCATGTGAAAAGCCTGCTGTGATGGTACACACTTGTAATCTCAGCATTGGGGAGGCAGAGATAGGAGGATTCCCTGGACTTGCTGGCCAGCCAGCTCAGCCTAAATAGAGTTTCAGGTCCCTGAGAGATCCTGCCTTAAAAAAGGTGGACAGCACCTGGGGCCTGATACTCAAGGCTGACCTCTGGCCTCCACATGCACACAGGTGCGAGAGTATGTGTACATCCGAAGACAGCGTCAGGTGTAGATCCTCACCTTCTTTGAGACAGGGTCTCTTGTTTACCACTGTGTACACCAGGAGAGCTGCTTTCTGGCTTCCACGGAACCTCTTTTCACTCCCTCCTGTTTTACCGCAGGACACTGGGATTACAGATGTGTGTTCTCAAGCTGGGCTTTGTGTGGGTTTGAGGGGTCCAAACTCAGGTTCCCACGCTTGCCTGGCAAATGCGCTTCCCACTGAGCCTTCTCTCCAGCCCCGGAGTGCGCCTTTTTGCAGGTGCTCTGACATCATTTGTAACCTGCCATCCCCCCTCTTTAGACAAGCAGCTTCTATTCTAGAACATTGTATCCAGCCAAATACTTACTCCCCCCAGCCAGTGACAGGAGGCAGCTCCAGATGAGGACTGAGCCCCACCAGGCATACCTGCTCTTCATCACTCTTGATGACCACAAGTTGAGCCCCCACATTCTGGCAGGCAGTGGCAGAATCATTCCAGGTCCTTTGGCTCACAGAGAAAAAGTAGCAGCTTCCTTGGAAGGGTGTCCAGTCCCAGGGACAAGGGCGGCACAGGCGATCTGTTGGAAGAGGCAGGTCAGGATGGACGCATGCTCCCGTGACTGCTTAACCTCCAAGGCCTCCAGAATTAGGCCCCTCCTTTGACACAGCACCATAGGGAGCCATTCCCTACCCAACTTCTTGAGTCCCTTATCTACCCAGGAGAATCCAGGAGTCCTAGCCTGATCTTCAGACCGGAAGAGGTTGCAGCTTAGAGCTAGGAATGGAGGTCAGGAGACAGGTTTAACCAAATATCACCCATGTGAGTGCCCCTGTGAACATTGGGTGTCTTATGCGTGCACAAGCCTGTGGACACTGAGTGCCTAATGTGTGCACAACTCTATGAACATTGAGTGCCTCTTTTACACAACCTCTGTGACATTGTCTAATGTGCGCACAACCATGTGAATATTGAGTGCTTACCATGTGCACACTCTTTTGAACATTAAGTGCCTAACCTGTCCAGGCTCCTGTGAATCTTGAGTGCCTATTTTGTGCACAATCCCTGTGAACACTTGACTGCCTATTGTGTGCACAGACTCTAATCAACACCAA
Organism: Microtus pennsylvanicus; assembly: GCF_037038515.1. Taxonomy (NCBI): domain Eukaryota; kingdom Metazoa; phylum Chordata; class Mammalia; order Rodentia; family Cricetidae; genus Microtus; species Microtus pennsylvanicus. Next base: position 82,210,241 of record NC_134579.1, on the reverse strand, counting down.
TGAGATGCCTTCTTTAGTAATTGCACTACACGCCCATTCTACAGGAGAGGAAACTGAGGCGCAGCAAAGAGCAGTTATTTAAGCAAAGTGACTCTGTGGAAACCTTCTCTGGCTGTGATAGCTCTCATTTCCAGTTACTCACCTACCCCAGCCTTCAGCTGGATCAGTTCCTGGTAGACCTCCTGGCTGGACTGCTCCTGTCCCTGAGAACTGGGGATCTTGTAGACTGGCCCGAGAGAAACAAGTCACTGCAGTTAGTAAATGTTTCTATTTTTCTTGACCTATACTGAACTCGTAGGACCAAGACATCCTTTTTCCTTTCCCTGCTTTCCTTCTTCCTTCCTCCTTGTCTTCCTCCCTCCCTCCTTCCTTCATTCCTGAGACAGAGTCTCATGTAATTCAGACTGCACCAAAAGTTCTATGAAGCTGAGGTTGACCTTGAACTCCTGATTTTCCCGCTTTTGCCTCCTTAGTATTGGGGTTATAGGAACGCACCGTCAAACCCAGTTTTATGTGGTGCTGGGGGTGGAACACAGGATTTTGGGCTTTCTAGGTAAGGGCTCTACCACTGGAGTGATGTCTCCAGTCTAGGAACCATCATTTCCAAGAATCAAGGTCTTAGTCCTGTTTGATAATGAAGAGATCTAACACCAAAAGAAGGTTGGGTGTCTAAAGCCAGTGTCCCCCTGCAGAATGCCTATTCAGAGGACCATGAGGACACAATCCCAGTCAGTTGCTCCTCCCTTTTGGCTCCCTCTGGTTGAAGAGCCGGACCTGGGGGCCCAAACCTCAGTCCTGCCTGACCTTTCACAAGGATGACGAGCAGCAACACAGAGAAGACAATGAGGAAGAAAGCCTGCAGTGCCAAGGGGACATGGTTGAGGCCCAGGTGCCCTGTGGGAGGGAAGGATGGAATGTTAGCACCTTGGTGTCCCTGACTCAATGTGGCACGAGCCAGGCAGCGCACCAGTCTCATTCTGAAGGTACAGGATTACAGATGCTAGCCTCTACAGTCCTGGAGAGTCCAGGACCATGTACACAGGATCTGAGCTTCTAACTCTCTGGACTCCCGTGGCCAGAGCCCCAACCTCCACCCCCACAGGAACCCAAGTATCTGCCAGGAGCAGTCCACAGTCCCTCAACCTCTTTTACCTGTGAAGCTACTGAATCCAGAATTTGGTTGGAAGCCAAAGCCTTTGATGGAGTACCTGGTGGGGCCGGTTACCAGCTGTTCCTCATCTGAGTGGAAAGAGTGTCAGTCACATACAGGGTAGCCTGAGACACGCACCGCCCCAATGATGCCCCATCCCCAAGTTCCCGGAGTACCAGCCCAGTCTCACCGAGAGGGCCGAGCTGCTTCTTCCCCATTTCCTTGGAATCACTCATCTCAGCGGAGAAGCTGGTGGGGATAGCAGCTTTTATTCACCACCTCCCTGAATGTAGTTCTACTTAGGAAGAGAAATTGGGAAGTGGGTACTGGCGCCGGAAGAGTCAGAGGGAGGGGCCTGAGCATCTGACACAACAGGCAGGAGATACATGTTCCAGGAATTTCAGAGAGTGGGGAGAGGGTCTGGGCTTCACAGAGAAAAGAGCCGATTCATTTCCAGTACGGTCAGTTCAGAGACATCTTCCACAGAAACCAGTAACTTGTAAAACAAAGTGACACCATTGTGCCTTTTTCACTTATCATGGGGTACTTATCATGGTGGGCTGGGAACACCATATCTTCCCAGCAAGAGCACCCCACAGACACTAGGCATTGCAGTCTTGGTTTACTGGGTGGCCTTACTCATGTGATTGTCTTTTTTTTTTCTGTTCTTTGAGATAGAGTTTTATGTAGTCCAGGCAGGCCTTAAACTCCACATGCATCAGGGGATGACTTGAACTGCCTCATCTGTTCACCTCCTGAGTGTTGGAACTAACGGAGCCGCATCACCACCCCACTGTTGATTCCTGGGCATTCATTAAATCTTATAAAGTATTTAGATTTCATTGTGTTTTACCTAATGTCTATTAAAATGCTTGGACCATTCGTTAATTGTACAAATACATTGTGATCGTACAGTCTTCTGCCATGTCCTTTTGCCATATCCCTCCCATGTTGCTGACCACCCCTTCTCCCCAACCAGTCTCCCTCCTACTTTTATGTCTTCTTTTCTCAGTTATTATTTAGCTATTATTGAATTTATTTTTTAAACAATATTTTCTCATTTTCCATACCTATACCAGTTCCCACTGCCTCCCCTCTTCCTGCTTCCCCCACTTTTCCCCTACCCCAATGTTGTTTGAGGTTTCTGTTCTGCCCAGTTCTCACAGTTGTCAAGTCCCAAGGAAATCACACAGAGGTCTACATTAACTATAAACTGATTGGCCCATTAGCTCAGGCATCTTATTAACTCTCATAACTTATATTAGCCCATTATTCTTGTCTATGCTAGCCACATGGCTCAGTACCTTTTTCAGCAGGGCAATCACATCTTGCATCTTCTGTGGCTGGGCAGGACTGCAGAGGAATGGACTTCCTCTTTCCCAGAATTCTCCTGTTCTCATTGACCTGCCTCTACTCCCTATCTGGTTGTCCCACCTATACTTCCTGCCTGGCTACTGGCCAGTCAGTATTTAAAATATAATTGATAGAATACAGACCATTCTCCCACACCACTTCCTGTGCCCATGTGGTGCAGTCTACTTCCCACTTTCTCTTCTATCAGTTTCAGTGTGGTCAGATTTATATTGAGGACTTTAATCCATTTGGACTTGAGTTTTGTGCATGGTGATAGATATGGATCTATTTTCATTCGTCTACAGGTTGACATCCAGTTATGCCAGCACCATTTGTTAAAGATGCTTTCTTTCTTCCATTCTATAATTTTGGCTCCTTTGTCAAAAATTAGGTGTTCATAGGTTTGTGGATTAATACCCGGGTCTTCGATTCAATTTCATTGGTCAACATCTCTGTTTTTATGCCAATAACAAGCTGTTTTCATTACTGTAGCTCTGTAATAGAGTTTGAAATCAAGGATGGTAATGCCTCCAGAAGTACTTTTATTGTATAGGGTTGCATGAGATATCCTGTTTTTTTCCATATAAAGTTGATTATTGTTCTCTCAAGGTCTGTGATGAATTTTGTTGGGATTTTGATTGGGATTGTATTGAATCTATAGATTGCCTTTGGTAGGATTGCCATTTTTACTATGTTGATCCTACCAATCCAAGAGATGGGAGATCCTTCCATTTTTCTGGTATCCTCTTCAATTTCTTTCTTCAAAGACTTAAAGTTCTTGTCAGATAGATCTTTCACTTCCTTGGTTAGTGTTACCTCAAGATACTTCATGCTATTTGTGGCTATCATGAAAGGTGATGTTTCTCTGATTTCCCTCTCAGCTTCTTTATCCTTTGTGTATAGGAGGGCTACTGTATTTTTTGAGTTGATCTTGCATCCTGCCACATCACTGATGGTACTTATTAGCTGTAGGAGTTTTCTGGTAGAGTTTTTGGGGTCACTCAAGTACACTATCATATCATCTGCAAATAACGAAAGTTTGACTTCTTCCTTTCCAATTCGAATCTTCTTGATCTCCTTATATTGTCTTATTGCTATTGCTAGAACTTCAAGCACATGTTGAAGAGATATGGTGAGAGTGGACAGCGTTGTCTTGTTCCTGATTTTAGTGGAATCGCTTTTAGTTTCTCTCCTTTTAATTTGATCTGTCGGCTTGCTGTATATTGCTTTTATTATATTTATATATGATCCTTGTATCACTAATCTTTCCAAGACCTTTATCATAAAGGGGTGTTGAATTTTGTCAAATGCTTTTTCAGCATCTAATGAAATGATCATATTGTTTTTTTTCTTTCAGTTTTTTTTTAGTATTATCCATTTTATTCTAAGAACATAATAATTATTTTATATTTTCTTGGTGCTATTAAAGTTGTTTTTAGTATTTGAATCTTTTTTTTTTAAAATTTTTTTATTGATAAAAGGAGGATAAAGAAAAGAAAAAAAAACGAATTTCCACCTCCTCCCACCAGCCTCCCATTTCCCTCCCCCTCCTCCCACTCTTCTCCCCCTCCTCCCACTCTTCTCCCCCTCCTCCCACCCCTCTCCCCTTCCCCCCACTCCTCTCCCCCTCCCTTTCCAGTCCAAAGAGCTGTCAGGGTTCCCTGCCCTGTGGTACGTCCTAGGTCCTCCCCCCTCCATCCATATCTAGGAAGGTGAACATCCAGACTGGCTAGGCTCCCACCAAGCCAGCACATTGCGTAGGATCAAAACCGCGTGCCATTGTCCTTGGCGTCTCATCAGCCCTCATTGTTCGCCATGTTCCGAGAGTCCAGTTTTATCCCATGCTTTTTCTGGTAACAGTCCAGCTGGCCTTGGTGAGCTCCCAGTAGATCATCTCCACTGTCTCAGTGGGTGGGTGCACTCCTCGTGGTCCCGACATCTTTGCTCATGTTCTCACTCCTTCTGCTCCTCATTGGGACCTTGGGAGCTCAGTCCAGTGCTCCAGTGTGGGTCTTTGTCTCTATCTCCATCCATCGCCAGATGCAAGTTCTAGGATGATATGCAATATATTCGTCAGTATTGCTCTAGGGTAGGGTCATTTCAGGTTCCCTATCCTCAGCTGCCCAGGGAACTAACTGGGGACCTCAGCTTGGGCACCTGGGAGCCCCTCTAGGGTCAAGTCTCCTGCCCACCTTAAAGTGGGTCCCTTACCTAAGAATTGTGGTTCCGTGCTCCCCTATCCAACCTTCCTTTATCCCGATCCTCCTGTTTCCCCAAGTCCACCCTCCTTCCCTTCTACCTTTTCTCTCCCCATCTCCCCTAACCCCCTTCCCACCCCACCCCCAAGATCCCACTTTCCCCCCCGGCAATTTTGTCTACTTCCCTTATCCAAGAGGATAACTATATGTTTTTCCTTGGGTTCACCTTCTTACTTAGCTTCTTTAGATTCGCCTATTGTAGACTCCGTGAACCCTATTTATGGCTAGAAACCAATTATGAGTGAGTACATCCCATGTTCGTCTTTTTGGGCCTGGGATACCTCACTCAGGATAGTGTTTTCTATTTCCATCCATTTGCATGCAAAATTCGAGAAATCATTGTTTTTTACCGCAGCGTAGTACTCTAGTGTGTATATATTCCATACTTTCTTCATCCATTCTTCCATTGAAGGGCATCTAGGTTGTTTCCAGGTTCTGGCTATTACAAATAATACTGCTATGAACATAGTTGAACAAATGCTTTTGACATGTGATAGAGCATCTCTTGGGTAAATTCCCAAGAGTGGTATTGCTGGGTCCAGGGGTAGGTTGATCCCGAATTTCCGGAGAAACCGAAACACTGACTTCCACAGTGGTTGCACAAGATTGCATTCCCACCAGCAATGGATGAGGGTACCCCTTCCTCCACAGCCTCTCCAGCAAAGGCTATCCTTGGTATTTTTGACTTTAGCCAATCTTACAGGTGTAAGATGATATCTCAAAGTTGTTTTGATTTGCATTTCCCTGATCGCTAAGGAGGTTGAGCATGACCTTAAGTGTCTTTTGGTCATTTGAACTTCTTCTGTTGAGAATTCTCTGTTCAGTTCAGCGCCCCATTTTTTAATTGGGTTAATTAGCATTTTAAAGTCTAGTTTCTTGAGTTCTCTATATATTTTGGAGATCAGACCTTTGTCTGTTGCGGGGTTGGTGAAGATCTTCTCCCAGTCAGTAGGTTGCCTTTGTGTCTTAGTGACAGTGTCCTTTGCTTTACAGAAGCTTCTCAGTTTTAGTAGGTCCCATTTATTCAATGTTGCCCTTAATGTCTGTGCTTCTGGGGTTATACCTAAGAAGCGATCGCCTGTGCCCATCTGTTGTAGGGTATTGCCCACTTTCTCTTCTATCAGATTCAGTGTTTTCGGGTTGATATTGAGGTCTTTAATCCATTTGGACTTGAGTTTTGTGCACGGTGATAGATATGGGTCTATTTTCATTCTTCTACAGGTTGACATCCAGTTGTGCCAGCACCATTTGTTGAAGATGCTTTCTTTCTTCCAATGTAAACTTTTAGCTCCTTTATCGAAAATGAGGTGTTCATAGGTTTGTGGGATAAAGTCCGGGTCTTCTATACGATTCCATTGGTCGACTTCTCTGTTTTTATGCCAGTACCACCCTGTTTTCATTACTGTAGCTCGGTAATAGAGTTTGAAGTCAGGGATGGTAATGCCTCCAGAAGATCCTTTATTGTATAGGATTGTTTTGGCTATCCTGGGTTTTTTGTTTTTCCATATAAAGTTGATTATTGTCCTCTCCAGATCTGTGAAGAATTTTGATGGGACCTTGATGGGGATTGCATTGAATCTATAAATTGCCTTTGGTAGAATTGCCATTTTTACTATGTTGATCCTCCCAATCCAAGAGCAAGGGATGTCCATCCATTTTTTGGTATCCTCTTCAATTTCTTTCTTCAATGCCTTAAAGTTCTTGTCAAATAGATCTTTCACTTCCTTGGTTAGATTTACCCCAAGATATTTTATGCTGTTTGTGGCTATCGTGAATGGAGAAGCTTCTCTGATTTCCCTCTCTGCTTCCATATCCTTTGAGTATAGGAGGGCGACTGATTTTTTGGAGTTGATCTTGTATCCTGCCACATTACTAAAGCTGTTTATCAGCTGTAAAAGTTCTTTGGTGGAATTTTGGGGGTCGCTTATGTACACTATCATATCATCTGCGAATAACGAAAGTTTAACTTCTTCATTTCCAATTCGAATCCCCTTGATCCCATTATGCTGTCTTATTGCTATTGCTAGGACTTCCAGCACTATATTGAAGAGGTATGGCGAAAGTGGGCAGCCTTGTCGTGTTCCTGAGTTAAGCGGGATGGCTTTGAGTTTCTCTCCATTTAATTTGATGTTAGCTGTCGGCTTGCTGTATATAGCTTTTATTATATTTAGGTATGACCCTTGTATCCCTAATCTCTCCAAGACTTTTAACATAAATGGATGTTGAATTTTGTCAAATGCTTTTTCAGCATCTAATGAAATGATCATATGGTTTTTTTCTTTCAGTTTTTTTATATGATGGATTACATTGATGGATTTTCGTATGCTGAACCAGCCCTGCATCTCTGCGATGAAGCCTACTTGATCATAATGGATGACGTTTTTTTGATGTGTTCTTGGATTTTATTGAGCCAGTATTTTATTGAGAATTTTTACATCAATGTTCATGAGTTAGACTGGTCTGTAATTCTCTTTCTTGGTTGAGTCTTTGTGTGGTTTTGGTATCAGGGTAATTGTAGCTTCATAAAAAGGGTTTGGCAATGACTCTTCTGTTTCTATTATGTGGAACACATTAAGGAGTATAGGGATTAGCTCTTCTTGGAAGTTCTGGTAGAATTCTGCACTAAAACTAAAATTCTGGTCCTGGGCTTTTATTTGGTTGGGAGGTTTTTGATGACAGCTTCTATTTCCTCATGACTTATAGATCTGTTTAAATTGTTCACCTGGTCTTGATTTAATTTTGGTATATAGTATTTATCTAAAAATGTCCATTTCTTTTACATTTTCCAATTTTGTGTCGTACAGGCTTTTGTAGTAAGACCTAATGATTCTCTGAATTTCCTCAGTGTCTGTTTGTAACATGGGGGCCTGCTTTTTGCTCCAGCTGCCCAGTTAGCTTAGCCCCGAAATAATTACACAGAAACTGTATTCATTAAAACACTGCTTTGCCCATTAGCTCAGGCTTCTTATTAACTCTTATAACTTATATTATTAACCCTTTATTCTTATCTATGTTAGCCACATGGTTCAGTACCTTTTTCAGCTGGGCAGATCACATCCTGCTTCTTTGGTGTCTTGACAGGACTGCAGAGGAATGGGCTTTCTCCTTTCCAGAATTCTCCTGTTCTTATTGTCCCACCTCTACTTCCTGTCTGGTTGTCCTGCCTATATTTCCTGCCTGGCTACTTGCCAATCAGTGTTTATTTAAAACATAATTGATAGAATACAATTGTCCCACACCATCTGTTGTTATGTCCCCCTTTCCATCTCTGATCTTGTTAATTTGAGTGTTCTCTCTCTGTGTCTTTTGATTAGTTCAGATAGGGTTTGTCAATCTTGTGGATTTTCTCAAAGAACCAGCTCTTTGTTTCATTGATTCTTTGGTTTGTTTTCTGTTTCTAGTGAGTGATGTTAGACCTGATAACAATATTTCACGTATACAGCCAGGGATAGAAACAAGTCGCAGAGGAAAAATAGGGACATGATACAATCAAAGCTATGCATGCAGCTGGGTGGTGGTGGTGCATGCCTTTAGTCCCTGCACTCAGGAGGCAGAGGCAGGAGAAACTCTGTGAGTTCAAGGTCAGCCTGGTCTACAAGAGCTAGTTCCACGATGGGCTCCAAAGCTATAGTGAAACCCTGTCTCGAAAAACAAAAACAAAAACAAACAAAAAAAATTGCTATGCATGCAGCTGAACTTGTTTAGGTAATTACACTAGTATTTACAAAACATGAAGTATTAATCTAATATTATCAATAAAAGCCAGGAGTCAGATATCAGGATAAAAACCTGGAAGATCAGAGAATCAGGAGCAGCAGCCAGTTGCTTTCTTCCTCTCTCGCTCCTCAGTCTGAAAGTGGACTGAGATCCTCTCTCCATCTCACCTTACTGCTTTCTGTCTCTACCTCCTGAGTGCTAGGATTAAATGTGTGAGCCACTACCATCCAGCTGGTTAACTAGTGACTAGCTCTGCCATCTGATCCCCAGGCAAGCTTTATTTGTTAGAGCACAAACAAGATATCACACAACAAGAACACAGTAAGATTGTTTTTCCTTTTTTTCATTTTTCTTTTCTTATTGAAATTATAATATAATCACATCATTTCTCTCTTCCTTTTCTTCCTTCCAAACCCTCCCATACAAGTCTCTACTTGCTTGCACTTTTTCATTAACTTCTGTTACACACACACACACCACATCACCTGTTACACACACACACATATCACCTGTTACACACACATATCACCTGTTACACACACACACACACACACACACACACACACACACACACACATCTGTATTCCTAAATACTACCTGCTCAGTCTGAATAATATGACTTAATATGTATGTTTTCAGGGCTGATCACTTGGCTATTGGATAACTAATTGCTGTGCTCTTCCCTGGACAAGTCTATTTCTCTATTTCTCCCCCTTTCAGCATTCCTTAGTTGAAAACCTTCCTTCCTTCCTTCCTTCCTTCCTTCCTTCCTTCCTTCCTTCCTTCCTTCCTTCCTTCCTTCCTTCCTTCCTCCTTCCCTCCCTCCCTCCCTCCCTCCCTCCCTCCCTCCCTCCCTCCCTCCCTCCTTCCTTCCTTCCTTCCTTCCTTCCTTCCTTCCTTCCTTCCTTTTTCTGAGACAGGGTTTCTCTTTGTAACCCTTGTTGTCTTGGAACTCACTTTGTAGATCTGGCTGCCTTCAGACTCACAGAGGTTCTCCTGCCCCTGCCTCTCAAATGCTGAGCTTAACAGCCTGTGCCACAATCCTGACTGCTTTTGGCTTTTTGCACAGAGTTGAGGCCTTTACGTCTTACCCCAGTCCACTCCGGCTGTTTTCCTTGTTCAATTAGTGATGTCTTCCTTGCTCATCACCCCAGGAAAATCTGTTGTCATCTTTGTTCATTTCAAGTTTAGGCAGTCATGTTGGTGAGACTTTATGGGTGTAGTTTCTGGCATTCTTAGGAGACACAATTTTACCTTAAATTACCTGATCCTCTGGCTCTAAAATCTTCCGGCCTCATCTTCTACAATGTTCCCTGAGCATTAGGTGCATGAGTCATGTAGATGTATCCATTGGGAGTTGGCTCCACAACTCTGCATTTTGATTGGTTGTGGCTTGCTGTAATGGTCTCCATCTGTTGCAAAGAGAAGTTTCCTTCACGGAGGGCGAGAACTACACTTCTCTGTGGGCATAAGGACAAATGTTTAGGATGTAGTTAGGGATCATGCTGATATAGTGAAGCAGTGGTTGTGTGTTCTCTAAGATTCATGACTTCATTAGCCCTAAGTAACTGACTAGTTTTCTAGTACCAGGCATGGTTTCTTTCTTGGTGAAGTGGCTTTAAATCTAATTAGGAAGCTGTAGTTGACTGGTAAAGTGTATGTGTTGTTACAGCACCCTTAGGGCTATTGTGATATCCTGGTGGTTGTTGTGGTTTACAGGTATCATAACTGGGTAGGGCTGTTGGTTTCTTCTGTGCTTTGGAAGCTTATGTGGTACTTTGTGGAACCATGAAAATTAGTCCTCAGAGGCATTCAGATCAGTGCCAGCTCAGGAGCCTCTGGACCGTGTTTCTGAAGTGCATGGTGTCTTTAGAAATAGCGACTTCCATTTTACCTCTGGGGAGCAACCAAGGGCAACAGCAATAGGCTGTATGTTTGGAGAATTTTTCAGACAACCCTGACCAATAGCTTAAAATAGGGCTTCTCGTTCATGCCTGGTATTGGGGTTTTTCTTAGGTGGTCTTTGGTGTAGCATTGTTATTCGGATGATTTGTACTATATATGTATATTTATATACACAATTAGGTGTAGTGTAGATTTTTTTTATATTTAATTGTATGATTCCTTATGACTTTTCAGACATCCTTACTATTCTTTCACCCTCCTCCTTTTATTTATCTCCCTTCCACCTCCCCTAAGAGCCCACCTTCTCCATTTCTCTAATCAGATTGCTTGCACCCTACTATTTCCCTTCTTATTGCTCTCCACCCCCTATCCTTGTAATGATCCCTTTCTACTTTGATGATTTTTGCAGATACACCAGGATATGTATTCACATCTGAAGACTTATAGCTACGAGTCTCAGATGAGTGAGTATATGTGACGTTTGTCTTTCTGGGTCTAGGCTATTTCTCTTACTGTGATCTTCTTTAATTCCATCTATTTACCTGTTTTCATTTTTCTTTACAGCTGAATAGTATTCCATAATATATATGCACTACATATTCAATATTAATTTTGCCAGTGGAGGACACTTAGACGGTTTTCATTTCCTAGATCTTGTGACTAGAGTAGCAATGAAAATGGCTGAGCAAGTATCTCTGGAGTGGAATACTGAGTTCTTTGGGCATATGCCAAGGGGTGGTACAACTGGGCCATATGGTAGATTTATTTTTAACTTTTTGAGAATTCTCTGCACTGATTTCCAGAGTTGCCACACCAGTATGCAATCCCAACAACAATGAATGGGCCTTCCTTTTTCTACACATCTCCTCCAGCATTTGTTGTTCATTGTTCTGTTGATCTTTGCTATTTTGACTGGGGTAGGATGAAATCTTAAAGTTGTTTTGATATGCAATTCCCTAATTGTTAGGTATAATGAACAGTTTTTTTTTAAGCCATCTTTTTCTTATCTTGAGGACTCTCTGTTCTCAAAAACAGTGAATGGGTTCCAAGACTAATTTTTTGAACAAGTCATATTGTGTGTGTGTTTCACTTTGTTTTCTGAGTTCTTTATATATTCATATTATATATAGTTATATATTATATTATATATTATTACTATATTATATAAATATAATCTATTAATTCCCTGTCAGATGTATAGCTGGTGAAGATTTTCTTTCTTTCTCTTCACTCAGTTGGTTACTTCTTTAGCTGTGCAGAAGCATTTTAGTTTTATGAACCCCACTTGGGTAATGGGACTCCTATCCAGAAAGTCTTTTTCTACAACTGTATCCTGAAGAGTATCGCCTATGTTTTCTTCTAGAAGTTTCAGGTTTCATTCATTTCACTGAATCTTTAAATAGCTTTTGATAAAAGATCATTTCCATAACACTAGTTCTATCAATCCACGAGCAGGGGTGTTTGAAATTCTGGTAGAATTTTGCTGTGACTCCATCTGGGTCTGACTGTTTTTAGTTGGAGGCTTTTTATCACTACTTCATCCCTCATTTGTTGGAGATCTGTTTGGGTTGTTGACTTTTTCTTGGTTTAATTTTGATGATTTGCCTGAACCTAAAAATTCATACATTTCTTTAAAGTTTTCTAGCTTAATGTAGTATATAAAAATAATATTTACTTGTTATAATTCTAAATTGCTTTGGTATTTGTTATAAAGTTTTCTGTTCATTACTGATTCTGTTAATTTGGGTCTTTTCTTTTGGCTAGTTGGGCCAAGGGTCTTTCTACCTTTTGATCAGACAATTGACAGCATAGATATTTAAAGTTCTTATCAAAATGCTTGTGTTAATTGTGGTCATAGCATTGTTTATCTTTTTTTCGCTCATGTTCTCTGTGGCATGTTGTGTTTTAATAATCAGGGATTCATATTTCCTTCCAGTCTCTGTACTGGTGCTCATTACTCTTTTTGCCTGAAGTAATGTTGCTGTCTTTTCTCTTTTGTTTTTCTTTTTTCCCTTTTATTGAAAATAGATTATTTTCTCATACAATATATCCTGATTATAATTTACCCTCTCTCTAATCTTCCTGGTTCCTCCCACTTCTCTTCCCCACCCCTCCTGATCTTCCTTTCTGTCTCTCATTAGAAAAGAACAGGCTTCTAAGAGATAACAACCAAACTTGAAAAAATAAAATATAATAAGATGAAGCAAAAACCATCATATCAAAGTTGGATATGACAACCCAATAGGAGGAAAGGGTCCTAAGAACAGGCACAAGTCAGGGACCCACTAGTTTTCACAGTCAGGAGTCCCACAAAAACACTAAGTTAAGAGCTATATTATATACATAGAGGATCTGGTGCAGACCCATGTAGGTCTTGCTGTTCTAGTATCTGTGAGTTCATATGCACCTTGCTTAGTTGGTTCAGAGAGCCTTGTTCTCCTGGTGTCCTTCATCCCCTCTGGCTCTTACAATCTTTCTACCTCCTCTTCTGCAGGATTTCTTAAACTCTGTGAGGGAAGGATTTGATGGAGACCTTCATTTTAGATTCCCTCTCTGCATAATGTCTGGTGTCTGCATCTGTTCCTATTTGCTACAGGAGGAAGCCTCCCTGAAGATGACTGGATAAGGCACTGATCTATGAGTATAGCAGAATATCATTAGGAATCATTTTGTTGCTGTTTTCATTTTTATTTTATTTTATTGTTTTTGATCAGTAGTGTTTAGTTTTACCATGCATCTCTGGGCTATCTAGTCTCTGCTACATGGTTAACCAAGCAGTGTCAGATGCGGATTTCTTCTTATGGAGTGGGCCTTAGATCAAATCAGACTTCAGTTGGCTATCCCCACCGTTGACCTAGCATATTTTTCAGGCATAAGAGATTGTAGGTCAAAGGTTTTGTGGCTGAGTTGGTGTCCACATTTCTCTTTTCCTAGCCTGCAGGGTATCTTCCTGCACCGAGGAGACTAGAATATAGGGGTGAAGGCTCCATGTAGGCACCAGCTTGACTTCTCCATGCTCATGAGTTGTGTGAGTGTTGTCTGTGGCAATGGGCCCCTTGGTCAGATTTCAGAGAGCAAGCTTCTGTCTTAGCATAATCTTCAGTAGTATGGGGATTTCCATGGGATTTTCTTGGCCAGCAACTCAATTTTATGTACCCTATTCCCATCACTGGAAGTCTAGCCTGGCTACAGGAGATGGCCAGCTGAGTCTCTGTATCCCCCATTAGTAGGTGTTATCATTAGGACTACCTTCATAGAGTCTAGGAAGTTTCCACTGTATTAGAATTCTACACCACCACAAATGTCAACTCCAATTCCAGCTGTCTCTCCCCACATTCTCTTACTATTCCATGTCCCCCCTACCTGGACCCTTCCCATCCCTACCTTCCCCAAGTCTATACATAACATTTATTCTATTTCCCTTTCCCAAGGAGATCCCTGTGTCCCTTCTAAATCTCTTCTCTTTGCTTAACTTTTCTGGGCTTAGAGATTGTAGCTTGGTTTTCATTTACTTAATGGCTAATTATCCCCTCTTAGGTAAATACATACCCTATTTATCTTTCTGAATCTGAGCTACCTCAGTCAGGAAAAATTTTTTTCTAGTTTCATCCATTTACCTGCAAATTTCATGATGTAATTTTTTTAAACAGCTGAGTAATACTCCATTGTGTAAGTGTACCACATTTTCTTTATTCGTTCTTCAGTTGAGGGACATCTAGGTTGTTTCTAGTTTCTGACTATTATGAATAAATCTACAATGAGCATGGTTAAGCAAGTGTCTTTGTGGTATGGCAGAACATTCTTTGGGTATATACCCAAGAGTGGTATAGCTGTGTGTTGAAGGAGATTGGTTCTCAACTTTATGAGAAACTGCCATATTGATTTCCATAGTGGTTGTATAATGGTCTCCTTGCTCCACATCTTTACCAGCATGAGCTGTCACTTGTGTTATTAATCTTAGCCATTCTGACAAGTGTAAAATGGAATATCAAAGTAGTTGGGATTTGTGTTTCCCTGATGGCTAAGGATGTTGATTATTTCTTTAAGTGTTTCTCAGTCATTTGAGATCCCTCTGTTGAGAATTCTGTTTAAATCTGTTCCCTGTTTTTAAATTGTTTTGTTTTTTTAATATCTAGTTTCTTGAATTCTTTATATATTTTGGATATTAGTCCTCTATCAGAAGTGGTATTGGTGAAAATATTTTCATATTCTGAAGGTTGCCGCCTAGTCAGATTGATGGTGTTGTTTGTCTAATAGAAGAGTCTTAGTTTCACAAGGTCCCCTGCTGTTGTGATATATGTTATTGTGTTGATTGTGTTGTCTTTTGTGTTCTGGACTGGAGAAAGAGGTTTGATTCTGGGAATTGCTAAGAAAGGTATTTTGACTTTAAAATACAGGCCTAAGGATTTGATGCTTTGAAAAAGAGGTTCTGCTTTTGTCTCCACAGAGGATGAGAACCTGTGGATTCATTGCAAATTTATGTGGTTTGAATCACTGAGACTCCCTGAAATGTTGATGTAAAATACTCCCAAGAATGCAGCACCCCCGCTCAGCAGGAAGTAGCCGGACAGGTTGATGACGATGCCCAAACTCCCTAAAAGATGTTAAATTGTGGTGTTAAAGTGGGGCCCCTTCAATGGTTCCGGAGCAGGAGCAGTGAGTCTGCTTCCCTGAGTTCTGCTCCACTCCATGCAGCAGTTTGGATCCAGAGTGAGTGCAGCTGGGGCCAGAAGGCAGCTGGAGCAGAGCTTTGCCACCACAGCTACTGCTGCCAGAGTTGCTCTCTCACAGACTGTGCAGACGGCTGAGACTGTCACCCAGCAGGCTGAAAGAGTCAGCAATGCTTTGGACATATTCAATTGGGCGTATTGACCTTGAACCAACAAGTAGCTCTGGTTCAGGAGCAAGTGGACTATCTTTGGACTTTAACAGTTAATCATGTTATATGTGTTACTCATGACACTGTATTGCATGCTTCTGCTACTGTTATGGAGCTCAACCGTCATATGAGAGGGCTTTGGAATACTGCTTTTGTTAATTTACCACCCAGTTAGTGCATGCTAGATGGTTGCAGTGCTGGTCTGGCTCCTTGGCACTGTCAGTCCTGGGAATACTTACTTGGTTTAGTGCTATGTGTCTGGGTAGCCACGGACGGGCAATACTTTGGAGCAGGATGCCACCTAAGACAGGGAATATTAGAGGGCTTTTCCCCATGACAGGCAAGGTATTATAAAATAAAATGGGGGGAGTTGTTGTGATCCAGCTGCTCTCACTTCCCCTGACTGACAGAGGAACTTCCTTGTGGTCTGTAATTTACAAAATGTTTGTGTTCTTTCTGGCCGGTGGGTCTCCACAGAAGGAGTAGAGGTATAAAAGGTTGCTGGGCAAAATAAAGGTTGCTGTTCTTCCACCTGAAAAGAAGCCTCTGTGTCTCAACCCCGGCATCCCCCGCCAGTCTTGGCTATCCAGGCTGCACTGGCCTGCTTCTCTCTCCCTCTTTTACCCCTCTTCAGGTTTTCGAGACAGGGGTTCTCTTTGTAGTCCTAGATCTCCTGGAATTCACTCTGTAGATCAAGATGGTCTAGAATTTAGAGATCTGCCTGCTTCTGCCTCCATAAGCTGGGATTAAAGGCATGCAGCACCATACCCAACTGAGGTCCCATTTATTAATTGTTGATTGTAGTGCTTAAGGTGTTCTGTTAAGAAAGTTGTCTTCTGTATCAGTGCATTCAAGGCTATTTCCCCACTTTCTGTTTGTTTGTTTGTTTGTTTGTTTGTTTTTGTTTTTCAAGACAGGGTTTCTCTGTGGCTTTGGAGCCTGTCCTGGAACTAGCTCTGTAGACCAGGCTGGTCTCGAACTCACAGAGATCCGCCTGCCTCTGCCTCCCGAGTGCTGGGATTAAAGGCGTGCACCACCATTGACCGGCTTCCACGTTCTGTTTTATCAAGTTCAGTGTATCTACTTTCATGTTGATCCACTTGGACAGGTTTTTGATCCACTTGGACTTGAGTTTTGTGCAGAATAATAAATCTGAATCTATTTGCATTCTTCTACAAGTAGACATCCAATTTGATCAGCACCATTTGTTGAAGATATCTTTTTCCAGTGTATATTTCTGGCTTCTTTATACAAATTAGTTGTCCATAGATATGTAGATTTATGTCTAAGTCATCAATTCAATTTCATTGATTCACCTATCTGTTTTTGTGTCAATATCATGTAGTTTTTATTACTATAGCTCCGTAGTACAACTTGAAATTGTGAGCGGTGGGACCATTCTAGCAGTTCTTTTATTGTTCAGGATTGTATTAGCTATCCTGGATTTTTTGTTTTTTTCTGTGTGAAGTTGAGAATTATCCTTTCAAGGTCTATAAAGAATTGTGTTGGAATTCTGATGGAGATTGCATTGAATTTGTAGATTTTTTTTGATAGGATGGTGATTTTTACTGTGTTACTTCTACTAATACACGAAAAGGGGGTCTTTATTCTTCTTCAATTTATTTCTTCAAAGATTTGAAGTTTATTGTGACATTTCAAATATATTTTAATAAATAAAACTGAATATCTGAAAGCAAAACAGTCCCACTGGTCAGCCTTACAGGCCAGATTATGGTAACACACAACTTTAATTCGAGTAGGCACCCTAGTTGCCATAGAAATTGGGTGGTGTTTGCCTTTAATCTCAGCGGTGCATGCCTTTGGTCCCAGCCCTAAACAGGAATATAAGATGGAGTGAGACAACTCTCAGATAATTGTCTCCTTCTGAGATTCCAGGAGGCAGGATCACCATTTCAGACTGAGGCTGAAATAAGAGCCAGTGGCTGGCTGTTTTGCTTTTAGGATCTTCAGCTTGTACCCCAATATCTGACTCTGAGTTTTTATTTGTCTCCCAATGTTTTGGGGTACAAATTCATGTGGATCTTGATTCCATGCCTGCTGGGACTGGCTCAAAAGGTTTGTGGCTGAAGGTCTTCCACCCTATCCACTTGGCTTGATTTCACCTACTAAGGTTTTTTTTTTTTTTTTTCCAAAACCCCACCATGTGAAGCTACCCCTTTGGTGGGCCCACCACATGGCAACTTGGCAATTTCTCCAGCTCATGCTCACATTTTCTCTGCTGCATGGTAACTTGCTCAGCTTCTGGTTTGTGTTCCTAGATAACAATTTACTGAAATCTCCTAACAGAGGTAAGTTCATTTTAATTAATAAATAAATCAGTAAATTTGAAATTATGTAATGGCAGACCACATCACCATCCAGGAATTTAATAACCTTTGCTTATATTATGGACAATATTCTGCAAGGCTTATATGGTTTTTCCTGATGCATCCATTTATTTGATATTGGGACTTAGCTTTGTTTTTCACATTATATCTTTTAAAAAATGGTTTGATAACAGAGCCAAAAATGAGGCACTTTTAGAAATAATGCAGTCTTTACAGACTAATAATGAAAAGCTATCTGACAGGATTTATAGCATCAAAAATCAAAAGTTGGCTGAAAAAATACCATTGAAAAGGATAACATTAATTTGACAGAAAAAAATCAATCCATGTCAAAGGGTGCTGAAAACTTATCTGAAAGGATCTGTTAAAAAGTTATGATAAATGAGCATATAGAATATCTCTCCAGGAAGGCACTCTGCATGTCATTCAAATAATATCTAAAGATGAGAAGTTATCATTAATGAAAAAATTTTATACCTTGGAATCATATTGAAGAATGAGGACTAGAGATTATGTGATTCAATGAAATTATTAGAAATATTTACAGGTCAAGAGATTCAAGCTTTACAAAAGACAGTGGTAAAAATATTGAAATGATTGAGGAAACTATCAGAACTGACGAGCAGGGAGATGGAGGTAAAAAGACAGGCTTTAGCCTTGAAAGTATATGTCAGAGTCAGAGATGATTTACCAAAGGTTCTAGCTACCCACCCTGTAATCTCCTGACAAAGCATCCAGAACTAAATACCCAAAATGATTCAAAGAATATAAATGGCAACCAATAGGTATGAATGATTTAAAGAAAATTAAGCAAGCAGTGGTATCTTATGGCTTGCATTTCCCATTTGTTAGGGGGATGGTGGAAATGTGGACTTCAAGCAATAAGGCTACCCCACACCACTGGCTAGATCTGATGGGCTACAGAGAAGGCCTGGGTTGGGGTGGCAGGGGGAGTCACTGACCTAGACTGTAGGAAAAGATGTGGAAAGTCTCTGCATTACATTTCCCATAATCAGTCAATTCTCAACAGGTTGAACAGACTATGCAAGCAGAATGAGTACGTATTTGTGAATGAGCTCAAAGCTTATTCTTAACTTGGTTACAGAGTACTTGAAAGTTTGATATGTCAGGCAAATTTCAAACAGCTTTTCTTAGAAAATGTGTCCTACCCACATCAAGCGAGTTCCCATTTGATTTATTTATGCCATGCTATGAAAGTGTTAACTGGGGGAAATTAGCGCTCCATCCGATTCTCCTTAATAAAAGAGTTTTTTTTAAAAAAAATTTTTATTGAGAAAAAGAAAAAAAAGTTTCCACCTCCTCCCAGCCTCCCATTTCCCTCCCCCTCCTCCCACCCTTCTCCCCCTCCCCCAACTCCTCTCCCCCTCCCTCTCCAGTTCAAGAGCAGTCAGGGTTCCCTGCCCTTGGAAAAAGTCCAAGGTCCTCCCCCCTCCGTCCATGTCTAGGTAGGTAAACATCTAAACTGGCTAGGCTCCCACAAAGCCAGAACATAAAGTAGGATCAAAACCCTGTGCCATTGTCCTTGGCTTCTCATCCGCCCTCATTGTTCGCCATATTCAGAGAGTCCGGTTTTATCCCATGCTTTTTCAGTCACAGTACAGCTGGCCTTGGTGAGCTCCCAATAGATCAGCCCCATCTCAGTGGGTGGGTGCACCCCTCGTGGTCCTGACTTCCTTGCTCATGTTCTCCCTCCTTCTGCTCCTCATTGGGACCTTGGGAGCTCAGTCCAGTGCTCCAGTGTGGGTCTCTGTCTCTATCTCCATCCATCACCAGATGAAGGTTCTATGATGATATGCAAGATATTCGTCAGTATTGCTATAGGATAGGGTCATTTCAGGTTCCCTATCCTCAGCTGCCCAAGGAACTAAGTGGGGACATCGCCTTGGGCTCCTGGGAGCCATTCTAGGTTCAAGTCTCTTGCCAAGCCTAAGGTGGCTCCCTTAACTAAGATTTGTGCTTCCTTGCTCCCCCATCCAACCTTCCTTTATCCCAATCATCCTGTTTCCCCAAGTTCCCCCATCCTCCCCTTCTCACTTTTCTCTCCCCATCTCCCCTTACACCCATTCCACTCCACCCCCAAGATCCCATTTTTTCCCCCGGCAATTTTGTCTACTTCCCATAGCCAGGATAACTATGTGGTTTTTTTTTGGGTTCACCTTCTTATTTAGCTTCTTTAGGATCACCAATTATAGACCCAATGACCTTTATTTATGGCTAGAAACCAATTATGAGTGAGTGCATCCCATGTTCATCCTTTTGGGTTTGGGTTACCTCACTCAGGATAGTGTTTTCTATTTCCATCCATTTGCATGCAAAATTCGAGAAGTCATTGTTTTTTTTTTTTTTTTTTTTTTACCGCAGCGTAGTACTCTAATGTGTATATATTCCACACTTTCTTCATCCATTCTTCCATTGAAGGATATCTAGGTTGTTTCTAGGTTCTGGCTATTACAAATAATACTACTATGAACATAGTTGAACAAATGCTTTTGTCATATGATAAATTAAATGCAATC
Organism: Microtus pennsylvanicus; assembly: GCF_037038515.1. Lineage (NCBI taxonomy): Eukaryota > Metazoa > Chordata > Mammalia > Rodentia > Cricetidae > Microtus > Microtus pennsylvanicus. The sequence goes on along the minus strand of NC_134579.1, from coordinate 82,190,094 downwards.
CCCATCAAGGTCCCATCAAAATTCTTCACAGACCTTGAGAGGACAATAATCAACTTTATATGGAAAAACAAAAAACCCAGGATAGCCAAAACAATCCTATACAATAAAGGATCTTCTGGAGGCATTACCATCCCTGACTTCAAACTCTATTACAGAGCTACAGTATTGAAAACAGCTTGGTATTGGCATAAAAACAGAGAAGTCGACCAATGGAATCGTATAGAAGACCCGGATTTTAACCCACAAACCTATGAACACCTCATTTTCGATAAAGGAGCTAAAAGTATACAATGGAAGAAAGAAAGTATCTTCAACAAATGGTGCTGGCATAACTGGATGTCAACCTGTAGAATAATGAAAATAGACCCATGTATATCACCATGCACAAAACTCAAGTCCAAATGGATCAAAGACCTCCATATCAGTCTGAACACACTGAACCTGATAGAAGAGAAAGTGGGAAGTACCCTACAGCAAATGGGCACAGGAGATCACTTCCTATGTATAACCCCAGCAGTACAGACATTAAGGGCAACATTGAATAAATGGGACCTACTAAAACTGAGAAGCTTCTGTAAAGCAAAGGACACTGTCACTAAGACACAAAGGCAACCTACTGACTGGGAGAAGATCTTCACCAACCCCGCAACAGACAAAGGTCTGATCTCCAAAATATATAGAGAACTCGAGAAACTAGACTTTAAAAGGCTAATTAACCCAATTAAAAAATGGGGCACTGAACTGAACAGAGAATTCTCAACAGAAGAAGTTCAAATGACCAAAAGACTCTTAAGGTCATGCTCAACCTCCTTAGCAATCAGGGAAATGCAAATCAAAACAACTTTGAGATACCATCTTACACCTGTCAGAATGGCTAAAATCAAAAACACCAATGATAGCCTTTGCTGGAGAGGTTGTGGAGAAAGGGGTACACTCATCCATTGCTGGTGGGAATGCAAACTTGTGCAACCACTCTGGAAAGCAGTGTGGCGGTTTCTCAGGAAATTCGGGATCAACCTACCCCTGGACCAAGCAATACCACTCTTGGGAATATACCCAAGAGATGCCCTATCATAAAAGAGGTTTTTAAAATTGAAAATAGGTTCTTCTCTCATACAATACACTCCAAGCACAGTTTCCCCTCTCTTCACTCTCCAGCTCTCCCCCACCTCCCTTCTCCTGCAGATAACCCTCCATTTCCTCTTCAGAAAAGAGAAGGTCTCCAAGAGATGACAACCAAATGGGACAAAACAAGATACTGTAAAAAAAAAAAAAGCAGACTTCATATTTAGGCTCAGCAAGGTAACACAATAGAAGGAAAAGACTACCAAAAGCAGGCAAAAGAGTCAAAGATACACCTGCTCTTATTGTAAGGAGTTCCCCCAAACACCAAGCTAATAACCATAACACACAGAGGGCTTGGTGCAGCTCCGTGTGGCCCCCATGCTTCCAGTTTCAGTCTCTGTGAGACAGTATGAAACCCTGCCCAGTTGGTTTTGTTGGGCTGTGTTCTCCTGGTGTCTTTCACTCCCTATGACTCTTACAATCTTTCTTCCCTCTATAGGGGGCCCTGATCTCCAAGGGGAAAGCTTTAATGGAGATGAAGACCTCAACTTTAGATTCTCTCTCCACATAATGTCTGTTTGTGGGTCTCTGAACTTGCGTGCCCATTGTTGCCACAGAAAGTTGCTTTGATGATGACCGGATATGGCAAAAATCTTAGTATAGCAGAGTATCTTTGGGAATAATTTCATTGATTTGTTTTTTAACAGTTGTATTTGGCTCTACCCTAGGTACCTGGGCTATACAGTCTTCAGTTCCTGGCCATACAGGCAGCGTAGAGCGCTGGTTCCTTCTCATGATGTGGGTTTCAAGTTAAATCAAACATTGGTTGGCTACTCCTGCAAGTTCTGGTCCACCCTTGCTCCAGCACGTTTTGGAGATAGAAGAGATTGTAGATCGAGGGTTTTGTGGCTGCATTGGTACACAGGTTTCTCTTTTCAAAGCCTGCAGAGTACCCTCATGCCAAAAGAGTCTAAAACATAGGGGTGAAGGCCCCATGCAGGCATCAGCTCAACCTCTGTACATTCAATGAGCTGTGTGGATGTTGTCCTTGTTCCCTAGGTAGTGGGGTCCCTCTCTCAGTTTTCAGAGAGTGACCTTCTGTCTTAGCATCAGTCTGGGTTGTTTAGGGATCTCCGGGACCTCATCGGCCAACAACTCAACTGAATTCATTCCAGTCCTGGCCCTGGCAGCCTTGCTTGGCTACACAAATGGCCGGTTCCGATTCTGTATCCTCCATTGCTATGAGTCTTCAGTGATGTCACTTTCATAGATTACAGGAAGCTTTCATTGCACTAGGTTTCCACACACTTCAGTGCTCCTCAAATCCAGCTGGCTCTTCCTGAACTCTCTCCCCACACTCCCACCCGATTCCTCCCACTCCCAGTCAGCCTGCAGAATCTGTTCTATTTCCCCCTCTCAGGGAGGTCCATTGGTACCTCCTAGAGCCCCTCTCTTTACCTAACCTCGTGGATCTACAGATTGTAGCTTAACAGTCATTAACTTATCAGACAATATCCGCTTAAAGTTAATAGATGCCATATTTATCTTTCTGGGTCTGGGTTATTACACTCAGGATGATTTTTCTAGTTCCATCCATTTGCCTGCCAGGTTCATGACTTGGTGTTTCTCTCTGGCTACTTTCAAGATACTGTCTTTGTTCTGTACCTTTGTGTTTCCGTTATAATATGCCCAGGAGGTTCTTCTGCTCCTGTTTGTGTGGTGTCTGCAAGTCCCTGGATCTGGATTGGCATCCCTTTTCCCAACTCAGGGAAACTTTCTGTTATGATTATTTAAAAAATCATTTCTATGCCTTTAGAATAGTGTTTTCCTGTGCCCAGAGTTCACAGGTCCAGTCTCTTAGTAATGACATAAGAATTCTGGAATTATACCTTTTTAGTATTTTAACTTTGTCCTTGTTATGCTGTTCCAATTACTTCGTTTTTGTCTTCAGGCACAGATACTCTGTCTTCTCCTTGATCCCTTCGATTGGTGAGACTTTCTACAGAACATTTTATTTGACTTCATTTTTTTTTTTTTTGGCATTTCAAGTGAGCTCTTCTCTAGTATTTTCATCATTTATTAAATTCCTCTTTCACATCCTGCACAGCTTCCTTATTTCACTCAGCGGTTTGTATTTCTTGATGAGTTTTTTTCTTCTTTGGTGGCTTTGGATATTTATTTTTTCTTTTGTACAGACAGGGTTGGTTTGTCTTACACTTACAGATCACAGTCCATCCCTGAGGCAGGCCAGGCAGTGACCTGAACACACAAAGGAAGCAGAGGTGACAGAGGAATGCTGTATAGAGATTTGTACTCCCTGGCTTACATCTTTGAACATTCTTATAATTATTCTTTTGAGTTCTCTGTCTGGGATTTCATCTCATTTGCAGATTTTTTTTGATGAGTTATGTTGCCTTGGTTTTCTCTGTCTTCTATTTTATAGCTTTGGGCTTTACACACTTGTGTTGTTTGGTTGCTTGTGGATTTTAAAAAGAGTCTATATTCTTTTATTTGAAAGATTTATAATATTTATGTGGGGACAGTAAAGTTGAGGTGTGCAGTTCACAGAATAAGTCCTTAGTCCAGGAGTTCAAGGTGCCTGGTATAAACTCTACCTTTTCCCCTGAGAAGAGCGTTAGTTATAGTTGCTGGATATTCTTGCTATGCAGGTTTTGTAGCAGTCAATTAATAGCAGTGGCCCCTTTGACTTCAATTACTGTTTGAGGAAACAACCAAGGACAGTATGAGATTTACTCAGATTTTAGTTAATAAGATAAAAATTTAAATTAAGTGAGAATAAGGATAAGTATGAGAGTAACTTTGAAAAGTTAAAGAAGTAAGATAGTTTTGGGGGGGAGTTGAGATTTTAGAAATGGTTAAAGCTATGGAAAGTTATATTTAGGAAGTGAAAAGAGGATGGGACAGGATGTCAGAAAGAAGGAAAATGTAGGAACCCTAGGAGAGGTATGTGGGTGAAAGGCACGGTAAAAAATGCATTAGACTAGAGTGGGTGGAAAAACACTCACCGCCAACACTCAAAGCTAATTGAGCAATATACAAACAAAGCTCAAGTGGAGATTAAATAATGGAAAACGTCCCATGAAAACTCTCAAACTTCTCAGGCTATTTCCGAGGTTGTTGCCTCCCCACAACCGTATAGTAAAGCATCCTTGATGGATACAACACATGCATTGAACATAGAGAAGTTGAGCTGGTGCCCACCTAGAGCCTTCACCTCTACTGACCAGTGTTCATGGTACTGGAAGGCACTCTGTATTCTACAGGAGGAAAAAGATAAATATGAACCCAGTTACAAACCCTGAGATCTACAACAGTGACCTGCCTGCATGACACACTGCTGTAATAGTGGCACAAATGCTATGGGAGTAACTAACCAGTCTCTGACTGGATTTAAGGCTCAATCCATGAAACGGAACCCAAATCTGACATTGCTTGGATGGCTAAGGACCCACAGAGAAACTTCCTATTACAGTAGATGGGAACTAAATCAGACACACAACTGGAAGTGTGCAGAGAGCAAGAGATTTTGGAAAACTCAATCATAAATGGGAAGTTGTCATCCAACCCTTCTTCTCAGGGCTCAGGGAGCTATGCGGAAGAGGAGGCAGAAAGATGGTCAGAATCAGAGGAAATGGACGACTCTGCTGAACTAGTGTCTTCTAGACACAACAGGATGGATGCACATATAAACTCACCAATACTGGCAGCGTGCACAGGGCCTGTGGATGCTTAAGTCAGATGGAGTCCTGGCACCTAGCAGGTGGAAGTGTCTCCTAACCAAGAAGCTATCTGCAGCTGACATTTGCAAAGGAAAAATTAATTCTCTCCAATGGAGTCTCACTGGGTGTATTAGCCTACTTAAGGCTAGGCCCTAAGCTCTCCAGGAGATGGCCAACACAAAGCAAACTCAATTGTATTTTTGCAGACCTTTGGTCTCATTGCTTTGTTTGGACATATTTTGGTTTTTTCGGTCTTAATGGCCGTTTGCTTGTAACTATAATTTTCAATTGTGTGTTTTTGTTGATTTTGAAGGCTATGTATGTATGTGTGTTTGTTGTGTTTTTTTTTCTTTTGATTATGGTTTGTTTGTTTTGTTATTGCTTGCCTGCTTGGGAGAGAAAGAGAGGGAGAGAGAGAGAGAGAGAGAGAGAGAGAGAGAGAGAGAGAGAGAGAGAGAGATTTGTGAGGAGTTGGGGGAGAGGAAACTGTGATCAGAATATGTTGTATAAAAATGTTTTCAATATACTGGGAGAGCCTGCATGGGATCAAACTAGGCCCTCTGAATGTGGGTGACAGTTGTGTGGCTTAGGCAATCTGTGAGGCCACTGGCAGTGGGACCAGAATTTGAACTGTTTTTTTGGAGTTCATTCTTTTTTGGAAGGGTACTTTGCTCAGCCTAAATATAGGGGGGAGGGTCTTGGTCCTGCCTCAAAGTGATGCTTTAGACTTTGTTGGCTCCACATGGGAGGCCTTACCCTCTCTGAGAAGTGGATGGGGGGTGGGGTGAGGGGAAGGTAGGGGGAGCAGGAGGAGGGGAGGGAGCTGAGATTGGTATGTAAAATGAGAAAAGATTGTTTTAAAAAATAAACAAGTGAAATAAATGAAAAGATGAAGCTTAAAAAATGTTTTCAATAAAAAAATAAATAAGAAAACTTGAAGTAAACTATTAACACAGATGTGCTAAGTTGAAAGATAAAGATCTGAGATTCCTCTGGCTTTAGGAGCCTTCCTCTCGTGCCCTGTGCAGTAGGCACGATCAGGAACCAGTGGTCTCTGCAGCTGTCCAGTGGGGTTCTGGTATACCAGGGAGAGAAACTTTCAAGTCTTTCCTGGTATTTCCTTTAGACCTCTATACTCCACTTTCACCATCTCTGGTCCTGTGGATGAGACACACATAACCAACAACACTTCCCTTGCTGCTTCTACTTCTCTGCTCCAGGCAGCCTGATTTGGGTTGGGGTGGCTTAGCTTCAATGGGACTTCACAGTGGGCTCTAATTCTCAGCCCCGTCTCTTTTCTGCAGAGACCTACCCTGGCTTAATAAGTTCATCTATACACCCTGTCTCTTGCAGTCTTAGGCACTTACTGCATACTGTTTTGACTATTTTCTTCCACTGAGTTCCAATGATGAGGTTTCTTGTCTGCCATCTTATCCAGAAGTCTGCATCTTACATTTTGAGACAGGGCCTTTTCCTGAACCTGGATTGACTGACCAGTTATCCTCAAGGACCCTCTCTGTGCCTACCTCTCCAGCTCTGGGATTAACAGGTCAGAATCTCTGTGCACAGTTTTTCATGCAGATGCTGAAGGTCCAAACCCAGCTCCTCATGGTAGGGCAACAAGCAACTCCTTGGACCCATTCCTCCTTTCTCCATGAAGGAGCATCAGTAGGCAAGAGCCTGAGGGCTCTCCCAACTGCTCTGAGGGAAAAGGCTAATGGCCGTTGTGCTGGGCGGGGGGGACACAATTTCCATAACAGGCACAGATAACCAGGATATCCATGTTACTGAGGAGTACAGAAAAAGACTCTATCTATCTATCTATCTATCTATCTATCTATCTATCTATCTATCTATCTATAACCTGGTTATCTATCTATCTATCTATCTATCTATCTATCTATCTATCTATCTATCATCTATAACCACAAAGAGGGAAACAGACATGTGATAGGGTTACAAGTCCAGAAGTGGTGGGCTAAGAGAATCTAGAGATGCCTGCTGGGGAGTTTTAGAATAGAGTTTCATAGTTGCCTCACATTGGTCCAACCCTGCTGGATCGTCATTGTCACACACTCTATGAAGTGAAGCAATAAGGGACCCAGAATTGATGAAGGAGGCTTTCTGTAGCACAGTCAAGTTGGTAAGAGGGTTGACAGATGACCACTGCCACCACTGCAACTCTCGGGAACCAGAGAAACATGTCCTACCTTGGTTAGAGACATAGATGGGTCGATCATGCCATCACCAAGGGAGGGAATTCACATACTAACTGCTGCCCATCATTGCATGACTGAGGAGGTTCCTTGGTGCTTTGGCTTATAGGATGTGCTACAACAACCAGAGAAAGACCTCTAAGGAAAGTATGCAGGGGAGGTGCGTGGGAGAAAACATGCAAGGACTGCCAGCAATTCCTTGGGATGTATTAGCAATCACACATGTGTACCACGTGGTTTGAAGAATGATCTACTATAGCCACACCCCTTTATGTGTATGGGTTGTTGTGCTTTCATGTATGTCCTTACAGCATTTGCATGCCTGGAACCCTCAGAGGTCATCAAATCCCTAGGAACTGGAGTTACAGACAGTTGTGAGAGGTCATGTGGGTACTGGGAGTTGAACCCAGGTCCTCTGCAAAGCAGTCAGTACTCTTAACTACTGAACCATCATCCATCCATCCCCATGCTTTCAGTTTTGAATAGGTTTATTAAGCATAAAGCAAACCAAAGTAAAAGAATAAATAGCAAGCGATGTGTAGATAGATACCAGAACATCATCAAATTAACTGTTCAAATAATCAAACAGAAACCAATGAGAGATCCCTTTAAGGCGGTCAGCTGGAGTTCCCAACACAGGGAGCCCTGGGAAGAGCAGTGCTCCCAAGTGAGGCTTCCTAGTAGAACAAATAACACTGAAAAGATAACACCACTGAGTCAGGAACTCACAAACACCCAGCAGAAACTGAGTGAGGAAGTTCCATCAAGGTAGCCTGCTGGAGCTCCCCACTCAGCCACCAAAAGGGTAAGGTGTCCCTCAGGCAAGGCTTTCAAGAAAACAAACAAAAAACCCCAAATAACAACAGCTAGAAAATGACTTATCAAATTTTGTTGCTTACAAAAGCCATTAGAAACTGACTGGGGAAGTTGAGGCAGACAGCTAGAACTTCTAATTGAGTTGTCTCTCCAATGCTGTGAAGGGTCTAGAAATAGGAATATAGAAAGAAAAAGTTGTAAGCCCAAACACATACTGGAAAAAAAATAAAGCTGGCAGCCACTGTTAATCTTTAACAACCACTTTCTTCCTCAAGAGCAGACATCCTGGCAGCCACTGCATACAGAGGCAAACTTTTAACAATTGTCTCTGCCTTCCAGCTTCCCAGATAGGCAGGTACAATGGACAAAGATTAGCGTCTAACTATTGCCTCTCAGGGTCCTTCTGTTTGTATTCCCTTAATTTTCAGCTGTCCTCCTACATGACTCTACCCTCTGCCTTGCATTCTTTCAGGGGCAGTGAAGTGGCTGCATCAGTTTCAGGCTTTTGCAAACATCCTAAGTTAATATCCTATAACCAAAAGTTGTAAAACTTAAAGTGTAATGTGACTTTAAGCCTGACCTCAAGGTTGTAAAAGTTTTTGGACCCACACTTGGTGTTTGATTTACTCTAAGAAGAGGCCTCAAAACCAGTCCCCATTGCCACAATTTCATGAGCCTGATCTCTGGCTGTGGTCTCAGCTATAACTGATAAGTTTTTTTTTGTGCCCCATGGTGATTTTTTTCTTTTCTTTTTCTGGAATAAAGCTTGCTTCTGGCTTAACAGACTTTGGTGGTCTGTTCCCCATCTTCCCCATCATTCTGTGACCCTGGACCCAACAACTGAACTTCCCACTGGTGAACTTCTTGCTTCTCCATTCCACTTTCACACCATGGGATAAACAGAGTAACACCTATGGCTAATGGTCACCCTCTAGCTGATCTCAAGGAAGCAATGTGTTTATTCTTCAATTGTCTTATTTATCTCTTTCCTTTCTGACACAAACTTGGGTGGAGGCTGCCACAGCCTAAACAAGGATCTTTTAAGGATGCTTTGAGGCAAATATGCTGTGGTCTGAAGTGGTATTACAGGGAATAGGAATGGCCCCACAGACTCATGTGTTTGAATACTAGGTCCATAGTGAGCGGCATGATTAGGAGGTGTGGTTTAATTGGAGGAAGTATAGTACTAGGGGTGTGCTTCAAGCCAGTTCTCTTCTGTCTACCTGAGGATAACAGATGTAGAGCTTTCAGCTCCTTCTCCAGCACCATGTCTGCCTGCACACAGCCATGCTTCCCACCATGACAATAATGGACTAACCCTCTGAAACTGTAAGCCAGCCCCAATTAAATGTTTTCCTTTACAAGAGTTGCCAGGGGCATGGTGTCTCTTCACAGCAGTAGAAACCCTAACTAAGACAGCAGGAAACCTTAATTCCAGAACCACCATCTCTGTGAACTCAGACAACACGTGACCATTTATTGATATAATGTATATTATAATGATATGGTTATATAAACCCTCTGAGCTCAACAAAGAAGATGAGGGAGATGAATGGAACATACCGAGCCTGTCAGTGTATCCCATACAACTTTAATGTGGTCAAACACAATGGCAGGACCACAACTATGCCAGTAGGAGTTTGGAGACATCAAAGGAAGGTCATCAGTGGTCTAGCACCATAGTGACTCACAAAGGAGACTGATATGTTTCGGAAATAATACTAAGATTTCCACACCCACAGACAGGGAAAAGGAACTGGGAAAAGCACAAGAAAAAGCCCACTGTCCAACAGGGATGTTTAGGCTGTGGAAGCTGCAGAGAGGGGTTGTGGCCATCACTTGCTGGGACAGGTAGTTGAGGATTTTTTGCAGATCCATAATTTCATTTCATCACATTTGGCATCATTCCAGCCGTCATTTCTGAATTCCACACAGTCTTGTCCCCCAAAGTTGTTGGGCTGTCCTTTATTCCAGTACCTCGCAAATCTGAAAAGAGCATTCACAGTTACACAAGACAGACACACGAAAACCCAACAACATTCCTATACATAAGCAACAACATATAACCAGGTGATGCTGGAGCACGCCTTTGATCCCAGTGCTCAGGAATCACAGGCAGGTGGATTTCTGTGAGTTTGAGGCCAGTCTGGTCTACAGAGTGAGTTCCAGGACTGGCTCCCTAGCTACTGAAAAACCCTGTCTCAAAAAAACAGAAGGAGAAGAAGAAGAAGAAGAAGAAGAAGAAGAAGAAGAAGAAGAAGGAGAAGGAGAAGGAGAAGGAGAAGGAGAAGGAGAAGGAGAAGGAGAAGGAGAAGGAGAAGGAGAAGGAGAAGGAGAAGGAGAAGGAGAAGAAGAGGAGGAGGAGGAGGAATAATAATAATAATAATAATAATAAGAAGAAGAAGAAGAAGAAGAAGAGAAAAAGTATGACAACATATATAGGAAGATATATGTTTCCCTGAAAAAGACATCAGGGAAACAATCCCATTCACAGTAGTCTAAAAATGCCTTGAAATAAGCCTCACCAAGGAAATTAAAGACTTTCTACAATGAAAACCTTAAAAATCCAGAAGAAATCAAAGAAGACCTCAAATACTGAAGAGACCACCCACGATTAGATCATTATGAAAAATACCAAAAGCAGCCTGAAGATTTAGTGTAAATCCCACCAAAATAATGCGGGCCAGTCACAGCCCCTCCCCTCCTACTGTTCAGGGTATTCCCTTCCCCGGGACTACCTGTCTGACAGAGGTGAACCATCCAGCCAATACCATGCACCTTCCTTGTTCAGGTCTGACAACCCCATCCAGGTGTAGCCATTTTTCTTGGAAGCTTGCTGCAGGAAGTACTGGAGGGGGAGAGAAAGAGTCAGGCAGCAGCATCCCCCTATTTTCCAGCTTGTTCCTCTTCCCATAAAGCCTCATGTTCATCAATGGATTACAAAACATTTGTATTTTTGGTAAATTGTTTAGTTTAGTTAGGGTTTCTTACAGACGTATTGGCACCTTCCCAGTGGCTACACCACTGAAGAAAGTGTCTCTCCATCTCTCAGGCACTGTTACCTGCCTATAGATCCTTAGGGAGGGGTGGGGCCTTGGCATCCTCCCACCATTACCCCTAGTAATTGCCTATCAACCCCCAGGGAGAGGTGGGCTGGATTCAGTATTTAAAAAACTTATTTGTGGGGTATGGGAGCTGGAAAGTGCGGCTTAGATGGAGGAGTAAGGCCACAGTGGTAGCGTCCTTGGAGGAGAGTCTTGTCCCTGGTCCCCCTTTTCTGTCTTTCTGCTCCTGTCTGCCACGAGGCAGGAGACTTTGTTCTGCTGTGCCTTCATATTGCCTTTCTGCCTTGCCACAACAATGGTTGCAGCTGACCAGGGACTGAAGCCTCTGAACTATGAGACATAATTCTCCCTCCTAAAGCTGTTCTCAGATATTTTGTCACGGCAATGGAAAAGCTAATGCGCTACCCCAATCTCTGGCAGCAGCAGGATCTGCTTGGAATCTTTTAACTTTTCATATTTCTAGTACATCAGGTCAGGAGCCCCCAAAAGTTCTCAGCAGTTTATTTATTTTTCTCTGACACAGGTCTCATGCTCTAAAACTCACGTCGCTGAGGATGGCATTAAACTCCTGACCCTCCTGCCTTCCCCTCCCAAGGGCTGGAATGACAAGTGTGCATTACCACCTGGCTTATGTGACGTTGAGGATTGAGTCCAGGGCTTCCTGTATATTAGGCAAGCTCTCTCCTACCAGTTGAACTTCTGAATCATTTGCATATCTGTGTCGTATGGGCAGATTTGCTTGGACTTATGCGGGTAGTGTGTACAGCTGGCTTGGTAACATTACATGGTTTTCCACCTTATGTGTTCTAAGTAGGTCCGCGTACGTTATCCTGGATCCAGATTGCATCAGTTTGTGACCATGAGTCATGCAAGTGGTGAGATCTTTTCAGGTCTTCAGTGAGTGGCACCTCATTGGTCACTTAAAACCAACCCTCGTAAGAATATGCACACCAAGGAAATTGTAAGCATAACCAATAAGGATTTAAAGAAGCCTGGCAGGCTGTTGTGCATTGGCCAGCACACTCGCAGAAGCCACTTTCATTTTAAATGCCCTGCCCCCAGCAATCATCACTGTTGAGAACTGGTGTATGCCTATGTGAAAGGTGCCGGGGAACACTTGTTCATACGCCTCTTTTCACTCTTTCCAAGTGGAGCAAGCAGCCCATTTTCTAGAAGCCACCATATAAACAAGTGCCTCTGTCCTCGTTTCCCGGTATGCAGAAGATGCCTCAGAACACTTAGCCAGTCACACCTGCTCCTCATGACTTTTGATGGTGACCAGCTGGGCTCCTACTTCCTGGCAGGCAGTGATGGAGTCATGCCAGCCCCGTTGTGACTTGGAGAAGAAGTAACAGTTTCCCTTGAAGAATGTCCAATCCCAAGGACAGCGGCGACAGAGGCTATCTGTTGGCGAAGGTAGATCAGGTTGGACCCATATTTGAATCTTTTTGTCCCTATGTTTGCCCAGCTTTAAGACCTCCAGAACAAGGATCCTCCCTTACCATAGTACCGGGTCAAGCCATTCCCCTCTCTCCGTTTCCCAAGCCTGTTCTCTACTCCAAGAGAATCCAGGAGCTCTGGACCCATCTTCTTCACAGATGTCAGAAGACTGGTTTAATTGAGTGCCTACTGTGTACATGGCTCCCATTGACCTCTGCATGCCTTCCTCATTTTTTATAATTATTCCCAATTCACAGATCAGGAAGGGGAAGCTCAGAGATGCCCAGAGGCTAAAATCAAGTGACCCCACACGAAGGCCTTCTCAGTCCCAGGACATTTTGTTTTTTTGCTCACTCACCAACTTCAGACTTCATCTGGCTCAGGTCCTGGAACATTTTCTCCTGCTTTTTCTGTTCCCACTGTATTTCCTCTGAGCTGGGGATCTTGGAAACTTGACAGAAAAAGATATTGTAATTATTGAACACTCACTGTGTGTCATGGGTCACACAGACACCATATTTGATATCCAGGGTGCTATTTTATCTCATTTAAAAATAAGAAATTCTAATACCCACAAACCTCTACTGCTTCTATTCCCTTCCTAAACTGAACTAGAAGTGGAGGGGCCCCAAGAAGCCCTAGCATCTTCTGAAGGACCCATTGCTCTTTTTAGTTCCTCCTGTTGTTAGTCCTGGATGCCTGCGCTGAAAACTACCCAGGGGACCCCCAAACTCCAAGATGATCCTGACCTTGGGTGACGATGGCAGCCAGGAGTCCGGCAAAGAAAAGGAGTGACAGCAGCTGCAGCGCCAGGGAGATGTGGCCTCGGTCCAGAAATCCTGCAGGGGAAAGGATGGATGGATGGAGGGTCTACTACCCGGCCCAGGGGAAGCCAGACCCTTAGCCCCCTCCTCCCCAGGAAGGAGCCCCAAAGTCAGTATCCAACCCGAGGTCCACATCCATGACCTGCACCTTCCCAGGACCCGAGTGTCCAGGTCTGCAGCTCCAGCTCCCCGGGGATTCAGGTGTTTAGTCCCAGCCCTCCAGCTACTCAGGTCTCAGGAGTCCAGAGACTCAACCTCTGCCTTCCCAGGTCTTAGGGTCTCAGATTCACAACCTCCACTTCCCTGGGGTTCCAGAAGTTAGCTTTCAGTCAGGGGTGCAGCTAGAAACTCCACCTCTCAGGGACCCAGGGATCCAGAACCTCAGTCTTCATTTCTGCTGGGAGAAGTCTACTCATCCTCATCCCATGACCCTACCCCGCTCTACCTAGGAAACGTTTGAATCCTAGAGTTGGTAGGAATCCAAAGCTGTTGCTCAAGTATCTGTTAGCACCAGTTCTCAGTGGTTACTAGCTGGTTCTCCTCTGAGTGGGCAGAGCATTGACCAGAGCCTAGGTATGCAGAGACCAGAGCTGACCCTCCCCGAGCTCCCAGGCTTCCAGAGTAGTCTTACCCAGACAGCCCATCTGCTGCACCCCTGCTTCTTTGGAGTCACCCACAGTCATTGCTGTTCCTTGGTGCCTGGTACTGCTAGGAACAGCAGCTTTTATCTGCCTCCCGCTTTGCCTTGCTCTCCACAGCTACTCTTTCTTAGGAAGAGAAAGGAGGAACTGGGTTCCAGCGCCGGAAGAGGGTAGATGAGGAGGAAGACTTTGACACAATACAGTAGGAGCCTCAAATTCCAAGAATTTTGGAGTGGGGCTAGGTGTCTTCTGGCCTCTGTAGCAAAAAAGATCTGGATCACTTATGGTATGGCAATGCTATAGGATGATTTCTATGGAAATAATAACTAACATAAAATTACTTTATTTTAAATTTGTGTGTGTATACATGCTCGTGTGTGGATGAGTGTGCATGAATGCGATGTGTGTGCACACCATGTGAGGCCAGATGATAATTCTGAATATAATTCTTCAAGTATTTTTTAGTGGGGGGAGGGGCTAAAGAGATGACTCAGCAATCAGCAGTGCTGCTGCTGTTGCTGCTGCTGCTGCTGCTGCTGCCTCTTCCGGAAGAGCTGATTTCGGTTTCCAGCACCAATGTCAGGCAGTCACAATCGCCTATAACTGCAGGTCCAGGGGAATTGATGTCTTCTTCTGACCTCTTAAGATGTGTATAGATCATTTGTTTCTGCTACCCATCATCATAGTTCCAAATTCTTCAGCTGCTTTCTTCCTTTACCTGCTCTAACCACCCATCTCTCCTCGCCTAAATGGTAAAGGTCTTCTAGAGCCTCCGGAGCCTCAGCAAGCAGGCAACTCATTTATCAAGATACGTGCTCCTCTTCCTCTATTGGAACCCTCCCTGCTTTGTGCCCTCCTCCCCTAGGAGCTGCCAGATAAGCCCCAAGGTCACTTTGACCTTGACCCTCCTGTCTCTCAGCTCCCACTTGGAGCTTATAGAAACTCCTCCCCGCAGAGTTCATTTTGTGACCTTTCCCCTCTTCCTCCATGGACTCTGATTTTATTGAAGACTCAACCAGACCGCTGGCATGGTGGGGCCTGGAGACGGCTCATCAGCAGGCTGCCAAGAAGAGATACTTTTCTCTGTAACACCTAAATCAACATCTAAAACACCCGTCCCCTATTCTTTCTTTCTCTGTGATCAAACTACAGATTACTGTTGATGCTGGCCAGATATAGGCTGCCCTTAGTGGTCCTCTATGATGCAAATTCAGAAAGGCATGCTACCTTTTATGTAGAATGGGTGATCTTTCATTCCAATTAACCAATAGAATCCCAAACAGGAGACAGGAGTCATTGGTAAGCTTTTCTATAGCATTGATCAGAGCTAGCCATCAGGCACACTTAACATACATGGGAGAAGTGGTTCAAAGCTCCTTGAAGGTCCTTACCTCTCTAATATCACCCCTTTTGATGATATTTATCCCACCCCCCTGTCATATCATCTCTTGTTTCAGACCTTAACCTCTGTGTATCAGCTACTGAATAATGCCTTGCCTGACTGCTTTGGAGGACGGTGGTTAGGAGTCCCTCCTGGGCCAAACCCACCACCACCATTTGTATCCTTACCCGTTGTCTTTGTAGATTCTTTCACCTTGCCGCTTGTTAATTGCTCTGAGCTGAATATCACTACCACCCTTTATATCCCCCATCTCTCTCACACAGACTGCTTTAACTCCTTAGGAACACACTTTGTGAACACCCTGACTTCTGCGGATTGTAATAGTACCATAACCCTTAGTACACCCCCCCCCCCAACTCCTATGCTCAAACATTCACACTGCGTCTATTCTCTATGGCACATAAGTATGCCACTAGGTGGTGTGCCCTGGTGTTCCTTTTTCCAATGCTAGGGGTTTAACCTGGCGAAGAACCCTTGCCAGTTCCCATTACTGGGTTTATAGCAGCATGGCATGAGGAATGAGCAATTCAGGTCACACCCTTTCTAGCAGCCCTAGGCATAACCACCAGTTCCACCACCGGAGCAGCAGAACTGACTACGTAGCTGCCACGGACTGGCTCAGGGGAGCCACTCAGAATGTGGGAGAAGCAGGGTCTTGGTAACAGTAAGGCACAAGTTTGGTGAATGACAGACAGACACAATACACCAGAGAGTGGTTGGAATCTGCTGCAATTTTACTGAATTTATGTTTTCATTATATAGTATTCAAACAAAGAACAAATCAAAGGTCATGTATCATTGGCACAGTATGAGAGCTTCTTTTAGTCACATCAGCGATATTTAAGAAAAGTATCTTATCAGGAACAGGTGTTAGACATAAAGCATCCTTAGAGGAGGAAATCTTGTCCTTGAGAACGTAAACCTCAAACAAGTGGTTTCATCTAATGAATAGAAAGTTTCTGTCTCATTATCGCTATCATGGCCCTTCCTCCTCCTAACCCTTTATTTCATCTAGTGACCAAATATACTTAATCAGTTCTTTGCACCTGTTGAAATATACTTTTTAGTACCTTCTTATGCAGCAGACACTATGGGGATTGGGATCTAGCAAGCCTATCCATAAAGTTCAGAGTATAATATAACACTCTTTGTCTATCAACATTAACCCATCTATTTCCTTGCTCATCATATACCCTGTGTATGACAAAGGTTCTGCTGTAGTCTTATACATTCCCATACTGTGCTTTCCTATCCCAGAGCTGTTCCTGAAGAGATAATCCTTGTCTTGTAGATATATAGAATATCATTATTATGAAAGAAATTGTGCAAAGCTCATATCCTGTATAGCCAGCTACTCGAAAAACCCGTCTATGCCTCAGCGGTGGCTAATACCGGGCCGTCTGCCATTGACCTCCAGGAAGTCTAGTTCCATAGGACACATAGCTCCTGTCCAGCATAATGACATATGTCATGTCACACAGACGACACTAGAGTTGGTGTGGCACCTAGCTATTTGCCATCAGCTTTCCTTGCAGTTCATCCAGGATCTATAACAGGTGGCTCACACAATCCTAACCCTCCAGTGCTAAATAGACTTGCTGACTGCTTAGTACTACAAAATCAGCAAGGATTAGATTTCCTAACAGCTGAGAGGTAGCCTTTGTCCTCAGGGAGGACTGTTGCTTCTGTGTTAACCCGTCAGGTATAGTAAAAGATAAGATCTGACACCTCCAGATGAACTTTCAGAAACATAAGAAACAGCTTGATACCTCTGGACAGTGGATCACTGATAGTCCAATATGGATGCTACCTTTCTTAACCCTTCTTCTCCTTTTCTTAATCTTACTAATTGTACCCATCCTTATAAACTTCTTGTCTAGATTTCTTTAACAATAGATACAGAAGATTTCTAGCCAGACTTTTAACCAGTTACTGTTACAGGATTACCGGTCCCTAGCTACAGAGTCAAAGGCCTGAGGTACCCAGTTACACCCTGACTATGAAGATCAGGATTTCCCCAAGGACCTCAGCACCCCCAATCAATACAAAGTAGTCTAACGAATATGTCACTCCCTTTCCAACCCCATTGGTTTATTAATAAACCAAAAAAAGGAGGAGATGTAGGTGAACAGGGCCAAGGAAAACACCCTGACCCTAACTTAGGAACAGGGATTGAAATCCCACCAATCCATGAAGTCCA
Source organism: Microtus pennsylvanicus (assembly GCF_037038515.1). Classification (NCBI taxonomy): domain Eukaryota; kingdom Metazoa; phylum Chordata; class Mammalia; order Rodentia; family Cricetidae; genus Microtus; species Microtus pennsylvanicus. The sequence goes on along the minus strand of NC_134579.1, from coordinate 82,172,685 downwards.
TGAGCACAGAATCCCACCAATCCTTTATTTATTAAAGATTTCTGCCTCCTCCCCGCCACTGCCTCCCATTTTCCTCCCCCTCTCCCAATCAAGTCCCCCTCCCTCGTCAGCCCAAAGAGCAATCAGGGTTCCCTGCCCTGTGGGAAGTCCAAGGACCACCCACCTCCATCCAGATCTAGTAAGGTGAGCATCCAAACTGCCTAGGCTCCCACAAAGCCAGTACGTGCAGTAGGATCAAAACCCAGGGCCATTGTTCTTGAGTTCTCAGCAGTCCTCATTGTCCGCTATGTTCAGTGAGTCCGGTTTTATCCCATGATTTTTCAGACCCGGGCCAGCTGGCCTTGGTGAGTTCTCGATAGAACATCCCCATTGTCTCAGTGTGTGGGTGCACCCCTTGTGGTCCTGAGTTCCTTGCTCATGCTCTCTCTCCTTCTGCTCCTGATTTGGACCTTGAGATTTCAGTCCTGTGCTCCAATGTGGGTCTCTGTCTCAGTCTCCTTTCATCGCCTGATGAAGGTTAATATTCAGGAGGATGCCTATATGCTTTTCTTTGGGTTCACCTTCTTATTTAGCTTCTCTAGGATCACGAATTATAGGCTCAATGTCCTTTATTTATGGTTAGAAACCAAATATGAGTGAGTACATCCCATGTTCCTCTTTTTGGGTCTGGCTTGATCACAAAAATACACCAATCTCAAGCCACCCAGAAAAGCTCTGCCCATCCCTGTTCAGTTTGCTGCCACCTCACCCTAGAGACAGTCACCCTCCTAGATTCTTCCCTCCCAATAAAATTCTTGAATGAGGTTTGGGTGATGATCTTTTGCTGGAGCAGAGCAGAACTGTAATACTTCCCCCAGTGGGGACAGAGTTGATACATTGGGGAAACCTTTCCCTGGAGCAGGGTTGCAAGTTGCTCTGCTTACAGTGGCTCCGCAGTATTCCTTGGCTCCTGACTGCCAGGATCTCTTTCCATCTCAGTTGCAATGCTGACATGATCTGTAACGTATTTTGATAATATTCCCCTGTTACTTTCTCTTTTCCTCTTCCTGCCCATCTCCTCCCTCTTTCCAACTACAACCTTATACTTTCATGGTAATTTTTGTGTGTGTATGCAAGCACATTCATGTTTGTGTGTCCCAAAGGGTTTCATGGGGGTTTGCTTACAGAAGAAGCAACGGTGAGGGTTTATTTACAAGAGCATGGGAAATCTTACCAGTGGCTACACCAGTGAAGAAAACGTCTCTCCCTCACTAATATTTAACTGTATGCTCATGGACACACACACACACACACACACACACACACACACACACACACAAATACAATGATGACTTAGTCCTAGCTCCTCAAGTCAGTAGTGTTCTCTCACTGGCCTAGAACCCACTGAGTGATGTGGGATTCCCCTCTGTATGCTGTGAATGTGTTTTATTACCATTGATTAATAAAGAAGCTACTTTGGCCTATGGCAGGGCCGAATATAGCTAGGTGGGAAAACTAAATTGAATGCAGAAGAAAGAAGGCAAATTAGGCAGATGCCAGCAACCACCAAGAAAGCAAGATGTGAGGTAACAAACCATGAGCCTCACGGTAAAATATAAAATAATAAAAATGGGTTAATTTAAGATGTAAGAGTTAGTTAATAAGAAGCCTGAGCTAACAGGCCAAAGAGTATGTAATTAAATATTAAGCCTTATTTTATAAGCTGCTTCAGAAACAGTCAAGCAAAGAAAACCCTGTCCAGGGGGGACCAATGGGACAGAGACTACTTGTAGCTACAAGCCAGTGAGTCCTTAGGAATTTACTGATCTCTTCCTTCTCAGCACTGGAATTACAAACCAAATGCCATAACACCTGACTTTTTTTTCAAATGCGGTTTTGGGAACTGAATTTAGGATTTCATGATTCTGAGGTAAGCATTTTATTTTTTTTACTGAGTCTTTTCTCTAGCTCTAAAGTTCCATTTAATTTCCTCTTCATCAGTGACAAAGATGGGGGTTTGCAATGTCTCCAGTGTTCCCAGAAACCGTGCCCTCTGACACCAAGTTATGCTGGTGCCATAAATCATGGTGATTTCTGCTGACTGGGAAGCTGAGAGGAGTCATCACTGTATTCATTAACATATTATTAATGGGTAGGCGAGATGGCTCAGTGGGTAAAGGTGCTTGCCGCTAAGCCTGATGAATTGTGTTCCATTGCGGAGACCCTTATGCTAGAAGGAGAGAACCAACTCCCATAAGTTGTCCTCTGACCTCCCAAAACTAAATAAATGTAGTAACAATTAAAACAGTGCAATAGCATACAAATATATTTTAAAACCCAACTGGCTTTTATTGATTCTCCTATCTCTTTTCCCCCACTCCCTTCCCCTCCCACCTCTTCTTCCCCGCTCCCGTCTCTGATTTCAGGTCACATGCTCTAGTTCTCACACCCCCTCGGTACTTCTCTCTCTCCTTTCCTGATCCCAGTTCTATTTCACAGTCTAGACCATACTCATAGTCACGTATGCACATCAAATGTTGGGATTCACATGTCCAGGAGAACATGCAGGGTTTTTGTTTCTCAGTCCGAGCAACCTCAGTCTTTTCCAGACCCATGCATTAGCCTGCAAATTTCATTTCTTACAGCTGAATAAGATTCCACTGTGTATATAAAGTACATTCTCGTTCATATTTACTGCTACACTTCTCACAGTAGCAAGGAGTTGGAATCGGTTTAAATGCCATCCACAGAGGAAAGAGGACCAGTGGGTGGGTTGATTCGGAAAGGACCTGGCACAAAGTTGCCCTCCAGGAATGAGCTTTATTATAGAAGGGTGCCATGTGATGGGAGCCATGAATCACACTCTAGGGAGGGGCCATTAAGAAAGTAACAGCTCATTGTATCTGAGTGGAGTCTTCAAAGGAGGAGTGACAGTCTGTCAAACCCGGAGAGGAACTGCATTAAGAAAGATAGCATAAAGTAAGAGATGGACAGCCATCATGGACAGGATGGTGGGGAGGCCCAGAGCATCAGAGCCGCCTTTGAGTCTGCCATTCCCATCATCTTAGTGGACATCTGGGAAGATGGAAGGAAGTTTGGGGGTGCTTGAATGACTGCCAGCAGCACGGGGAAAGTCTGAAGGTATAGTGGTCCTCTGGGGACCTAGTAGCATTGGGGGCTCCCAAGGAACCATGTGGTCATCTTGGCTTGGTCAGTGGTCCAAGCAAGCATGGGTCAGTTCATTGTGTGGATGGAAGCTCCCAGAAGGAAAAGGATGGGTGCCTCAGTCTGCAGAATGGGTTACACCTACCAGGGAAATTTCCCTGCTGTGGCGGTTACTCTTCAACACGCTAACATCTAAAAGTCCCTGAGGAGATGACCTTCTGGAAGGGAGCTTCCAGATTTTGTTATCTAGGGTGGGAAGACACATCCCAAATCTAGACAGCACCCTTTCATGATCTGTAGTCCCCAGCTGAGGAGAAAGGAGAGAGGGAGCTGAGTACCTACATTCATCTCTGCTCTCTGAGTGCAGTTGCAATGTGAGCCGCCTTGCTCTCTTGCGCCGTTGCCTTCACCTCTACTATGGAGCTGCACGTTCAGACTGGAAGCCCAAGCATAACCCTCCCTCCTGAAGTTGTTTCTGACAGGTGTTTTGTCAGAGCAAGAAAAGTAAGATACCAGTCAAAGGGCTCAGCGGAGGTTGGGAGGAACTGAGCAGATGCACAGGAAGTGTGCAGGGATGGGACCGAGGCTTAGGGAACACAGCAGCTGTGACACCACAATGAAAAGGAAGCTGTGACATCACAATGAAAATGCTATGATTTTTTTTTCTTTGCAAGGAGGGCAGAGTTGATTAAGGGGAAGCTCCAAGGTCCGGAATGTATCCTATATCTGGTAACAATATTAAGTTACCCAGATAGAGGGCAACCATGAAACCTGAGCAACAGGAAACCTGAACTGCTCCCCATCCTGGAAGCAGAACTGGAAGGAAGCAGTGGCCCAAATCCATAGAGGGTGAGGAATCTAACCAAGAAGCATGGGTGCTTTTATTAACACCTCAAGGCCAACAAATAAGGAGAAAGAACACAGACACAAGTCAAGTTCATCCTCCTGATACTGGAACTTGGGATGCAGAGGCTGAGATGAACTGGCTTTTGTGTGGTGGTGCATGATGAAGTTAAAGCTTTCTTATAGATCCAGAAATTTAGGGCATCACATTTGAAATCATTCCAGCCATCCCTAGAGAACTCTGTGCCATCTTCATCCTCGACATTGTCGGGCTCCCCTTTATTCCAACACTATGCAGGGAGTAAGTGTCTGTGCGGTGTGAACCTCCAAATGGGACATCTGTATGGTACCTACTGTCAAGGCTCTGGGAGCATCATGGAAGAGGGGGCAGAAAGACTGTATGAGCCAGAGACTGGAGGAGGACATCTGGACACAGCTGAACTCAAAGCAGTCATGGTTGCTTGCACAAGATTGAGCTTGTTCACATTGCAGCACGGAGGGGGCACTGTTCATGAGGTACTAGGATGGTTGATGGCTTCGGGGGAGGAGGGAAAGTCAGTTTTCTTTAAAACCGATATGTGAGCAAGCTCTAGCAGATGGCCCCATGCCCATGAGTAGCCACATAATTGTACTCTGGGATACAGAAAAAGGGAGGGGGCGTGACATTGGGAGGGGATGAGAGATGGATTCAGTGGGAGTTAAAGAGAGAAGTGGGTGTGTGTGAATAGGTTCAAAATGCATTGTGTGCATGCATAAAAATCAAATAATAAAACAGTATATAATTTTTAAATGTGGGCATGATACCTGGCTCTCTCTCTGTGTGTGGTGTGTGTGCATATGTGTGTGCAGGTGTTTGCAACTGTGAGAGCACATGCAGAGCTGCAGGAAGAGATTAGGCATCCTGCTGGACTAGTTTCCACTTAGTCCCCTTGAATAAGGATTTCGTACTGGCCTTGGAGCTAGGCTAACAATCAGCAAGCCCCAGGGACTCTCCTGTCTGCAGGCCTCATGCCCAATATTGGGGTTCTAGGCACATGTGACCATGCTTGTATTCTTTACTCGTGGATGCTGAGGCACCTAAGTCAGGTCTTCATGCCTAAGCAGCAAGCATTCTTTTTTTTTATTAATTTATTTATTTATTAAAGATTTCTGTCTCTTCCCCGCCACCGCCTCCCATTTCCCTCCCCTCCCCCAATTAAGTCTCCCCCCAGCCCGAAACAAGGACATTGAGCTTATAATTAGTGATCCTAGAGAAGCTAAATAAGGAGAACCCAAGGAAAAACATATAGGCATCCTCCTGAATATTAACCTTCAGCAAGCGATGAAAGGAGACAGAGACAGAGACCCAAATTGGAGCACAGGACTGAAATCTCAAGGTCCAAAGCAGCAAGCATTCTTTTTTTTTTTTATTGATAAAAGGAGAATAAAGAAAAGAAAGAAAAAAAAACAAATTTCCATCTCCTCCCAGCCTCCCATTTCCCTCCCCCTCCTCCCATTCTTCTCCCCCTCCTCCCACCCCTCTCCCCTTCCCCCCACTTTTCTCCCCCTCCCTCTCCAGTCCAAAGAGCAGTCAGGGTTCCCTGCCCTGTGGTAAGTCCTAGGTCCTCCCCACTCCGTCCATATCTAGGAAGGTGAACATCCAAACTGGCTAGGCTCCCTCCAAGCCAGCACATTGCGTTGGATCAAAACCGCGTGCCATTGTCCTTGGCGTCTCATCAGCCCTCATTGTTCGTCATGTTCAGAGAGTCCAGTTTTATCCCATGCTTTTTTTGGTAACAGTCCAGCTGGCCTTGGTGAGCTCCCAGTAGATCAGCTCCACTGTCTCAGTGGGTGGGTGCACCCCTCGTGGTCCCGACTTCTTTGCTCATGTTCTCCCTCCTTCTGCTCCTCCTTGGGACCTTGGGAGCTCTATCCAGTGTTCCAGTGTGGGTCTCTGTCTCTATCTCCATCCATCACCAGATGAAAGTTCTAGGATGATATGCATGATATTCGTCAGTATTGCTCTAGGAAAGGGTCATTTCAGGTTCCCTATCCCCAACTGCCCAAGGAACTAACTGGGGGCCTCAGCTTGGGCACCTGGGAGCCCCTGTAGGGTCAAGTCTCCTGCCCATCCTAAAGTGGGTCCTTTAACTAAGAAATGGGGTTCCGTGCTCCCCTATCCAACCTTTCTTTATCCCGATCCTCCTGTTTCCCCAAGTCCCCCCTCCTTTCCTTCTACCTTTTCTCTCCCCATCTCCCCTTACCCCCATCCCACCCCACCCCCAACATCACACTTTTCTCCCCGGCAATTTTGTCTACTTCCCTTATCCAAGAGGATAACTATATGTTTTTCCTTGGGTTCACCTTCCTACTTAGCTTCTTTAGATTCGCCTATTGTAGACTCCGTGACCCCTATTTATGGCTAGAAACCAATTATGAGTGAGTACATCCCATGTTCATCTTTTTGGGTCTGGGATACCTCACTCAGGATAGTGTTTTCTATTTCCATCCATTTGCATGCAAAATTCGAGAAGTCATTGTTTTTTACCGCAGCGTAGTACTCTAATGTGTATATATTCCATACTTTCTTCATCCATTCTTCCATTGAAGGGCATCTAGGTTGTTTCCAGGTTCTGGCTATTACAAATAATACTGCTATGAACATAGTTGAACAAATGCTTTTGACATATGATAGAGCATCTCTTGGGTAAATTCCCAAGAGTGGTATTGCTGGGTCCAGGGGTAGGTTGATCCCGAATTTCCTGAGAAACCGAAACACTGACTTCCACAGTGGTTGCACAAGATTGCATTCCCACCAGCAATGGATGAGGGTACCCCTTCCTCCACAGCCTCTCCAGCAAAGGCTATCCTTGGTGTTTTTACTTTAGCCATTCTGACAGGTGTAAGATGATATCTCAAAGTTGTTTTGATTTGCATTTCCCTGATTGCTAAGGAGATTGAGCACGACCTTAAGTGTCTTTTGGCCATTTGAACTTCTTCTGTTGAGAATTCTCTGTTCAGTTCAGTGCCCCATTTTTTAATTGGGTTAATTAGCCTTTTAAGGTTTCCATGAGATGTTGCCGCAAACTCCATGACCAGCTTTCAAAAATGTGCTTTCAAACTCAAGGCAATCACGTCCCTGACAGGCATTTCCCTAGTCTCTACTCTAGCAGGTCACCTATCCCTTGGTGAGGAAGATATTTAATACTGCCCAGCACATAGGATAGCAATTGTGCTTCAGGCGATCTATAAATCATTCAGAAATGTTCAAGTCTCAGAGTATGTGCGACCCCTCATTCCTACCCTTCTCTATTCAAGTAGAAAAAACAGCATCTTACTCATAGTTTTGTCAGGGAAATGGTCTCTCAATCTCAGGTGACCACAGCCAGATGTGTGTTCCAGACAAGGGGGGTGTGCCTCACCAGTGGACCTGCTCCCCCTCAGTCTCTATGATGACCATTTGGGCTCCCTCTTCCTGGCAGGCAGTGATGGAGTTGTACCAGTTTCATTGGGACTTGGAGAAGACATAACAGTTTCCACGAAAGAACACACAGTCCCTTTGACAGAGTTGACACAAGTCATCTGTCGGGAGAAACACATCAGAAGGACATACTTAGAAGCCTGTGTTCCCATTTCTCTTCAGCCTTTGAGGTCTCCAGAGCCAGGACCCTTCCTCACCACAGTACTCTAGGGAGCCTGTCCCCTCTGTATTCCTTATCCTCTTCTCCACCCAGAAGAACCTAGAAGTCCTGAGCCCATTTTCTTCGGACACGGAGAAGTAGAGGCCTGGAGTTCAGAACAGAGGCCAGGACCAGCTTGACTGCATGCACTGTGTGTACAATATCTGTGAACTTACAGAGCCTACGGTGTGTATGGATGGCCCTTGTTAACACTAATGGCCCTGTGTAAGACTCCTGTGCAGATAGTGCTTGCTGTATGGATAACCTCTGTGAACATTGTATGCCTACTGTGTACACAACCCCTAAACACTGAATGCCTGTTGCATGAATGGCTCCTGGTAACATGGTCCTACTCTGCACAGAATTCTTTTGAACGTTGAGTGCCTACTGTGCGCATGGCTCTGTAAATACCAAGCTCCATTCTCCGTGTTATATTATGATCTCAATTCACAGAGAAGGAAGTTGAGGCTCAAAGAGGCCTGAGGACGAAAGAAGATTGGCTCCTCTCCCATGGAGACCTGAAGCAGTGGATCCCTTGTTTCTGGTCACTCACCATGTACTTCAGTCTTCAGCTGCGTGAGCTCCTGGTAGATTTTGCCTTGACTCTGGGAGCTGGGGACCTTTGAGACTTAGCCAAGAAAGGAAGAAAAAAATCTATGCAGTTATTAAATCCTGCTTTTTGCCATGGCCTGCTCTGGGACCCTTGGGGTGTTGTGTCACTTTTAAAAGAAGGGGTCCCATGTTGTCAGTGATTTCTCCTGGATCCACATCCTTATCCTATCTCAATTTCACAAGCAGGCACAAGTTTCTACCTGTGTCTAGAACACTTTCTGCCCGATGTCTTTAAACAATTTTTGATTTATTTTTATTCTATGTGTATGAGTGTTTCACCTGCATGTGTGTATGTATATACACCAGGTGCTTGTCTGGTGCCTGAGGTAGTCAGAACAGGGTGCTGAATACCCTGGAACTGGAGTTATAGATAATTGTGAGCCACTGTGTGGATGCTATGGATGCTGTGAATCAAACCCAGGTCCTCTGGAAGAACAAGACGTGTTCTTAACTGCTGAGCCAACTCTCCAGTCTTTGGTCAATAACACTCAAAGGCCAGGAAATAGACACCCAGAGAAGGGTGAACCACTAGGAAAATGGAACTGTAGCTCTTCTCTCTGTCTCTCATCTCCCCTCTCTTATAACAGAGATGAGGGAGGTGTCTCTGAGAAGTTCCTGGAAGCCACTGAAGGTTATGTTACCAACATACATTCCCCACCTTTCTCATACAGATCCTAGGGCCAGATCAGAGAGCTGAGGGGCCCACTGTGACTGACCTAGGGCAAGAATGATCAGCAGAAGCCAAGTTAAGAACAGGAAGTTGGAGAGCAACTGCAGGACCAAGGGGTTGCAGCTGTGCTTCCGATACTCTGTAGGAGAGACAGTAGTGTTATTAGAGCCAGAGTAGCCCCTGCCTCAGCCTGACCCCAGGACAGACTTACTGCCACCATCCTCCTACAGAGCACATGAGTCTGGACTCTCAGCCTCCACCTCCTTATGGCCCAGGATTCCACCTCCAGCATCTACCTCCCCAGGACTGAGAATTTTAGGGTCCCAACTCCAATTATCCAGGACCCATTTCTGGGAATGGCTGTCTACTTTTTTTCAGCCCCTCATCGTTATTATAGCTGCCAAGCTTTTCATTGCAAAGTTTGGTCGTCATCCAGAGGTGACAGCAGAATCCCTGGTGCCACCGAACAAGCACTCTTCATCCTCTGGGGGAACAGAGAGCCAGTCAGAGCCTTGGGCAACCTCAACTCCGAGCTGCCCCTCAGGACTCCCTTGCCGAGATCCCGCAGTCCCAGCCCATCCTCACCTGGGCTGCCTGCCCACTTGCTGTCCCCTTGGTTCCATAGCGTCATTTACTGTCACTGCTCTTGCTTCATGTCCGGAACAGCCGAAGAGCACATCTTCCTAGACATTCTGATGGGAAGAGGAAAAGGAACCGGATGTGAGTGTGGAAGAGCTAGAGGGAGTGTCTGTACCCCCGACTCAGCATATCTGGTGCTGGATAATCCAGAAAATTTTAGGGAGAGGTCTGGGGAGTTTGGGGTGGGGAGCAGAAAGATCACGCTGTGACAAATTGTGAGGTGCCTTTATCAAGGCTAATAGCCTGTGGAGACCATCTTTGCTACGCCCTTTCCTCTTGTGCTGAGAGCCTTAACCCACATTCCCGGTAGCTCTACCCCCAATGACTTACACTTACATGCTTTCCTGGCATCTGACTCACTGTGTGGTTCCTGCTGACTTGGCTGTTCTGGTGGAATCACCATACTCCTGTTCCTGTAATGCCTTCTGCAGATGTGCCCACTTTGCCCTCTGGGCTGTAGCACATGATCCGCTCTCCAGTGTTGCACAGCCAGATTACATGACAGGCCCACAGTCACACAGCTATTTGATGGCGATCTGCATTTGAACATAGGTGATCTGACTCTACAGCCCTCGGTGTAAACCAAGGAAAACAAAACGGTCCCAAAGGGAGGAAATTTCCCAATGGTCAACACTTATTGAGTGAAAAAGGCTACATATTTTTGTTGCTGTTCTCACAAACCGGAATAGTCTTCATAGGTAGCAAAGAAATCCATGGAACCTGGGAGTTCATTTTCTCCTTTCACTATGTGGGATCTGGGGGTCAGATTTGGGCCAGTAGGATTAGAGGCAAGTGCCTTTATCCAGTGACCATTCAGCTGACCCATTTCACTTTGTTTTTGAGACAGGTTGTTACTGAGCCTTGAACTCACTGATTCAGCTAGATTGGCTGTCCAGTGAGCCCCAAGCATCCTCCTGTTTCTGTCTCCCCACTATTGGGATTATAGATGTAATCCCGCCATGCCTGGATTTTTCTCTTGGGTCCAAACTCTGGTCATCATGCTGTGTGTCAAGCACAGTGACTGAGCCATCTTCCCAGTCCCCGATCTTTGCTATTAATTTGAAATGGAGATGACTTTAATGAGTAGGACAGAGATTGACCCAGTGGTTGAGATTTAAAAAGACTTCAATGTTATGTGAATATTTGACATTTTGATTGGAGGGGTGTAGTGTATGTGTCTAGGTGGGCATGAAAGCCTCTACACTGTACTACCTGTGTGAGATAATCTCATCATCAGATTAACCATGATCAGTGAGTATAGCTTCTGGTCTTTATTTTTTTTATGAACTTAGAATTTTATGCTAACTTTTATTGGCTCAAAAACATAGCTCTCACCTTGAAGGGAATGAAATCTAGAATAAACTATCTGGAGTCAAATATGAGTGACCAGGTCCCAGGAGCACACATTCAAGTTGCCCTAAATACCACGTTCTACTGTAGAAATGTCACAAGAGATTTTATCAGTTGTAGAACAAAGACGAGGTAGAGAACCACAGGTAGGTGAGCTCCAACTGAAACAGGGAAACTTCTGCTGCAAATTTAAGAAGTTAGCCAGTGGTGCTCTTAGCCCTTGGACTGAAGGAAGCTAGAGGTCTTCTAAGAATGCATTTTAAAACCTTGGTAGCCATAAGGCTGGTAGATCAGATATAGTGGTGAGAAGAGATGGTTTTCAGAGGAACTAAACATGGTTCAATTTTCTTTGGCTCTAGTCTGTAACATCTTAACTCTTCATAATTTTGAAGCTCAGTTATTTATTATTTGTGCTAGATTTGATTCTGTCATTTTGATAGAAAAGACCTGGACAAAAAGCAGTTCAGGGGAGAAAGGGTTAATTTTATCTTACACTTCCATATTATAGTTCATCATTGCAAGGAACTCACTGGGCAGGGGCTTGAGACAACTATCACATCACATCACGGTCAAGAGGGGAGGTGAATAAATTATGCTGGATTGACTGTCTGTACTCAGCTCAGTTTTCACAGTCTTATAGAGGGTAGGATTCCTGACTAGGAAATGTGCCACCCACAGCAAACTGGGTTTTTCCAAATCAATTACTTCAAAAAGACAATCTCCCAGAGACAAACCCACAGACCAATGCCATGTAGACAATCTCTTGTTGAGATTCTCTTCTTATGTGCTTCTAGGTTAGTCAAGTTATGGTTAAATCTAAACATTATAGCGTTGTATGCAGTTTTCTCCCTCCTGAGAACTGTAGTTCCCATTTTGTACCAGTTGTTATGCCAAGGCAAAATGCAGATTTCTTTGACTCAGAATCCTCTAATGTTGATCTTCTACATGGTAAAATGTGATAACAGTGTCTAATGTGTCAATGCTGACTTTTTAAGAGGTAGCTATGTCTTGGGGCTAGGGAGATGCTCAGTGGTTAAGAATGTATATTGTTTATTTTTTTCAGAGGATTCACAGGAGAATTCAACTCCTATGCCAGGCAGCTCATGATTGCCTGGAAGTTCAGCTCTATGGGACATGACACTTCTGACCATCACAGCACCTGAACTCACATGTACATATCCCAACACAAACAAAATTAAAAATAAAATAAATATCCTTTTTAAAAAGATATGCCCGCTGGTGTAAGAGCCTCATAACTGTAATGGGAGTAACCAACTATTTCTTACTGTATTGAAGCCTCCTCTTCAGGAAGGTACTGTAAATCTTGCTAAAAATCCAGAGCTAGGGAGGTCATAGACTCTGGGGAAAATCTACTACTGCTGTTTTGTTAAGTGGTCATATAGTCAAACTACCTTCTAAATATGATTTTCAGCAGGTTTAAGGGACTGGCCACAGACACTGCAACTTATGAAGCCACAACCACAGTCATAGCTGGGAATAATTACAGAGCTTGTCAATAGGGACCTTCGAGATGGGGTCTCAGTAACTGCTGCCCCAGCCATAGTAATAAAAACACTGGGGTACTGGCACACACACACACACAAACAGATCAATGCAGTAGAATAGAGGACCGAGCTATAATTCCACACTCCTACAGCCATTTGAGTTCTTGACAAAAAGCCAACAACAGCTTCTTCATCAAATGATACCAGTCAAACTTGGTATACACATGCAGAAGAAGGAAACTAAGTTCTTATTTCTCATTCTACACAAAATCAAATTTAAATGGACCATGAGCCTCAGCATAAGATATGAAACTCTAAAACTTCCCAAAAGTAGAAAAGCAGAGAGTGATCTTAAGAACACGGGTATATGGAGAGATATCCCTATATCTATATACCAGGACCCAGGTCACAGGAACAGGGAGGGGTACACCTATACCTATATACCAGGACTCAGGTAGATCATAGGAACAGGGAGGGGTACACCTATACCTATATACCAGGACTCAGGTAGGTCATGGGTATAGGGAGGGGTACATCTATATCTATATACTAGGACTCACATAGGTCAGGAAATTAGGCCAACAACTGCAAAATGAGACTTCATGAAATTCAAAAGCTTCTACGTATCATAGGAAGCTGTTACAGAATGAACTAGCAGATTACAGGAGACAAAATCTTCACCAGCTATACACATCCTACAGATTAATATCCAGAATATACAAAAATTAAAAGAATAAACCTTAAGAAAACAAACCAATAAAAATGAACTATAGGACTAAACTGTCTTAAGAAACAAACAGAACTCCCAAAACAAGCAAACAAAAGCAAAGACAAATGAACAATTTAGAAAGTGTCTCATTTCTTTGCCCACGAGGGAAATAAACTCTGAGATCCCATCTTACCTCAGTCAGAACTGCAAAGATCAAGAAAACAAACGACACGAGAAGTACTGATGGGGATGGGGGGAAGGAAGACTTAGTCACCGCCGGTGGCAATGTAAACTGGTGCAACCACTGTGACTTCCAGTAGGGAGGGTCCTCAAACAGCTGACCACAGAGCTACTGTAGAGCCCAGGCACACCGTTGCTGTGCCCAAAAGGCTCTGTCTCTCCTAACGCAGAGATACTGTGCATCCGTGTTCATTGCTGCTCTGCTCACAAAAGTCACGAAGCAGAATCAGCTTAGATGTTCATCAACTGATGGATAGGTAAGTCAAATACGATGAAAATACACAGTGGAGTTTGTGTCGTTTGTATAGAACACCGTAATTAGGAAATTCACAGGTAAATGGATGGAACTGGAAGATAGTGTACTGAATAAGGTGATCCAGCTCCAAAAAGACAGACAGCACATTTTGCTTCTCATATGCAGATCTTAGCTTCAGTTTTTAGATGTCTGTGTTTAGCTTGTGCCTGTAAAAGACCGGGAGGCTAGGAAGGAACCATTGGGTGGGGAAAGGGCACTAAGGGATGGGGATTAGTAGAACTCCCCATTGAAGTGTGTGGAGAGGGTATTGGTGGAAGGAAGGTTCACATAAGGGTAAGAGTGGAGGAGTAGGAGGTTAGTAAGGGTGGTGAAGTTTAGCCTAAGCAAAGGGAGAGTGGAAATGCCATATGGAATTGTAAAGGTTTGTAAGCTGATTAAAAATACAATGCAGAATGAGTTTGAAGGGGGATATCCAGCATGGGGATGTAAAGGTGTTCCCAGAAGTCATCAGTTACTAAACAAAATTCAGTCCCAGGTATGGGACATGGAAATGGGAGTGGTGGGCTGGAAAGGTGGCTCAGGTACACACTACAAAGCCTGACAACCTGAGTTCAATCCTTGGGAAGAAGAGAACACATTGAAGTCTTTTTAAACATCAACCACTGGGTCAGTCTCTGTCCTACTCATTAAAGTCATCTCCATTTCAAATTAATAGCAAAGATCGGGGACTGGGAAGATGGCTCAGTCACTGTGCTTGGCACACAGCATGATGAACAGAGTTTGGACCCCAGAGTAAAAATCCAGGCATGGCGGGATTACATCTATAATCCCAATAGTGGGGAGACAGAAACAGGAGGATGCTTGGGGCTCACTGGACAGCCAATCTAGCTGAATGAGTGAGTTCAAGGCTCAGTAACAACCTGTCTCAAAAACAAAGTGAATGGTCACTGGATAAAGGCACTTGCCTCTAATCCTACTGGCCCGAATCTGACCCCCAGAATCCCACATAGTGAAAGGAGAAAATGAACTCCCAGGTTCCATGGATTTCTTTGCTACCTATGAAGACTATTCCAGTTTGTGAGAACAACAACAAAAATATGTAGCCTTTTTCACTCAATAAGTGTTGACCATTGGGAAATTTCCTCCCTTTGGGACCATTTTGTTTTCCTTGGTTTACACCGAAGGCTGTAGAGTCAGATCACCTATGTTCAAATGCAGATCACCATCAAATAGCTGTGTGACTGTGGGCCTGTCATGTAATCTGGCTGTGCAACACTGGAGAGCGGATCATGTGCTACAGCCCAGAGGGTAAAGTGGGCACATCTGCAGAAGGCATTACAGGAACAGGAGTATGGTGATTCCACCAGAACAGCCAAGTCAGCAGGAACCACAGTGAGTCAGATGCCAGGAAAGCATGTAAGTGTAAGTCCGTGGGGGCTGAGCTACCAAGAATGTTGAGGTTAAGGCTCTCAGCAAGGAGAGAGTGAGAGAATATAAAGTTGGGCGGGTAGGAAAGTGGAAAGATTCTGAAAGGAGTTGTGGGGAGGGGAAACACAATTAAAATACAGTGTAAGAAAAAATTTGGATTTTTTTCAGGGGATGGCGAATACATGGCTTGTCAGTATCAGAAGTCTGGCCATTACTCAAGCTCAGGGCTGCAGAGGTAGGGAGGGATTTTGTTTATAGGCTCTGCCAGTTCCAAAGACCTTAGGGATACCACAGAGCACCCACCCTGCTTCAGATAAGGCATGACTAGGTCTCCTTTGTTTTGGGATTGCTTCTTCGTGCAGTTTATCTTCCCAGCAGAGCTGGGTAGCTTTAGGAGGATTAATGGCCTGCTTTCCTCAGGCTGTTAGACTTTAACACGTCTTAAAGATGAAGGTCCATTGTCTCACACAAGCCAGCCCCATGCATGATACTAGAAGGACTACTTGGAACAGACAAGAAAGCAAAGTAGATCTAAGATAACACATGGAAAAAGTGAAGCTAACATATTTGTTAAAAATAAAAAAGAGGAACTATGATGCCAAAAAGACTACAGCACTGTCTCACACACCTGAGCTGTCTCAGGTGAGGAGTCTCACGTTGAAGAAGGCAGCTAGGCATTAACAGACAGACAGGTAAAGTTGCTTCCAACAGAATGTCTAGCAGCAGGAGAAACACATTCTCTAAGGAGAATTCTAGGAAATCCTCCCAGTAACCACCATGGTATCTCTAAAGCGTGGGGAGAGCTGGTGTTTTTAATACTTTATTTAATTGTGTGTGTGTGTGTGTGTGTGTGTGTATGTGTGTGTGTGTATGTGTGTGCACATGCACACATGCTCTCATGCCCGTGCACATGCACATACAGTGGCATGGGCACCCCGTGTAAGTGCAAATGCCCAAAGAGGCCATATAAGGGTGATAGATTCCATTGGAGCTAGAGTGCCATCATATTCGGGTGCTGGGAGCTGGACTGCACTGGAGAGAGCGAGTGCTCTTAACTGCTGAGCTGTTTCTCCAGCTTGTTAGTGGATGTATTTGTATGCTAGGGCCTGGAAGTTAGGGATGAATCGGAAGCATTATCTGCTTCATGCTTCCATGTGCATGATTGTAGTAATATGGAGCGGCGGCGGGGGCTGTGTCCCCCAACACCCCAGCCGCCTGCCCAGCTAGCTTTACTCCGAAATAATTACACAGACACTGTATTCTTTTAAACACTGCTTGGCCCTTAGCTCTAGCCCTTACTGGCTAATTCTGATATCCCAATCAACCCATCTCTAACAATCTGTGAGCACCGGTCTTACCGGGAAGATTCTAGTCTAAGTCCATCCTGGGTCGGAGCTTCATAGCGTGCATCTTCCCTGGAGCAGGTAGCATGGCGTCTCTCTCTGAAGCGTCTGCTCCCCAGCGGAGAGCTGTCGCGTCTGACCTCACTTCCTCTTCCTCCCGGCATTCTGTTCTGTTTACTCCACCCACCTAAGGGTGGGCCTATCAAATGGGCCATGAAATCAACAGATTGATATATGACACTCCCACATCACATGATGAGCTTCAGAGACCAGGGAGGGCTCCCAGCCAAAGGGTTTCAGGCAGGTTGATGGAAATTGAGCAAATGGAAAGAAAGTATACAGGGATAGGATCAAGCCTCAGGGGACAAGGCAGAGATGACACATTGTAACTGGAACAGTTAGCTTTAATTGTCAATTTGACACATTGTAGAAGAAGAGCCTTAACAAGGGACCGTCTGTTTTGGGTGGGCGTGAAGGAACATATGGGGGGGTAATGCCTTAAGCCAATAGAGGAGAAACCCATCCTAACGTGGGCAGCATCATTCTCTAGGTTTGGGCGACCTAGAGGAGTAGAAAAAGCTAGGCACCTGTGCATTTATTCTCTCCGCTTTAGGATGTGATGTAACTAGCTGCCTCAAGTTCCTGCCATGATTTCCCTGTAGTGATGAACTATAACCCAGAAATGTAAGCCAACGAATCTGCTCCCCCCCCACCTTTCATTCTGTCAGGATGTTTCCTTACAGCAAGAGGAAACAAGAGTACCTGGTAAGGGACCAAGGCCTGGGGAGATGCTTAGTGGATAAGAGTGCAGCCGTGCAAGCAAGAGGGCCTGAGCTTGCACCCCTAGAACTTGTGAAAAGCGTGGTATGGCTACCTAAGGCCTGTAGCCCCATTTTAGGAGGTGATGGGAGACAGGAGGATGCGGAATTTTCAGGTTGCCAGCCTTGCTGAAAAACCGTGAACTCTAAGTTCTGTTTCAAAGGAATAAAGTGGAGAGCTATGGGGATACCAGTGTCTTTCTCTGGCCTCCAAGTGTATGCATTGGCACATATATGTGTATACATAACACACACACACACACCCCTCTGATCTCGGCAAGGAAGACAGAGCAAATTAGTGGAAAATGCCCAGGTTCTGAATGCATCCCACCTCTGGTTAACTATACTGAAGTGTTAAGGTGGAGGACAACCATGAGCCCTAAGCCCGGTGACTCCTGAAAGCCAAAGGGCCAGTCCCATTGTGACAGTTAGCTGTAGTTGTTAACCTGACGTAACCTAGAGTCACCTGGGAAGAGAGTCTGAATGAGGTATTTCCTACATGGGGTTGGCCTGTGAGCATGTGTGTGTGTGTGTAGGGGTGGAGGGGTTGTCTTAACTGACTAGCAGATGTGGGAATATCCAGCCCATTGTGGATGCTGCCATTCTCTAGGCATGAGTCCTAAATCGAGTGAATGGGAAAACTGAGCTGAGCACAAGCGTGTGAGCGAGCATACACGCACACATTTCCTTCTGTTCCCGACTGTTGATGTGACGTGGTCAGTTGTCTCAAGTTCCCGTCATCCTGACAGCCCGGAATATAAGGTGCTTTTTGTCAGAGCATTTTATCACAGCAACAGAAATGAAGCCAGGATATACACAGAGGATGAAAAATTTTATTAAAAAAAGAAGCCCAGTGCTTTGGTCAACATACTGAGAGACATGTCTATCCACCTGGCAGACCAGCATGGAAGCAGAAGCTGAGAAGAGCTGGTTCTCAGCTGGCAGTGCACGGGGTTGCAGACTTCTTGCAGATCCAGAACTTTTGGAGGTCACATTTGGAGTCGTTCCAGCCATCCCCAGCGAATTCCACACAGTCTTCTTCCCCAATATTGTTGGGCTCCCCTCTATTCCAATACTTCTGGAATCTGGAGAGTCAGTCAACAAAACATTAGTCTGCTCTAGGGGCATGCTGCGAACCATGTTCTTAGCTTCCTGAAACTCAATGTCTCACACCCCCCTAGAATGCATATGGTGGATGGGCCTTGTTCTGAATCCAGAGACATGCCTGAG
Source organism: Microtus pennsylvanicus (assembly GCF_037038515.1). Classification (NCBI taxonomy): domain Eukaryota; kingdom Metazoa; phylum Chordata; class Mammalia; order Rodentia; family Cricetidae; genus Microtus; species Microtus pennsylvanicus. Next base: position 82,154,239 of record NC_134579.1, on the reverse strand, counting down.
TTAGATGGCTTTGGATTCTGACTCTGGTTATGTCCTATGCTGAGAGAGTGTGATTTCCAGATCTGGACTCCACCTCTCTTACTTGGTTCTTGCATTCCGGAATACAACTCACCTGCCCCCATGCCAAGCCCTGGACAGCTAGGAGTCAGGACCCTGAAATGACAAACTAATAGATGCTAAGCTTGCCTCTCCTGTTCCTCTGCATGGAAACAAAGTAAAGGCTCTTTCCACTGTTTGTCCTTCCCTTATATTCTCACTGATTGTGGTTCCTCCCCATGATCTCTGTGCCGTGCTGTGGGATCTGGGAGCATCTTTATAAACAATATTTAAGATATCTTTGTCCTTCTCCTCCCCTTCCATTTCCTCCCATATCCTCTTTCCCCTTTTCCGCCTTCCTTCCTTTTTACTTTTCCTTTTCAAAAACTTTTTGAGACAGGGTCTCATGTAGTCCAGGCTGGCTCAGAACTCAGTATGTAACAGAAGATAACATTGAACTTCCAATCCTTCTCCCATTACCTCCCAAGTACTAGGATTACAGGCATGGGCTATCACACTAGATTATGTAGTGTTGGGGGAATCAAATCCAGGGGTCCATCATGCTATTATATAAGCATATTTATATATCCAACCCAACATGACATCTTCCTATGGTAATAGTCCCCTCAATGGTGGCCTTATTTTATTTTGCATTTTCTATTAATACCCTACATTAACATCCACACCCCTCGGGGGAAATGTCTCTTGCTTTGATGGTGGGATTTGCTGCTATTCTGTCTGTTCATGGGTAGGCAGACCTCCTTCTATCAGCAAATGTGAGCAGCTCTTATTCCTAAGGGGCCAGGAAGAGGGAGGCGAACCCCACAGACAGCTCAAGTCAGAGCATCAAAGACCTGTTTACATTCCACTCTACACGTTGTTCCCTTTTTCTGGCTGTACCTGGATGACAGAGGTGAGTCATCCACCCAGAGCCATGAGCCTTCCTTCTTCAGGTCCGACAGCCCCATCCAGGTTGCTCCTTTAGCTTTGGAAGTCTGCTGCAGGAAGCTCTAGAGGAGGAGAGGAGAGTAGGGAGTATCTCCCTCTCTCCTGCCACTTTCATCTGGTGCCTCCCCACACTCTTGTTGGAAGTTCTACTTGCAATCTGATCTTTCCCCTTCCTCTCTATCAGGCCATGAGCACTCATGTGTGCTTAGATGATATCAGCTATTTTCCTATCTGGAGATTACGGGCACATGCACTCTGGCACAGCGTGCTACCCAGCTGGCTGGACATGGATGCACACACTAATCTCAGAACTCCACAGGATCTCGGTGAGTTCCAGGAAGTACACAGATGGCCTCTCCACACACACGATCTCTCTTAAGAATATTGGGTCAGTCTACAGAATTTCCTTATGACTGCCTTTAATGATCTGGGAGCAGGTCATACTAATTCATGGTTGCTTAAGATATATACCCCTTATTTTCTGTTCTTCAGTGACCTCCCATTATAAATTTGATATTTCACACAATGAGAGTATTTACACCTGGGGAATTGGCAAGCACATTGTGAGTGAGAGTTGTGTGCCTATGTATATGTGTGTGTGCCCATATGTGTGTGTGTGCCTATGTATATGCAGGTATACAAGCCATAGTATGTATATAGAGGTCAAGGGGCAACTTGTGGGGATTAGTTCTCTCCTGAGCTATCTTCTCAGGCTGCACACCAAGACTTTTGTCTCTCAGAGAGCAGGTGGCTAAATACTGACCAGCATAGGGGTGTTATCCCCTGCATTTCAGGAAACCCTCAAAAACTCACAAACGTTCAGCACAGGATTCTACGCCGAGGGCTTGGGATCCCCTCATTTCTACTCCTCTCTTTTTCCCACCCTCACATAACTGTGGCAAATTGTCCTAATCCCAGGTGATCAAGAGCCAGGTGCTCCGACCAAATCAGGCTGGCGCCCCACCAGATATACCTGCTCTTCATCACTTTGGATGATGACCAGCTGAGCCTCCACTTCTTGGCAAGCCTTGACAGCACTGCTCCAGTTCTGCTGGTACTTGGAGACGAAGTAACAGTTTCCTCGGAGGAAAGTCCAGTCCCAGGGGCAGGGGCGACACAGGCGGACTATTGGGGAAGTGGGTTAGGATGGACTCACGCCTGGATGCCTGTGTTCCTGTGCTTGCTTAGCCTCAGGCTCTTCAGAGTCAGGGCCCTCCCTTGACACAGCATGTTGGCGAACCATTCCCTTTCCACTTTCTTTGCTTCTTTGCAACTCTAGGGGAACTCAGGAGTCCTAGTTCCACTTCCTCCAAACTGGAAGAAGTAGGAGCTTAGAGCTCAGAACTAAGGCCAGGAGATGGGCTCATGGCTTTTGTGAGTACTGGGTGCCCGCTGTGTGCACAATTGCTATGAACACTCAGTGTCCACTGTGTGCACGCCCCCGTGAACACTGAGTGCCTGCTTTGTAAATGATTCCTGTGAACATTTAGTGCTCGTTGTTTGCGTGGCCCCTGTAAATACTAAGTGCTAATCCAGAGGATGGGACTGAGGTTCAAAGATGTCTGAGGACTCAAGCAAATTGACCCACAGTAAAGATCACCGGAGGCCCCGAGGCCTCTGGTCTCTGTTCACTCACAGAGTTCAGCCTTCATCTGTACCAGCTGCTGGTAGATCTTTTCCTGCTTAGAATGGTTCTGTACCTGGACGTTAAGGATACTGGAAACTGGGCCAGGAAAAAAGAGCGAGAGCTGCAGTTACTAAACAACTATGGTGTGCATCGACTTGAGCTGGGTCCCCAGGGCCATTATGCCATTTCTCTCTTGAGATGGATCTCCCTCTGTGACGAAAACCTCTCAAAGTCCTGGGCATAAGGACACCTCATCTCTCAGCTTCCCCGTGAAGCTTGGACTTGCCACAACCCAGTGTCAGGGAGCGCCTCTCCTGTGAAGCTTAGGACACTTAATACTCAGGAGTCTTGGTCTTTTTCTTCTAGATGGTGAGAAGTAGGGGCTTAGAGCTCAGAACAGAGGCCAGTAGACTGGTTTAATTGAGTGCCTACTGTGTGTGTGTAACTTCATCAACATTGTGTGGCGACTCTTCACAGTCTGCCTACTGTGTGCACAAATTCAGTGAAGATAGTGATCCTACTGTGTTCATGGCACAGCTGATGTGAATGTGATTGGACATGGAATGAGCCAAGAGACACAGCTTGGGATGGAGAGGTGAGGGTATTTCCAGGAAAGAGGAACAGGACAAGGAAGACCTGTGCCTAGTGAGCAGCACCTCCCAATGCTGGCCCAGACATACAGAAGCCAAGGGAAAAACAGGGCTGCTGCTGTCTGTCCATCTTCCCATCTATCTGTTGTTGTCTCTGGAGTTTTGCTGATGTTAATCCCTGCTCCTTTCAGTCTTTCATTGTGTCCTGAAGGATGGTGGCCCTCTAGGAATCCTTCAGGGTCCCAGACTGGGACTCTGAGGCATCCAGCCTTGTGGACTGAGTGGCTACCGGATTCTCAGACTTTTAATAAACATTCTTTCTATAGAGTTTGTTCTTCCAAAGAACCTGACCGATGCAGGCTTTGTAAATGTTGAATGCCTACTGTGTATATGGTCTCTATGAACACTAAGTGTCTACTGTGAACAATGAGTATTTATTGTGAGTGTGGTCCCTAAAAACATTGACTGCCTAGTGGGTGCCCAAAGTTTCCATGAACATGAACATAGAATACCTAGTGTGCACGTGGTCCCTAAAACACTTAGTACTTACTGTGTGCATGCCCCTTATGAACAGAACATTGAGTACCTCCTGTATGAACAATTCATGTGTTCTTAGGAACACCGAGTACCTGGTGTATGTATGTTCCCTATTGACATTGAATACCTATTGGGTGCTTGCCTATGTAAACATCATGTGACATCCTTGTTGTCACCTGTGGCCCTGAGTCACAAATGAGGAAACTGAGGCATAAAGAGCTCTGAGGACTCAAGAAAATTGACTCCTTGGAACCTCGGGTTTCTGTTCACTTACGGAGTTCAGCTTTCATCCGCATCAGTTGCTCAGAGATCTGCGAGGACTCATTCCGCCCCTGGGAGACTGTGCCAAGAAAATAAAGAACTGCCATTATTAAATACCTACTGTTTGTCATGATCTGCACAGGGTCCCCGGGGATCTTCTGTTTTATGGACCCCACTGTGTAACAGATTGTCACAAATCCTCTGGCACAAATGAGCATTCCTTTTCCAGTTCCCTAATGGCTAGGATGCAGGCATAGGCCACTGTCTCAGCTTCTGGGATGGTTTCTGATTGATGTCTTCTTTATTCTCCTTTGGAGACTGAGAAGCTGAATACTTCGAAGAGTGTCTAGTCCCAGGAGGGTGTGGATCACGATGAACCCACACTTGGATACCCATGCTCTTTGTCTGCTCAACCTTCAGGCCCTTCAGAGTGACAGAGCATCCTAGGGAACCATCCCCCTCTCCACACCCCCTCCACACTGTAACCCTGGGAGTCCCAAGTATTATCTTGCAGACTGGGAGAAACTGAGGCTTAGCAATCAGAACAGAGACCAAGAGAATAGTTTGAGTACCTACTATGTGCACGGCCCCTGTGGGCATTAAATGTGTACATAGCCCCAGAGACCAGGAAGTGCCTGCTGTGTGTGCACCCTCTGTATGTATTATAAGCCAAGCACAGGCATGTCCTCTGGGCACACGGAATGCCTACTATGCACACGACCCTTATGAACATTGCATGTTGACTGTGTACACACCCCCAGTGGACACTGAGTTCCTATTGTGTGCACAACCCCTGTAAATATCAAGAATCATTTTATTATTGTTATCCCGTGGTCTCGATTCACAGAGGAGAAAACTGAGGTTCAAAGGGATCTGATAATTTAAGAAAATGGACTCCATTCCCACGGAGCCCTCCCGAGGCTCCGGCACTTCTGTTTTGAGGTCACTCACAGAGTTGGTCTTTTAGCTGGGTCAGTTCCTGGACGATCTTTTCATGCTTAGATTCCTCTTGCCCCTGGGTATTTGGGGGTCTTGGAAACTGAGGAGGGAAAAAAAGTCCATTAGTAAATACCTCCTGTGTGCTAAGTCCTGCACTGAGTTCTCTGAGACATTGTGCCATTTTTAAATTTTTTATTATGTTGCCCAGGCTTCTCTCATATTCTTTGGCCCAAATGATCAGTGTGCCTCAGCTTCCCCAGCAGCTGAGACTATAGGCACACATCAGCACCCCAGAGACTAGGGAAGTTTCTCACTAATGTCTTCCTTAATCCTGATCAAAGGCCAGAAAACCTACCACTCAGAGAAAGCCGAATCATAAGGAGGAATGGATGGAGGATCTAGGACCGACCCGTGTCTCTTTTCTCATTCTGTCCTACACTAGAGATGGGGGCATCCTTAGAGGACATGTCATCCGCTTGCATTCCCCACTTCCCTTCTAGACCCCAGGAAGGCCCTAGCTGAAGAGCAGGGTCAGGGAGGTGAGGCCTCCATTGTGCCTGACCTTTGACAAGAATGATCAGCAGGAGCCCAGCCACGAACAGGAAGGAGAGCAAGTGCAGGACCAGGAGGATTTGGCCACGTCCCAGGCATCCTGCCAGAGAAAAAGTGGACTTTTAAGTATGATGAAGTTCCTTTCTTATGCTGATTCCAGGACAGGTGACCTGCACCCTCCCCCCACCAGCCCATGAATCCAAACTCAGATTCTACCTCCACATGGCCCATGATTTCATTCCCTGCCCCCAATCTCCTCATAGCCTGTGATTTTCTGCTCCCTATGCCACCTCTCCAAAGCCCGGATTCCCTACCTCAGGTTCCACTTCCCTAAGACCCTTAATTTCTTGGTATACCATCCATCTTCCCAGGACCCCCAGTTCCCAACTTCTACCTTACCATGGCCCTAGTTTCCTTGTCCTAGCCTCTACTGCCCCATGGCCCATGACTACCTTCCCTGGCCTTCTCTTCCCATAGTCTGTTACCTTTCCCCTAGCCGCCTACCCCAGCCTTCCCGGTGGCCCATGATTCCCTGCTCCAGCCTCTCTCTCCCCAGGAAACAGAAGTTTAGAGCCCTAGCCTTCCTCTCTTTAAGACCCACTCTGGGGAAGACTGTCCACTCTTCCTCAGCCCCTCACCCGGCCGTACCTGCTAAACTCTTGGTTCCAGAATGTGGTCGTAGTCTGGAGCTTTTATTAGAACACCTGGTGTCATTGACCATCCACTCTTCATCCTCTGAGGGAACACAGCGCCAGTCAGAGCCTGGGCAGGCTCAACTCCGAGCTGCCCCCACTGGTTTCCCTCACCGTGCTCCCACAACCCCAGCCCGGCCTCACCCATGGAACCCAGCTGCTGCATCCTGGCTTCTGTGGAGTCACTCATGGTCACTACTGTGTCCTGGTGCCTGGGACTGCCGGAGACCACAGTATTTATCCCCTGGTGTTCTTTAAATGCCCTTTCACTCAGGAAGGGGAAAAAGGAAGCCCATGAATTGCGGAAGAGCCGGAGGGAGGGACTGCACCTTTCACATGGCCTATCTTGTGCCAGATAACTAAAGGCCTAGATTTTTTTTAAAAGGAGGAGTTAGAAAGCTTGGTGTTCTGTAGCTGAAAAATCTGGTGCGTTGATGATGTGGCCAAGTTATGGGTATCTTTTTAAAGACAATAGGTTATCTGATGAGTCCACTTTGCTATGCCCTTTCCACCTATGCTGAGTGTAGGAAAGCAACGCCCCATCTTCCAAGTTCCTCTCTCCTCTCTGACTCTGTATTGCTTTGCTGGCTCCTGATTCATGGACATTTCTGCTGATTTTGTTGTTTTCATGCTCCTGTCAATTGAGTGCCTGCTGCCGTCATGACATCTGACTACTGGATGGACTTTCTCAAACCTTCCCACATTGCGGTAGCTGAGAAACTGCATAACCAGATTAGGTAACTGTCTAATAATAGCTGCACAGCTGGTCCTTGGTGAAGCTGGGGACTTGAAGAGGGACAATCCACCTCTATGTTGGAACCAAGGAGAATCAAATAGTCCCAAGGAGGAAATATAAAGTTCCCTAGGTATGCCAGAATCGTAGAATTTTGAAAAACCAAGCTGGTGAGGTGGTTTAGGTAGAGCGCTTGCAGCACAAGTACCAAGATCTGAGTTCAAATCTCAGCACTCAAGTCAAAAACCAGGAGTGGCAGCACACACCTCACTCTAGTGCTGTGGGGGAGTGGAGACGGGACGATGATGGAGCTCATTGTTCCACAAACCAAGTCAAATTTTTGAGTTCCAGGTTCAGAGAGACCCTATTTCAAAGCATAGAAGGCTGAGGGGTTGAGGACGAACTGACGGAAGCCTTGTGTGTACAAATTATAGCAACATGTATATGCTACACACAATAACCATAGCTAAAAGGACATACGGAATATTAAAGAAGAAAAGAGACGGAAAGGTTAGCAAAGAAACTGGAGAGGTAAGGGTGATATAGAAGAAAAAGTAACAGAATTGATTATTAAGGCTTTACAAACAGATTTACTTAGAAGATATTAAATCATGTAACCCAAAATTTGGGTAAGGGATGCCACCTCAAAAATACCTCAGAGTTGATAACATCTTAACCATGCCTGTTAGAGATAAGTTAAATTTGTGATTCTAAAAATGTTTGTTCCCCAGGATTATCAGCTATTGTACTCCATCCGGGAACAAAGGCGGCAACCCCGAGCTACAGCAGCCGTTAGGCCCATCCTTATATCAATGCCTCTATGGTAGTAAAGCCATATTATGTCTAATGATTCCTGAGTGGTTTATATAGAAATAGCAATTTTCTATTAAGGCTGTAAAATTACCTCTCTGTTTTACATAGAGCGGGTTGAGTGCTCTGTGTATAGCACTATTTCAGCCAATGAATCGTCCTATTGATAGATCTGGGTGTATTTGGTTCTAACAGGTACCTTTTCTGGTATGCCAATAGGCACTATAGGTAGCTATTTTATCCCCTGTGACAGGGAATTTTTTTTTATCTAATATTCCAGCCTGTTAGCAAGACAAACCTGCTTACCTTTTCTCTACTGGAGACCTAGTAGCTCTAGAAAAGGCAAGGCTTGATTTTTACATATGAAATAAACTAACAAGGTGGCTATAACCTTGGGGAAGACTCTGATTTCTTGCTGTTGCCAAGCTGACAGAGTTATGGTTAGTCTAGTCATCAATGCCATTAGAGATCTGAGAAGGATAAATTACAGCAGAAAATATAACAAATGGCCTGTGTATCAACTAAAATGACAAAGACTAGCCCATTACCTAGATAGCCATCCCATGCTCCTGTAGTCTCTGTAGCATTGGGGGCAGAGGTACCAGGACAGCATCCATCTTTGGTTGCCAGGCCCAGAAGGTGAGAGTTTTTCCTGTGAAGGAGGAACATAGGGAAGACTGACCTTACTTTGTCTAGGCAAAATGGGGCAACCAATTCTCCCGTGTCCTGCTTGTCCACAGTTTGGTCTGGGTCCTGGTAGCAGGTGCTGTATTGGGTCATTCTTGTCCAGTAGTTAGCATTACCACAATCCTGGTGGAGTCATTGTTGTGCCCTGCCATCTTTCTTGGAAATCTTGGGATTACTGCTAGGAGCTGGGACTCTTTCTCTGTCCTAGTAAACTTTTTCCATTAAACATTTTAAAAGCCATATTCATCAGATCTCTGACAAGTTTGAGGACCATTATCTGTAAATCATATCTGAGGCAAACAAATCTAGGCTTAACCTTGAAAGCATATCTAACATAACTACAAGTTTGATTATTCTAGATGATTATTAATCTGTATTTCTTAATTATATATTATCTTTTTAAAGGAGTCACATAGGTACAATACCTTAAACAAGAGTAGAAACACATATACGTATATTAGCAAAAATAACTAAATTTGTATCATTATAGAAAAATTCATACCTATGTGAAATATTTGAGACTAGTAGTTGTTTTTTAAAATAAATTACCAATCTACCTTTTTATCATATCATTTTATTTTAAAAGTAGATTCAATAATTTTTTAAAAATTATCCCCCTTTTCGGAAAAAGATTCCTGGATCTAACCTCCTTTGTTTAGTTTCCTCCCTGACCATAACCAATAACAACTTGAAACTAACCCCACTAAACAATGACAAACACCCCCGGAATGACCAGAAATCATCTACCTCATCTCTTGGGAATGTGGGCATCATGTTTTTTAGACTGTTTCCTGTTGTCTGGGAAGATGGCATCTCCAGGGAATCCTGAGAAAATTGAGACTTTGGTCAAGTCCTGGGAAAACTATTTGTTGTCCAGTCTTAGAACTGTTATCATGCAGAGGGGTCTGTACATATGTCACCTGTCTTGTAGGTTTTTTTGGTTTGTTTCTTTATGTCTGTAGCCAAGATTTTCAAGTCTCTCCTGACCAAACCTGATTTTTATTAACCTTGAAGGAATCCATAGCCTTTCATTTATGATGGAAACAAAAAGCATAACCTCTTCCCCAATGCAATACATTTTCTGACTTCCTTTCTGAAGTCAAGACATCCCTAAAGTACATAGGCTGGTTTAATTTAGCAGTTCCTGTTATAATTCAATGTCTCTTAGCAGCTGCCATGCACTCACCCAACATTAAAAAAATTTTAAGTCAACAAAGCAACACGTAGGATCCATGTGCACTCTGTATTGTCCATCTTTACCTGGCTTATTTTTTTATATTACTCTTTTCTTTCTTTAAAGACTTTAGTCAAATTTTTCTTAATTATCTTTAACAGTTTAGAATAATTTATTAGCTTTCATAAGACTAGGACGTGCTTTTGTAGGACTGTGAGCAAGGATTGAGGGAGCCTAGAGGCTAGTTTACATTTGACAAGTTACTAGGCACCACAGCCACATGTTAATGGTAGGACTACAAGTTCCTTTTATCAGAGATAAGGTGAATGACTCCCTTTTTAGGAAGTAGGAAATTTCTTTAAGCCACTAAGGGAATGGGTAGTTTATCTAAATGACTGATCTTGGGAAAAGGACTTTATAACTTTTGTTTGTGCTGGAAGCATCACCCTAACCCCTGACACTCATCCTTGGGGTGCCATGGAGCACCAATGGAGCAGAAAGCTCCATCTCAAGCCCCCTCCCCCTAGGAGTTGCCTTGGTCTGGACTCCACCTCTGGAAAAGCCCGCCAAGTGCTGACCTCTCCCAAGGGAGGGTCAGGACGACTCCCACAGGCTATTTAGGCTGATGCTGAGAAAAAGAACATGTTGTCCTTGGGTTTTGTGTGGGACCCCCCCTTCCCTGCCATGTTTTCCCAGCCACCCAGGAGCGCTGCAGTAAATAAACATGGGCATTGACTTGGTCTGTAACATGAAGGGCCTGCTTGTTGGGGTTTCTGTCCTGCCCAGTTCCCAAAGCCAGTGACCCCCCAAAGAAATTACACAGAGGTCTACATAACTTATAAACTGATTGGCCCAATAGCTCAGGCTTCATATTAGCTATTTATTTATTTATTTATTTAAGATTTCTGTCTCTTCCCTGCAACCGCCTCCCATTTCCCTCACCCTCTCCCAATCAAGTCCCCCTCCCTCGTCAGCCCAAAGAGCAATCAGGGTTCCCTGCCCTGTAGGAAGTCCAAGGACCACCCACCTCCATCCAGGTCTAGTAAGGTGGGCATCCCAACTGCCTAGGCTCCCACAAAGCCAGTACGTGCAGTAGGATCAAACCCAGTGCCATTGTTCTTGAGTTCTCAGTAGTCCTCATTGTCCGCTATGTTCAGTGAGTCCAGTTTTATTCCAGGCTTTTTCAGACCCGGGCCAGCTGGCCTTGGTGAGTTCCCGATAGAACATCCCCATGGATAATTTTTCTAATGGGTTCTTGGATTCGGTTTGCCAGTATTTTATTGAAAATTTTTGTGTCGATATTCATGAGTGAGATAGGCCTGTAGTTCTCTTTCTTGGTTGGGTCTTTGTGTGGCTTTGGTATCAGGGTAACTGTAGCTTCATAAAAGGAATTTGGCAATGACTCTTCTGTTTCTATATTGTGAAATACATTAAGGAGTATAGGTATTAACTCTTCTTGGAAGTTCTGGTAGAATTCTGCATTGAAACCATCTGGTCCTGGGCTTTTTTTTGAAGGGAGATTTTTGATAACTGTTTCTAATTCTTCGCGACTAACAGGTCTATTTAGATCATTCACCTGGTCTTGGTTCAGCTTTGGTATATGGTACTTATTTTAAAAAAAGTCCATTTCTTTTGTATTTTCCAGTTTTGTGG